>NC_042519.1:15959390-16264702 GCF_900963305.1 Echeneis naucrates
CCCTCATGATAAATGTGTGTGTGGGGTCAGAGGGTGTATCTGTGAGAACATTTGAGATTCCACGTAAGTGTGACCTTAATTCTCTGTTGTGACACCATCAGTCGCTTTTGGCTGGTCCAGGAGGAAAACACCCACCTGGTGTGAAGAGGCTATGGAGGTCACGGATGACAGCGCGAAATGTTGGCCTGAACGCGGGCTCATAGTCCATGCAGCTGGTAATCAGATTAGCCAGTTCAGTCCACTTTGGTGCAGGAAGTTGGTGGTGGTCCTCGTAGAACAGGGTTTTCTGTGAGACATTTCATATGCGGTCTTTGTATGTGCAGATTCTGCATATAATATCTTCATCTTCATACAATAAACATGTTGCATGTCTCTCTGAATTTGAAATGAAACACTTTTGGATTTTTTAGAAAAGTAAACTGACAAGAGTAGGAGGAAAGATGCAAACCAAGTCATACTATGGCACATTCACACATTCACAAAGTATGTGTCCACCCAGAACTGACAAAACTACAACCTGCTACTGGCTAGAAACAAAGCAAAACAAACAAAGTTTTGCAGATCCTTTTAATACTGGTGACCTGCTTCTATGATGTTTAGAGTCATGGAACTGATGGAAATATAATACAAATTCAGGAAACTGCACTGGCAATGACATGCCATTGATTTGAAACTATGTTGTCAAATACTGAGAAAATGCATTGAAGACAGGGATATACACATTACATACTTTTGCTCACATCTTGAAGCCTTACCTTAGAATTGTCCAGTGTTGCTAAGGGCTTTTCCCCACCACTGCAAATCTCCCATAATGTGGTGCCAAAGCCCCACTTATCTGCAGCCAGGCTCAGGTTGGCAGGGTCCTGAATGCACTCAGGGGGGACCCATGGGATCCTCTCAATAAGGACTGAACACAAAGAAATTTTCCGCACTGCTGTTAGTAAAATTTCACATTTCCAATTATAGCATTAACCTCTTTAGACAAAATGTTAACTGGCTCAGTTAGTTTAATGCAGTAATTTAATGAACGTAAGAATGTACTATTTTACATCCAGCAATACTTATGAATTCTTTCCCATTAAACAAAGCTCATTTTCTTTAGTTTAACAGCAGAGTCTTCGCATTGGTTTGTCTGTTTTTCTGAGACAAATCACCACACTAAGTAGAAATCCAATGTAATGTATATTTGAATTATCATTTCACTGCAATCACAACCTTGCTTAATAGCTTCCTAATGCTCACTGTTGATTAAAGCAGTCTATAACACTGAAGGCAGAAAACAGGTAAACTCACTATCTTTGGGAAGGACAGTGATGCTGATGCCCGGATCACTCAGTTTGATAAACGGGGGGTTCCCCACTCTCCGGTCCTCCTCTCGGATCAGAAGAACATTTTTAGCACACACATTCCCATGGACAAGATGCTTTTCTTCCTGCAAATACAGAAAAGGAGAGAGTCACTCAGAGAGAACAATAACTTGCTACGTTTGTGTGTGGTGGGGTAAACAAATAAATAAATATCATCCTTAGTACTTTGTGAACATCCATTCGGACACTGCATTCATTGCTCATACCATATAGTTCATGGCCCAGGCCAGCTGCTTCGCCACCTCAAGCTTCCATAAGATGTTTATCGACTCCTTGTTCTTCTTCAGGTAGGTGTCCAGTGAGCCGAACTTCACATACTCCTGCACCATAATGTCTGAAAGAAATTTGAAATTTTTTGTCCATATTTGAAGTAAAAAAAACAAAAACACAATTTAGGGTTTGGTGATCACAACCCAGGTTTTAAATATATTAATTTAATGTCAGCAACATAATATTATGACCCTAATGATCCAACTTGCAAATGGCATTAACCTAAGGAACTTATAAGGGGATCAGGAAGTATGGTTCAATCTTAATAAGCATCGATAGATGATACTTTTAAATTATCAAGTTGGTAATTTGATGTCAAAAAAATAAAGTGAAATTGTGGCACATTATTTTCTAAAAATGGACTTAAAAAAAAAAAACATTGCTAAAGTGCAATTATTAAATATAAGATTAAATATTAAATAGTCTATTTCTGAGTCCTCTACCATAGCTTTTAAGTTAAAAAAACAAAACAAACAAACAAAAAAACTGTACAAAAGTTGAACAACAACATTATGCAATGGAAATGTTGCATTACATTCAGTACATTGTGGGTCTAGTACAGATAACACTGATAGCAGCAGCAGTATGTTTCAGTAATTCATAAAATTCACATTGGGATAAGTGAAAATAATAACACTGTAATGTTTCAGACCTGAGAAATATAGACATGTGCGTGAGAGAGTGAAAGGTGAGTGAGTTTCTGAGGCGGGCTTTAGTAATCCTTCTTAGAACTGTCCACCATACCAAAGGTCAAAGAGACCAGTCAAGATTATAGCAGAGCATGGTACAGTCTTGATATAACTAAACCAGGCTTAGATGAAAAAAGCTCATCAAGTTTCTAAACTTAAAAGGACATTTGAAGACACACTTTGTGGATCTCTCTATAGCAGACTTACGCTCTTCTCCACAGACACACACCCCATAGTTAAGGATCAGATGTTTATGGGACAACTGGCTCATCATGCTGGCAGCTTCAAAGAAAGACTGCAAAACAAGACAGAGATATAAAACCACATTATCTGAAATGGCAGAAAAAAGAATCAGGTGAATGCTCTTGCGATTCACCTGATTCTGAATTCCTGAGAATTTAACCCATCTCAACTCTTTCTTGTCCTACATAAGCCCAAATGCAGATGTCTTCATTTACTTTGCTTACACCATGGACTTTGAATGCATTTATTTAATTTTACTTAAGAAGTTGTATAAACACTGTCAATATATGAAAGTGGCACAGTTTCAACATTTCAAGCATTCACCACACTTTAAAAGCTCCAAATAGTCCAAAATCCTCTGACTAATGCACAAGTAGCCCCTGGGTTAGACATAGGCCTGTCTACTGCTGTTAAAAGACCTCAAGAACTCTTCCAACATGATGTAGCATGATGAATATGCTGCAGTCTTTTATCTTTAATATCATATTAAATTTAGAATTTTTACCTATAAAACTGAGACCAGTTTAGAATATTTCAGAATATTTCCAGCTTTAAAGCCACGTACCTCAGAGTAATTTCTGTGGGTCTGGTCTAGCACTTTCATGACGACTTCTGTTTTGTGCACAAGTCCATAGTCACTAAGTTCCTTGCGGACCCCTTTGAAGATCTTTGTAAAAGTCCCTTGACCAAGACTCTCCATCTGACAGGAAGAACATTATTGTGGGTTTCACTCATGAATACTCCTCATCTTTAACAGGAGATTCTCTTGAGGGTAAATACCGACAGCGTAGGGTGATATCGTTTTGGCTCATATATTGTGACATACATGAGGAAATAAAAACAAGTATAGTCCTGAAAATGTAAACTGATCTTACTAATTCCAGATCTTCTTTCCTAATCTTGTGAAACACCATTTGACAGATGTTGTGTCGATGTAGTGATGGAGATAGAGGCACTTCTGAGCCCTTGTTGCTTCTGCACACGAGCAGGCAGGACTTTTCTGAAGGTGCAAAGAAAAGAAAATAATCTTGTGTTAAACCAGTTGCAGTTTACTGAAAAACAAAACAAAAACATAAAAACCAACAAAAACCTTGACAAAGAAACTTGGGAAGTCAAAGTGTGGGTCACAGATGGAATATGTGAAATGTTGAGGCTGCATTTCCTCAACCAGCTGTGCTGTTAAAATTCATAGCTAAGTCCAGTTTACTTACCAAAAAAAAGACACAATTCAGCCACCCTGTTAGTTTGTGTTTAGTTTGCATCAAAGTATGAAAAATACTTTCTCTATGTGCAAGTCTACTAATCTCACCTAAAACAGAGCATTAGGGTTAGATAAATAAGAAACACACAACAAATCCAGGTTCAGTTAGTTTTACCTTTGGCTTTAGGTGGACAGCACTTGCTGAACTGGAAAATGACACTGTCAGAGCGCACAGTTTCTTTTTCGTAGCAGCTGAGTAGCTCCTGCAGGCTACTGAAGTTTCTTTTGGCTCCGCTCAGGTTGAACTCCCTGCTGGCAGACCTGGTTATCTGGCAGTGCTTGTATTCTATAGTGTCATACACCTGGGGACAAAGAAGTGGAAATGGTTGTTATTCAAGTTCGCAAAAGTGAATCATCAGTAATTCAACAATACCAAAACTCTTAGCGGGAAACTGAAGCCAGTTCAACAATTAACAACCACGGAGAACGAAGCAAGAATTTAATGCACTTATTGTACAGCCTATATCATGCAATGCTGCATGGAAACTGCTTGACCAAATGTTTCTGTACTGCAGGGCATTTAGAGCTGAAAGTTGGCACAGAATCATTTTCAGGTCCTTCAGAGACCCAAAAACACTGGGTCGAAGAAACGAAAATGAAAAAAAAAACAAAAACCCAAACAAACAAAGAAAAAGTTCATCTATGTAGCAACACTGATGGAGGCTTGTCCTTCAAATTGTAATTTTTTGAATCAGTCAGTTAGACAAAATGGCAGAGGAAGATGAATTGGTCTCTGTGTAACAACATTGACTAAACCTACACCATCTGAATATCTTCCTCTTTCATGCGAATTATCAGTGCTTATCATTCCATTACAGCACCCAGCAAGATATTAAACATTATTTCTACAGGGATTCTCAGAGCTGATCTCACATGGTGTTTCTCAGGTGTTCTCTCAGGTGTTAATAAGACTGAATGAATGTGTTGTTGGGCAACAAAAAAAAAAACAAACAAACAAAAACCAGAAAAAACCCAGAATAAAACTAGAGCCAAAGTTCCCCTTTCGAAGAAACCATGACTAACAAAGCTATATGTCAAGCATGAAGAGAGGAAAAAAAAAACAAACAAACAAAAAACCACCACTTCCAGTTATTGCTCTGTTGCTGAACACTGCCCATACTTTGCCACTGTTCTCGGCATCACAATGTGATGAGTTCACATTGTTCTTCAATTAAAAAAAGTGGGTACTACTGCTGATTTGACTATAGATAGCATGAACAAACCTTGTAAATGAAAAGGAAGCAAATTTGCTAAATATTTTTTTAATTGGGCATTGCTGGAATTCACTAAATCTATTTCACTGTATGATTTTAATTCAGCATTTTATTTTCCATCTTCTTATGAGTTCTGAATGAAATTCAGTTAAATCAGTTAGATTTAACTGTAATTATTAGTTTTGTAGTTTTCAAGTTACGTGCCTGTTTATGTTGCCTCTTTCATACTTGTGTTTTTATTGTAAAGCACTTAAGAGCTACAATATTTGCAACAAAGGTGCAATACAATTAAAGTTTGTCATTTTATTGTTATTATTGGGAAATGTAGTTGCTACCATGGGACAGAGTTACCTACCTTAACAGGGAAAGTCAGAAAGTACTTGTTGAAGTCTTTGGGACTACATCTCAAAATATACAGGCCCTGCTTGTTTCCACACTTCTGAAGCCGGTTGATGGCAAACTCTGATCTGGAAAAAAAAAAGAAGCAGCGCACAGTAGTTGCAGCAGGGAAATACAATTTTACTTGCTTGTAAAATCTTGGCCACTATTTTGCCATATCGGTACACTCATCAAGCACATTTTGTTTTTAATGCGGTATGACTGTTGGTGCCAGATAGACTAATTTGATTTTTTTTTTTTTTGGCTGATCTGGGAATTTTTACATGCTGAAGTTACTACAGTTTCCTCAGAATTGTGTGAAATACCTAAAATCATCAGTAAGTAATAATGAACAGAGAAATATTGAGAATGGTCAAAAGAGAATAGCCAGATTAGTTGGAGTGGGCTCTACACAACTATGATAAACAGGATGCAAAGCACATCAAACCTTGAGAGGTGAGAGGCTACGGCAGCACGAGACCATAAGACTCTCAGCCAAGAACAGAAATCTGAGCACAAGCATGTCAACACTGGCCAATTTTAGACTCAAAAAATGTAATCTAGTCTGATGAATCTGGATTTCTGCTGAGGCAGCAGATGGTAGAGTCAACAGCACTGATCCATGAACCCATACTTCCCAGTGTCAATAGTCCAGGCTGCTGGTGGTGATGTAATTGTATGGGTAAAATTTTCGTGGCCCATTAATATTAATCAATCATGGTTTGAATGCTGTAGCCCTTCTGAGTATTGCTGCTGATGACATCCATCCATGTTCATGAAACCAGTCTGACATGACCAAGACTCATGTCAAACTGGTTCCATGAACACAATAATTATCATTATGATGGTTGTTAGCCTGCTCTGCTTGAGATCATTTCTGTTGTGATTTGGCACTTCTATTTTGTGTGTGTAGCGAACATTTGTGGTAAATTGGATGGCTGTTGCTGCTGGAAAGTTTAAATTAGGCAATGTGATTACAAGTCTGATGAGTCACCTATTATCTTTCATGCTTGGGAGCAGGAGCAGAGGCACCAAAGACTGGTATAACATTGCAAGTTTAGGATTACACTTAAATATAAACAAAGCTCCATTATTCTTCACTTACGAAATTGGGCCATGGCAATGAGAAGAGATGGCCTCCACAAGCCTTGGAGGGGCCACTTCTTTACAAAGGTAGTGATGTGCATCTGTGGTCAGCCGATAGTAGCCATCAATGAGGGACACAAAAGAGAGCGCTTCAGATGGGCTGGGGAACTCCAGCTCCTGAAATGTGTGAGAAACCACAACAGAGCTTATCAACAGGAGCCAGACATGGCACAAACCAGAAAAACCCTGCATCCAAAATGGTTATATTTTTTTCTGTATTCACTCTACATTAAAAACAATGTAGGAAAATTGAATGTGTTTGCAGTGGGGAAAAAAGCAGTTGGAGAAAAGTCTAAAAACTGAAATTACCAGATTTTTGCCATCTTGCTTGTTGATGGTGACCACTCGACACTCTGCAGCACCTTCCTTGCTGGCCTGTTTGATGCTGATGTCAGTAACATCAGGGAAGTCACACAGAGTCTGCAACGCCTGATCAAGCAGCAGAACAAAAGTGCGTATCTGAATATTACTATCAATAATGAATAGTTGATATGGTTAATGCTTCCACTTTTATAACATTAATGTTGTTGTAATCCCATTAAATCATTGAAAAAAAAAAAATCAATCATATGTTGTTTATTCTTAAACACTGATTAATTTCAGAGTCTTCAGGTTTCTTTTGGGGGCAACTAGAACAAACCTGGTCTGAATCTTTAATTTTCTCTCGACACCATTGGATGCCACAGTCTGCTGCCACCAGGATGATGACCTGCCCATTGCACGAGTCTTTGACCTGGAAGGTCTCTGTGTAGAAGGCTTTCTCCAGGGTCTCCATACTTATGAGGTACTTAAGCTTGAGGTCACGCGCTGTGGTCCGACACTGACTGAACTGCTGGATGAAGCGCTTGAAGCGGAACCGGATTCGCTTACGGGTCAAGAAGTTGCAGTCCTGGATCTGAGCTCTCACGTCCTTTGGCAAGAACAACTTGTAGCTGGAAGAGATTCAATAAGACAGATGTCTCAAATACATTACAAATATCACATTATACACACTCTTTTCAGATACAAAAAAGTTGTAAAAGGTTCTAAGAGGTGGCATTGAATTTGAAGCATAATAGCTATTTCCAGGCTACTAAAAAAAAAAAAAAATCTTTTTTTTTTTTTTTTTTTAAAAAAAAAAATTTTTTTTTTTTTTTTTTTTTTGCTGTTTTAGTTGACTAAAAGGTTTTATTAAAAAAAAAAACAACAACAACAACAACAACAACAACAACAAAACATTGTCTTGCCATTTTTGTATTTGTCTCTACTATATTTGAGAGTACTTAACACACCTGGGTCTAAAGCTGTCACTGTGTCCCACTTGTACCTTATTGTGTGGTAGATGTCCAAAGGTGACATCTGTCTTTCCTTGGCTATTCTTGTCATGTCAAGCACAGCCATACCGAGGCACTCTTCCTGAGTCTCATGGGAGTTTGGGATTTTCACCAAGCCATTGACAAAGTCATTTCTCCACTGCACACACACAAGAGGGAAACACAGCAGCTGTTAGGACTGTTAGGCTGAATCTGATAGCCCTTCATGCAAACAACTGCCTTCAGATTTGTCAGTGGTCTGTTGTGTTATCTTTTCATTCATGTATGTAGAGGTTGTGTACAACCTTGTGCTCATGCATGAAGTCTGAGTCCTGCACATGTTTGCATCAGTCCAGCAGTTTCAGGCTTTGTTCTCTAAGGCTATTTGAACAATGGTGTGAATCAAAATGTAAAAAAAAAGAAAAAAAAAGGTTGACATCTAAATAAACAGGCTACTAAAATAAATTAAATAATCTGTGTTATTTGAACACTATATTTATATATTTATCAACTAATTCTGGACCTCACTTTTCCCTTGTCCATTGTCTGAATCTTAAAATGAGAAACAGTTGAAGGTTATTTTCTTGTCTACACTGTCCATCAGTGCTGTTTGCCCCAGTGGTGGATTCTATCAACACTACATGACAAAAAAGCCTTAATTTAAAAAATATGCCCCTAATTGGTGTCCTCGGAGCAATTAAGGAATTGGATAATTTTTTTTTTTTTTTTTAACCCTGGATAAAAGCCAGCTGGTGGGTGCACTGAGACACTTCCACTTGCAAGTCATAACAGCCATCTCTTATCACAAACACAGAAGCTCATCTCAAGATTAGACTGTGAGAATAAAACATCCTTCACTAGGCAAACACAACATCTGTAAAAAGGGAATGTAAGGTGAACGTGAGCATGTTTAATGACAAAATGGCAGCAAATACAGAATCGGCTAGACCCTGAAATGACCCCCACAGCTGTGCTTTTCCCTTTTAGGCTTTGCCCATGCTACCAGGGCAGATTTCCACAGACATAATTCCACATAATCTTTTAGTTCACACTGAGGTTGGGGCCAGTCATATTATGGTCTTAAATTACCTGGATTCATCTGTAGCATAAAACTCAATTCAAATGCACTGCAGTTTACACAAAGCATTTCTCCACCCAGGGTAGGTAGGTTTAAGATGATTCATCTGACTCTATAGTGTTTTATTCCACCTGTCCTTCTGAGACATTTCACTGTCCATGCGAGGGGTGGGAAGAGAAAAAAAACAAAAAACAAAAAAAAACTATACCAATTGCAGCTTTGCTTTCCTCAACTCCAACACAAAATCAGAGGGAATGTGCCATAGTCTTCATCCTGAGTTTTGTGTCCAAACCATGAAACCAAGCTTTCTGTTTTCAGACTTTAATTGGGTAGTAGTGCTGTAAAGTAATGTGATATCCATGGCTAGATTATCCTGCTGGGGTACGAGAAAAGATGCAGAATACTGTAGTCTGTACAAACTCCCATGTGGATGTATGTCAACCCTAATAATAAATATGGATAATAACGCTATGCAATGTGAAATCTGTGATGATGACACAGTTTGTACAAGATATAGTGTATAAGTCTGGGGATTATCTATGTTTTTCTGATAGGCAAAGGTGAAGTATAAAGCTGACGAAGAACTGCTGACTACTTAACATTCATTATGCCATAATCTCAACGGCTGTCCAGAACGTGCTAAAATAAATAATAATAATAATAATAATAATAATGAATAATGCATATTGTTGCACTGGGTGGCATCCTTCTACATTATTATGACGATTTAATTCGCGATAGTGCCAAATATATGATCACAAAATACAGCTGAAAACAGCACACAAAAATTCCCTTTTTATCCCCTTTTGAGTGATGTTTGTTTAAAACTATGGTGCCCACCTGTTTTAAGAATATAATTTGTTATCGACATCAGATATTAATAGTAACTAACTTAACTATTGGCACACCAATATTTGCCTTACCAGCCCAACAGTTTACTTGCCAGTCTTGCCAAGAGTTTCAGCAATCGGATTAGCAAGGGAAAAGGTTATGATATGTCTGAGCACATGTACTTCTAATGGGCTAAATAGATGGAAGACTATTAATTTAGCATGCCAACCTCAGTAGAAATGAGGAAGAACAAACAGTTGGAACTTTTGATGCTGAACTTGCAAGAATTCCTTTAAAGCTGTTGATGCTGATTTTGGTGAAGAGTATATATATGTTACGGGCTCTTCTTATGGATTCAGTAGGAAACACTAGGGGAAATTGTACAGTACTGGGAAATAGATACACATTATTTGTCTGGTCTTTTCCTTTGTTGACACAAACAACAATAAAACCATTTAAAGCATTGCTGGCCCATGTTTTGACAGAAGGCCCCACCACACGACGAAGCCTGAAGGCTAGCTAACAATGCAGGGCTGTTTTCATGACCCTTATCATATTTTCCTAACGTACTAGGTATTCCTCCCAAAAATTTGAATGTGATCATATTCCAAAACAGAATATTTGGGAGTTTGCCAAGTATTAAGGGTCTAGAAGAGTCTCCCCTATGTCAGTAATCAAGCCTTACTGGCCTCCTGAGAGCACCTCTTTAATACTCTGTGGCAGAGTCAATTGTTTTAGACACAGACAGGAACTTAAACAGTGAACAATGACATTTTGGGACAAAGGTGCTGCCCTGATGCTTCTATGACCTTTCAATCTCTCAGCTCCAAAAGCTCTGAAAAGAAGACAGCAAAAAGATGCATGTTTTCTGCATCCCCAAAAAGGGACTTTAGCACACAAGTTGTGAAATTTTCTAGTTCCTTGTCAAGTTTTGTGGCTTGTTACTTCTCAATCTTTAGTATCCCTGACTGCATTTCTTTTTTAATGAAATTTAAAGATGTGACCTAACTAGCAGGTTAAACTGATATCACTGCATCTATCAAGGATGTGAACTAATCATTTTCTGATGTCTTATCTAGAATAGCAGGCTGCAAGGAAACATTTGAATAAATAATTACAGAATGCTCTGTTTTGTTTTTTTTTAAATCTTTCCTGTATATTAAGCATTACACACATACAATGCGGAGGGTAATTATATGGTGAGGTAATTACCTGAGAGAAAAGGTATGACATTACAAAGTCATCGAGGACAGGAGTTTCTGACCCCTTGGTGATACCATATCGATATGCCCGGGATGCCCCACCACTGAACCAGCCAGGGAAGTAGTACCTGTGGTAGATAGTGATCAGGAAAATGCACCAAGTCACAATGACATCTGAAATTTAAAGTGGAAAAGATGTTAAAGGTAGAATACAAGGGAAAATAATCCTACCTTATTCTGAAAAACACATCTTCTGAAGCTGATTTGTCGAGCTGGAAGGTGTGGTTTGGTGAAAACCACATGCAATCCCGCTCTCGAAAGAGACCAAAAAGGCTGCAGTACAGAGGTGATATATCTAAAGCATACAAAAAATAGAAATCCAGATTATCTTTCATAAACTCGATTATGCTACATTTTTGTACAAAAGTCCCCCCAGAAACTGTTTGTCCGCACTGAGTGTTTTTATTTGTGTAAATTAAATGAATGAATGAATAAATGTGTCGGAAATATGTTAATTCAACCCACTGCACAGCACATACTGAATTAGATAATGATTCGGGACACATTTGAAAACTATTTGTTTAAACACAGGTGAAAAAAAGATCAATAAAGATTGTCAGCTATGTTTGGTTTATCAAACAACACATAATGTGCAATTCCAACAACATGCAGGCTAGTCTTGCAAGGCCCTCCCCTGACTTTATGGCCTGGCTCTATGTATAAATTGCATCATACATTTATTCACACAAACTTGCAATATAAGATATAATTAAATAAAAACAATAGAAAAAGCACCAAGCAAAGCAATGCAACAATATTTTTTAACATCCTTAAACAGGCTAAAAAAGTTAGACCATAAAGAGAGCACAGTGCTGATTGAACAAGCCAATGATTTTTTTGGTGATAGATTTCGCTGTGGCTTCTTGTTAACCTTATCTTGGGACCTATGCCCTGAGTTACAGCAACACACAGGAATGGGGGTGCTTTATACAGGCTTGGAAAGCTTGAGTACTCACTGCACGCCTTGGCTGCATCTATACACAGCTCTTCAGCCACATAGTCCCCAGGGGGGTAGCTTATCAAACTGCAGTCAGCTGGTCCTTGGCCGCTGTGGTAGAAATGAAGCCTTAGTACGGTAGTGGCCGGTCTTGTGTCTGGAGATTCCTGATGGGCATTTCCATTTTGGTGCACCGCAGGGCATGTGTCTGTCACAGTGTCCATCGCTGGCAGGGAGGCCCTCAACAACAAGCAGCCTTCCATAAATTAAATAAAATGTCAGCGCAAAAAAATTACAGCTTTGTTTTCTGAGTGTGATGAATTTAGCATCATAATCACGGAAACATGGGCAACTGTTATCAAAATTCAGGTATTACATAAAGCTGCAGTACAGAGGGACCATTGTCTGGAAATATGTTATAAAATCTGCAAATCTAATTCAAAAATAGGCAGCTTGCTGTGAGAGTTATCAAACAGTCAGTAGTTTCATTGCAAGTAGGGTATTGAGATTGCTGCATCGCATTTTGAGATACCACCTTAGTGTTAACCACGTTTCAAATTTCCTTCTTTTTCTCCTTCTTAATTTCTTTCATTTACACGCACAGGAGTGGAGATACAGCACAAATCTTAATATCAAATTTTGCAGTATGCAGAAGCAAAGCAGAATACTTAAAACCTCTCACTCAATGTGCTGTTATTCAGGCAATTCACACTGCAGTTCCCTAAAATACAAACTTTTATTAAGCCAAGAGCTGAATTAAATATATCTTATTTCTCTCACAACGATAAGATAACATACATAAACTGTGTTTCCATCCTCAATTTTTATATATCTTATCAACAGCTTATCACATCAATTCTAATGATTACTAAAACTTCCCAACGTGTTTTTTTCAGTGTTGAGCTGTAAACATGGACTTATGTTTATGTAAATAGAATAAATATCTTGCTTTAAAAAAATTATTTTTACATGATGATTCATTTGTGACACAACATACATTTGTGCAATTAGCAAAATCTAATTGGTGACCAAAAAGAAGAAGTGAAAAATTCAAAACATTGTATGACTTCATGTCTGCTTGTGCAAGCCCTTACTGAAAAATTAAGTATTTGATAGTTGTTAAATTAGTTAGGTACCAGTGAAAAAAGTACTCTGAAATAGAAGAGGTTTGTGTGTGTGATACAGCCAAAGCAAAAATATATGTTTGAGGGAGTAGGTATAATCACTACCAAAGAATCTCTCTAAATATTGACAGCACGTTTGTTATAAAATATCCACCTTTAATTTAAGTTGTAAACACATTTAGACACAAAAGGGGCTAAGCGATTATTTCAGGTTTGATTACTTTTTAATCAATCAGTACCATCTGTAAATAGTCAGACTATATTGACTGACATTAAAATTCAGAGCCAGTTGGATTTGCAAAGAAAGATCAAGTTCACAAAGCTATTACACTGAAAGAACAAAATAATAATAAATAAATAAAATAATACAACAAACCCTTACAACTAATGAACTGAAAATACCAAGTAAAGTGTTTACTTACTTTGTAAAATAAGATGGATTAATTGATAATCATGGCTGCAGTAAGTTTTATGTCAACCTATTATTCTTTTGAGATGTAGGGAAATCCAGTCCAAGCATGCAAGATGGCCCCAGAGCAAAGAAACAGGGCACTGGAGCCTCCAGCATGCAGCCTTGATGCCATAACATTTCCAACAAGGATTTACACTCAGTGTAGGAATGAAGCTCAAAAGTATCAATATCTGTGACTCCCAGGAACATCACACAGATACACAACTGTATAGAAGAAATCTTCACATGACCTACTTCAGTTTTCTAACTGAGTGGACAATCTGAACAAGAATACCAAAAGTGAGAGTAAACAAAGCCATATCTTCCTGACGGTTCGTTGTTTTGAAGCGCTGACCCAAAGTTTGCTGTGTCGATGCCCAAACGCCCAAATCAAGAGTTAAATACAAACAAATATTGCCAACTTGGATGGACAACAAACGGATCCAGGCCAGGATCTTGCCTGCCACCATTAGCTGTAGCTTCAATAGATTAAGTCAACGTTAGCAGCCACACACCCACCAATTTATGATCACTCAAGCTGTTACAAAAAAAAGAAAAGAAAAAAAAAAAAGCCAAATGTATTCAAGCAACTTCGCTAACTGACCACATGAGTTCACGTGATAAGGTGTTGAAAAAGTAAAACTGACAGAATGGTAGATGAATTATTCGGGAATGTGAAGACTTACTTCAGTAGATGAGCCAGACGTCCGGCTAGCTAACTAGCTAGCTTGCCGCTCGCTTTCTAGGCCAGGACGAGCGAGAGTTTGACAGCTACAGCCGGACACTGCAGCTCAGCCCTTTGAGCCCTGCACGGAGAGACAGCGGTGAATTTACTGCACGGGAAGCCCACCTGTGCATGCTGACAGCTGGCTACCTGCTACGTGAGCTACCTTTGGTCAGCCTGACGTTTCCCATCTCTGCGGAGCAACTTCAGCCGTCTCTTATCTTGTCAATCTTGCAACTTAAGCTAGCGCTACACCTTAAACCGCGCCGTGCTCGGCTACGAGAGAAGAAATGATTGCGATTACACGGGATTTATCCGACAGGCGACCATGTTCTTGGAGCCAGAGCATGCGGCCACAGCTGCGACGACGGTTACATTGTTGACACCTCGTCAAAGGAATCGGATAAGCTTTTGCTAGCTAGCTGGCCAGCGGCAGGTAGAGAGGAGCCTCTACCATCAGAGCCACGCTGCCTTCAGGTGCCGTCGGAAACGCCGCTGCTGTACACACAGAAAAGCGTTTTGCACGAGTATAAACATAACAACTATCAGGAGACGGTTGATCTTTTTTTTTTTTTTTTTTAAAGCTACAATTACTAATGCATTTCTGTTTATAATGCAGTTTAGTGAACCCTGAGCCACTTGTTACCGACCACACAAGGTCTTCTGTTATCAGCTGCGGCTCCAGCAATATCAGCAGCAACCCAAAGCTGTGTCTAAAGCAGTCGACTGTGTCTCCCTGCACAAGATTTAGTGCAGCATGTGGGGCACTGTGACTCTACCCTAAACTGACCTTTTACCTAGTCTCCCTTCTGGTGGAGAACAGAAATTCACAACATTACGTTGCAATGATCATACACTTTGGATGATTTTTTTTTTTTTGCTTTTGTATTACACATGTAGGAAGAAACAAATGGGAGCGATTCGATGGAGAAAACCAAAACTGGAATTTTGGACATGTTTTAAGCCATGTATAACTTATGGTTTTGTAGAATATGCATATAAATGCCATACAGTTCATATCTCAATCAGTTACATTTATTGAATTAATCTCAGCATAAATGTCATACACTTGATTTTGGAAGTGGAGGTAACAAGGACCCTTGAAGGCAACATCCTCTCACTGATTACATTTTTTGGCCTTTCCCTAAAAAAAAAAAAAAGTACAAACTTCCCAAAACGACCTAACCTAGACTGAATCATATCGATTCAGCTTCATGATATTTTAGGCTGTTGATTCTGATATTCTTTGTCAGTCCTTTATTTCGTCATGAATATATTTTGAAAGTAACTGCAGCCTTGACATTATTGAAAACAGGCTATTAAATATGACTGCATTGGGTTTAACCAGTGTGAAGGCTATAGTACCAGTAAATGTATCACTTGAAAAGTTCCATATAGTAGACAAAATGAGAAAGACTCATGACAACCACTTCCTCATCATAGAAAAGAGAACCGGGTAATTGGGTGGTTTTTGAACCGTTAGTCTCCCACATTTCACCACATACAATAATCAGAGGCAGACTTGTGAGGAACACCCAACATATTCTAGCAGTGATCTTAGGAGAAATGGCCTGGCCAGTTCGTCCAAAGATGCGGGAACCCGTAGAGGCCAAGGGTCTCTGCAGGCCCCTTCACTCCCAGGAGAGATAGGAAAACTGTCAGCTTATTGACATAATTTATACCCTTCTCAACAGGGCATTGTTGTGCTGAGACAGGAAATGGCCCACCCCAAAGTACTGGCACAGTGCTCTATCAGATAAAACAGCAGTGTCCAACTTGGGCTTTCAGCCTTTATCTTCTGATTTATTTATTTTTTTTTGTCATTCTTCATTGTGTCTTTAAAATTCAAACAGCTATGTGAGGCTCCACTGCTGAAACACCAGCATGCTCTCACAATGCCAATGCTGATGTATAGCAGCTATGTTTAACATATAAGTTTAGTGTGGCAGCATAGAATTTAAATTCTGAATGGGTTTGGTCATAAAGTAAAACATTAGACCATTAAAAAGAATGATCCGATGATGGCACTAGATTGAAAATTACAACATTGGGAATAACTATAATTCAGTCAGGAGGGGACATGAACATGTTAAGACTTGCACATGCTGTGCCTATTCGTTCAACACTATGTAAGACATTTAACCCAAAACATAGTCGTTAAACTATGTCTCTTGAGGAAAGGTCATGGGCTCATGAAAACTATTAGGGTACGTTGTCTTGGAACAATGGGCAGCTGACAAATATTTAAATCTAATCTATTTAATAGCAGTTGTTATATTTCACTCAGGCTCAGCTGTGGAAAAGAGGTAAAATCATTCTTTGGTTGATCTGGTAGCAGCCGAGAAAGGATTCCAAGAAAACACAGCTTTGTTTAAATGAGGTTTAGGCCTAAAACACATGGAACCGCTCACCTCAAATGAACAGTCATGCTGTAGCTGTGGGTTTTCTTAATAACTATCGAGCTAGATACACAGATCAGATGCTGCGAGGCAAACACATCCATCGCTTGGTGAACCCCATGGGAGAGCACCTGATACATGAATACATGTATTAGAAGAGCCCAGGGCATTCAGGTGACACTTGTCTTTCCTGTCACACAACCACAAACACGCATGCGTGCACACACGCACACACACACACACAAAGAAACATTAAGAAATAATAATCTTTTCTGCTCCAACACTTATACCTCCAGTGGATGTAAAACAGCATGAGTTGCCCCTGGTGGAGGCAGGAGATGGAGGGAGAAAAATGACACAATAAGAGGGAGGCAGGCAGGGGAGGTAGGAAACAAAAATAGAGGAACATAGAGGAAGAAGCACAAGTGGAGGAACTGAGAGAATGAGCAGAAAAAATAAAGGGTGGGGTGGTGGAATAAAGGGAAGCTATGAAGGGAGGAGAGAGAGGAAGGATAGCTAAAGAAGCTGATTTTGTTACTTTTTCAAGTTAACTGTTAAACACAAGTTGTGTTTTAACCATCTGCTTACCCACTTTCATTGGAAGCAGAGGGAGAGAAGAGACACACACAACACACAACTTCCTTCACAAAATCACAAATTGCTGTTTTAACAGTTCTTTATAGATTAAACAAACAAGATGCATGACATGAATCAGAGAGATTTTAGACACTGAGAAGCCTATAGTTGGACTTTGGAGAAAGCTAAGCAGATAGAAGCCTTGCAGCATTGTTGTAAGCACTGCATTATTTAAACAATCAATAAAGCAATAGTTTGCCTTCTTAATAATTTGCTTTCTTGCCAGGAGTTACATGAACAGACTGACACTGCTCTAATGCCTTTAGGGTAAATCCGAAGATGTCAGATGGTTCAGTGTTGTCGTAAAGAGAACTGGAAACTGCTGTTTAAAGAAACCAGCATCTCTACGACTTCATTCATTCAATCTGTACATTAAACTAAGTGTAAAAACAATCTGCTGTGATTTTAGCTAAATACCTCCTGGCTGTAATTTCATAGTTAATGCAGAAACCAGAGCGACCGCATCTTATGGCTCATAGCAAGAATGTGAACATGTTCCAAAATGAAAACATAGAGGATGGATTAACACTGCTGCAAAGTATTAAGATATTCCACAATTTATGACATCCTGGGTCAGCGATTTCTGACACTACTTACACTAATAACATTCTTACTTTAAGAGCATAACAAAAGGTAGCCTTTCTATCATCATAATCCTTTGTGAAGAAATCTGAAGGTGGCTGAACATTACAATCCACAGAATTAGCCACTAGATGGAGCAACGTGTACACAACTTGAAAACTATGCAATAAGGAGAACATAAAAACAAGAATGTGGTGTGAACAGACCGAGAGCATGAGGAAAAAAAAGAGTCGTGACAAAAAATAGAAAGAACAGAGATAAAAAATTGTTCTTCTTTTGTTCCCTGGTGGTTTGAACAAAGTCTCAAAAGGCTCTCCATGCCTGAAATTCACCACCTGCGTCTCTCTCTCTCTCTCTCAGACAAACACACAAACACACAGACAGACATGCACGCACACAAACGTAAAATGCTATGTTATTTCTTTCGCCAAGCCTTTAAAAAAATCATTGAAGAGTTGCAAACACCATCAAGCCTTTCTATCAGTCAAAAAAATTACTGTAGTATTTCATCACATTTTTTTTCCCACTTTCAGTTTAATCACTGGGCAGAAGAAACTGAAACGCATTTGTCAAACTAAGGCCAAAAGTAATAAGACTCATGCTTATGGTCATGCTGAGTGACTCTTGGCAGAGTTGGAGGGCTTCTGGATTTTAACAAAAAGTCTCTCTTGTACAACATTCTTACCTCAAACAAATAAAAAATAAATCACCTTTACTTCATCACGTTTCAACTTTGTAAACTGGCTGAAGGAAGACGACTGTCCTTCAGGATTGACGTGCTTCTTTTCAGTCATAGGTGTGTGATGCCATCACAAAGCAACGCTGCATGGTAGCTCCCAACGAAGTACACTTTAAGTGAGAGTACCCTTTAACTTTGAATGGCCATAAATGGGCAGGGAATCTTGTTACACAGTAAAAACAAATTTAAGAAAGTAACTTACAGCATTGAGCTTACCAATTGCTCTCCTACTTTGTAATGATGTTGGTTTTACCTGTCTTTCTGTATCTTTCTGTCAACTGGTGAAGAGGCTGCTTGACCCGAAGCTTTACCTAACCTTACCCTAAAACCAAGACTCAACCCCCTAAAACACCGTCACATTTCAACAAAGTCCTCCATCTGAAGGTCTATGATTCAAGCCGGACCTCACAAAGACAGAAATACAAGAACACACATAGATTCACACAATATCTAATACCTGAAAGGAGTCAGTCGGGCCGAGCTGGGAGCTACAATTATGAGTAGCTGCCTTCTTGACCTACTATCTGCCAACCAATCAAATTGAATGTTGATCATCATATGAACGATAAGCTCCTTAAAGGACGTTTATATAACTTTCTCTTTTCTCCCTCTGACTGTCTTTTCTATTCCTGCACTGTCCAGTATCTTTTTCGGTGCTGTACGGGAATCTTCCTATCTTTCTCTTTCTCTCCCTGCCTGTCTCTTTTCCATATCTCTCTTTTAATCTCACTTATCCTCTCTCTCTTGCACTTTTCTTCCTTCCTAGGAAAGGGCTCAGAAACTTTTATAGCATTTTGAATGCTACTTGAAAATGTCATGTCATGGCTGAGCTTATCCATCACAGTCCTGCATTTGAATAATTATTTTTCAAAGGTATATGACACTGAGTCATGCCAAAAATAGTTTTGATTTATAGATATCTTTTTGCCTTTGTCTTGAGTGTGCAGAGATCATGGTATTTGCATTTCTTTCTGGGAATCGGGTAGCTTTAACAACCTACTGCTGTTATGGCTTTGTACTGTTAAAATATTTATTGAAACAATAAAAAGTTAAAACGAGTTTTTCTTTATCGGCAATCTCTGATCATCTGTTTCAAAAACACATGTCACAAGATTAGATCTAACTTTATCCTGATAAGTTTATAAATTAGAATTCAATAGAGCACTTGAATTTGACACTGTGCTGTGGACTAAATGTTGTAGTGGCTGGATTTGAGACAGAACTCCAGTATTGATTTTGCAACCAGGTCTGGCTGACAATACCATCAATCAAAGCTTAGTCCAAATAGATAAAATGTGATCACTGCATGAAAAACATCAGCATCATATGCGGTGCCTGCAATTTACATGCCCTATGTTCTTTTGTAGGACACAACAGCAGACCGATCGGAACTTTACAAAAGAACAAAATGACGTGTTAGTTCAGACAGTAAGATGAATATGGTAAAAGATATGTGTCATGTGGCATGATATTCATTCATTCATATTCTGTCTGGCCGGTGCATCTAAGAAGGGGTAACTCAGCGTGAAAGATCACGTTTACGCCACTTCATTAGCTTTCAGTGGTGCAAAATGCAAGAATGGCTTGGGTTGAACTAGCACACAACAGAGCACAATTTGCAAAGGATGAGATTTCCGGCAGGATGGTGAAGTGTTTGAGTGAGTGTGTGTGTGTGTGTGTCTGGCCTTTGTATGCACTGAACATTAATCAGATTGTGGGGGACAGAAGCATATTTCCAAAGTCACATTTTGGACACTTTCTTTTGCAAGTCTCTTCCTGTAAAAGACATACACAACAACTGCAAATAAATGCTTTATGTTTAATAGCGATGTCTTTGTTTGTCTGCATCTTAATTTGTCCCCTGGATGTCCCCATGTTTTTGTCGTGTCTTGACACCTGCTGTGGATCAAATTTCCTTCAGGATAATAAAGTGAAGTGAAGTGCTCCTATGCCAGTGTATGCCAGTGGAAGTAACCAAATGGTTTTAGTCTTCACCATAAATGTATCTTAAATTAATGGTTAGGTACTGAACTAATGTATGGTCAAAAAAAGTGACATTTTAGAGGGGGTAATTGTAAATTTTCCCTGCCACCATGGTTTCTTGCTGGGAATGGGTGGATAGGGGGTAGGGCAGATTGGAGACTACACTGAGTTGCATAAGTCATGAGGTGGGCTGGAGCTAGCTGATTAGCACAGCAAATTAAGCAGAAGAAAAGATGCGGTAGCGACACCAGATAACATTGGCATTGCTTTCCACCACTGAAACAGCTCTTGCTGAGTAAGAGAATTAGGTTTCATGCTGAACTCACATTTCTTCTTGTGTCGTAAATCAACAACAGTAAGTGCTAAGGTTGGCTATGCATCATTAACAAAACTTACAAAAAGCCCCTTTAAAGACATTGTTATTTGTGAAGATGTATAAAGACAAAGTTTATCTAATTGGTAGATAAATTCAAGTTTTGACATGGTTTTTTATTATTTGTTTAAATTATTTATTTATTTATTTTTGTCTGTTTTGTGATCAACTGTGATTCCAGTAGACTTGTCTTATAATGTGATGAAGCTCATAATTCTACTCTGGCCTCCCTCCCACACTGTATGTTTACACAGTCCATGAGACGAGATGCCTGGAGACCGGTCCAATCAGCGAGCTCATGTTTATTCACTCTCTATGATGGGTCTGGCTCTTGTCTCATTCAGACAGATTTCCATCTGCCCCGAGACAAGTTGAGCCAGTCACAACCATTTATTGAGAATGAACTGGGTTGAATATGATGACTGAGACAGAAGCATTTCCAACAAGATGGCTTCCGCTAATGTAAAGAAGAAGGTGATAATTAAACATGCTCAATGGTATATTTTAACTTAAAACAAATATCTCAGAGGAAATCTCATTAACTAACTGAATTTACCCCCCCCCCCCAATCCCATCTTAAGGCTGAGAGAACTGGTGGTAACACCAGCTAATAAGCTCAATTCTGATACTGCTCCCCACGGGCCCCAAGGGTGATGGAACAAAAGAAACCTTAATTAGTTAGATTATCTGTTACTGAAAAGAGCAACTCAGTTTATTTTAATGCCATTATTCCTGTCACTCGAAATTGGAAAGGAACTCAGAGCACACACTCACAAACATGAATTGATCAGGTGCCACCAGGCTACTGGAACCAAAGAGGGAAGAAATGTCGTATGTCATTTGTTGCTAAAAATCATGAAATATTTGGCGTATAAATTGGAAATTTGGCGTATAAGAAAAGTTTGCGTGTTGTGCAACATCCCAGTTGATTTTGCTGTTTTTCAATGAAATATTCATTCAGAAAAAATATCCATCACTTTGGTTATTTCTCATCACAGGATTAGTCTTTTGTCATCGACTGTCAATGACAATTCAATGTTCATCCAAACACTGACACAAAATCTATATTTTACTTTTTGATTTCACTATTCTACTCTTAACTGCCAGATGGGCAGCATACGGTGTCAACATCAAATTATTTCGATTTGACCTGCAATGAGGGCTCCAGCTCTCATTTACGCTAATAACAAAACTTTCAACACATTTTGTGTAGTTCAATTATTTAGCCATTAGCCTTTAAATGCCATACTGGCTACTGGAGATTACTTCAAGTTCAGACTGTGGATGTTCTCACTAAGTCCATAAGGGCTTAGTGCTCTCCCACTATAAAATCATCAAGCACACATCATGCACCTTGCCTGAGGGAATTGTTCAACATGTGGCAACCACGGTAGCCCCAGGATGCCTGAAGAATAACAACATTAGACAAAGTGTAAACAACTGCAATAAAAAGTAAGAAAGAGAAGGACAGATGAAAAATGATGAACAAACGCTTCAGTTAATGTTATGAAGAAAGGGAAATAGACACAGCCCACTGGTGATTCATAGTGAGATTCATAGTGACCGTGTAGCTGTTGTTTACAATGGTGACATGATGATAAATTCCAAATACAATTACATCAGCTCATCTGACAAACAGGGAACGATGGGCAGAAATAAAAAATGTAAAAGTAAACCCAAACCCAGAGTTACATGCCCCATGTTTTGGCTTGTCAAAGTAGGACAATATATCAAGAGTGCTCACATTTTCTGACCTTGAACTCACATTCAGCCACTCAACAGTTGATGTCACTTGGTCGGGGTGACGCCTTAGCCAACCTAAAACTGACTCAAGAAAGTAAAACTTCTAAAGATATGCCATCTCTCATATGGTATTCAACAAAATAAATCTGCATTCACACTAAGTAGTCTTATCCATCTTTTATTCATAGAAAAGAGGCAAGGCAGAAGAACCTGCTGGCTGGTTATTCTTGTCCATACGCCTGTCATTTACATGTTCACACTTAAACCACCCACCCCCACCAAATCTGTACCTCATTTGTCCTCTCAGCTTTCACATTTTTGCACTTATGAGTGTTCATGTGACTGTGCGTATGTAAGTGTGAGTCTGTTTGCTGTACGTGTTTGTGTGCCCATGTGCGTGTATGTCTGGCTTGGACAGCTAATTCTCTCTGCCAAAAAATGTCCTGCAGCATGAATTTGGAGTTGAGAAAGTGTCCACTGCTCCGCTGATATGTGACACGGTGCCAAAACGGGCATGCAGCCACTTTCGATTAGCATGGCCCAACACTGCCCAATCAGAGATCCAATGCTGCCAAAACTGGTTGAAATTGCTCAGGAGAAAATAAAATCCAACTAGCCAAAAACAAGTTTGAGATGCTGCAAACGAAAAACCTGTAACTGCCAAAAACCTGTCCAAAATGCTGCAAACAATAAAAACAATAATTCAGTGTACGGATCAGTGCTACTCATGCCAGTTTTGCAAAATCCCATAAGTGTTTTTGCTCATTGCCTGCAAACAATTAGTGAGAAGAATTAGTGAGAATTAATGACAACGCATCTTGGCTAAAGTGTTATTGACAACAAATCTCTGCAAATCATTAAAGGAACAAGCAAGTGGTTCTGCATGTTTTAGCCATTGACAATACATTTAATATTCCTCTTTCCAGATAGTTGATACCATTTATACTATCCAGTGGATGAATGGACAAACAAAACATTTGATTGTCACGCACATTTTAAAATGTGCTGTTTATCCTTCACTTTTATGTGTCTTGCTGTAACAGTAACAACAAAGGTCCTCTCGTCTTAATAAAGGGCTTATTTAAACCCAAACCCTAAAGTGGTTTGAGCACTAAAACAAACTCACCCATTGTTTACTGTCTTAATATGCGTGCATTATTGTGTCCGATTCTTTGTTTATTGCCTATTGTTTATCTGTCTTAATATGCTTGTATTCTCTGTCAGGCGACCTTGGATGACCTGAAAGGCGCCACATAAATAAAAAGCATTATTATTATAATTATTATCATGGCATTGCCACAACTAAAAAGGATTTATAATTTATTTTCTAGCAGTGGTTTTCAGCGCTGAATATGTGTCATCATATCTGGGAGTAAGGACAAACAAAATATAAATATAGGTATTTAGTTAGAGGTTTGGTGGGAGAATGTACCTTTAGACATACTAATGTGGAGAGCTGACACCTGAGGCAGAACCTGAACTCCTGAAGCTAGTTTGAACATGGTTTGTATCAGGCCTGACCAATATTCCCATGAGTGTCACTGTTTCTACAACTTGAATGTGGCTTTGCCTGTTGTGAGGTTTTTCCTGATTCGATCTTTTTTCAGCTTTTGGCTTGCTGTATCAGCTTATGAAATATCAGGCGATTTTTTTATTTATTTATTTATTTTTTTATTCTTTTACTCTTTATCTTTCCATCCTCCTGTGCTCTCCCTCCCTCACTCTGTCAGTTTTGTGGCATCTCCCTCTTCTCCTTCGCTTCCTTTTCCCTGCTCCTTTCCATCACTCTGCCAGTATTTAGGTGCCCGGTTAACAAGCCATTTAAGCCCCATCTTGTCTGCTCCATAATCACACATCCAATATTCATACATTGCTGTCACTCATGCAGACACATTATGGTTGTTACGCCTGCTCTCCCACCCTTTTTGTTACCATCCTTCCTCCTCTCCTCCCCACTCATCTTTCTGTCTCCCGCTTCCATTTTCTTCCACTTCCTCTCTGCCCTCCTTCCTTCTCACCCATTCAGACTCTTCCTCTGTTACCATCTGCATACATTGAAAGGGTGAGGCATCCTCAGTCTTTTCATGTGAGGGGCTC
Source organism: Echeneis naucrates (assembly GCF_900963305.1). NCBI lineage: Eukaryota > Metazoa > Chordata > Actinopteri > Carangiformes > Echeneidae > Echeneis > Echeneis naucrates. The sequence goes on from NC_042519.1 coordinate 15,984,210, forward strand.
CAGTGAAAACTGTTTATCTTTTCATAGAGATGCTATCTGCAGGAGCTGCTTATTCATACTAATTTGCTGCAATTCAGCTATGATGATACATTTTAATAACGAATTTGCTTTTCATATTTAGGTATCACCCGCAATGACCTGCCTGGTGCTTTTATTTGGGTGAGTATGGACGTCTGTACGCTTGACTCTCTCCAGGCTCGATTGTTGATGTGGCTGCCAAAAGTATCTTGAGGGAGGAAGCAGTGAAATGTGGCCTTAAAAATAAATCACAGGTCTGCAAACATTGGCATACTTAAATGAATCTGCATATGTATTCCTGAGCAGGGAGCTATAAAATGAAATATTAGACAGCACCTCTCCGTGTATCTATCAACACCACACAAGTGTGTGGATAGAGTTGTTGAGTACCTCTGTCCAAATCTCCGGGAATTGATGGTGCTATATAACAGCCCACAGTCCTGGGAAAGGTTTTATACAAGTTTCTGGAGCATGGGTGCAGGGATCAGCTCTTATGTCAAGGCTCTGGACAGGCCAATCAAGTTCTTCCACACAAATCTTCTACATGAAGCTCACTTTGTATATGGGGGCATTGTCATGATGATAAACACAAACCAACAAAAAGTTAGAAGCCACCGTTTGCTGAATCTAAAGTATACTGTATCATCAACAATTCTCCTCATAGAAGCAGGGGCAGAAAATGATTGTTCCTCTTGCACTCTGCATTCTAGTATTGATCATTTGACCCTACCTGAACTCCTGCATATCTTAGCCAATCAGTCTCTTTACCATTGCTGAAGGGACTGTTGCTGAGATATACATCACAACTATCTCTTAACCCAACTTCAGTTGCAAGAAGCCTGGGTGTCATTTTTGATGACCATTTATCCTTCTGTAGTAGTATTCTTGTGCTGGTCCCAAGCCGAGATAAATGAGATAAATGAGATACGACTGACTGGCTGTGACGACCCCAAATAGGGATAAGCCAAAGGAAGATGAAGAGTTATCCTTCTCTAACATCATGTCGGTGGCTCATGTCTCTCCGTCATACCTTTCCTCCAAACAACATCAGAAAAATCAGCTCAGTCCTCACATTAATTAGTATGCCACCGGGCGTTAGCTTCAGGCTTTAGCTATCTCTCACCTCAACAACTGCAATGCTCTTCAAGTAGACCTCCCCTTTGTGCACATTGAAAACCCTGCAGATGCTTGAAAATGCAGGAGGCCATCTGGCCTTAAATCCAACCGAAAGGGCACGTTTTTTCCCCCACTCATTGACCTACATGGGGAACCCCCCAGCTGTCTTAAAAACTCTAGTCACTCATGTTTGCTTATAGCGACTTCTGAGTCTGCACCAATGCATGCGATCCAAATAACGCAGCTTACCCACCTACTCTGTTCCTCGGTCATCCCCGAATACTATCAAAGCCTCTCTTGAAAACTTGTATGAAGTACTACTGCAGGGGAGCTTTACTGACTCATCCGTAAGTCACTTGGGATAAATAAATGAGTAAATGTAATGTAACCCTGTGATCCGTTAGACAGCTTGACAGTAACCTGTGAGTCACCACTCCAGATAACATGTTTCCACTAAGTTCAATGGTAATGTGCTTTACATCAAAGCTTGGAATTACAGCATGGTGATCCCGGACTTGTGTGCCGCTGCTCCGCAATCGCAACCTGCGTCACTGAACTTGATATGAGCAGTTCATTTGCTAAATTTGCTTTCCAAGGCAAACTGGAACTTGTCAGCAAATGCTGAAAACAATTTTTTGGAAGCAAACTGAAACTAACACAGACAGTCAGTTGGTTCACTCATCTATTTATTTATGTGCAGTTCATGAATCATGAGCAAATATATTGGGCTGCTGTTGTGTAGTAGATTCAGACTCACTTTAATTGATTAAACTTTCCCATTAATAGAAATATTCGAGAACTGTGTGAGGTAATAAGTCTCCTTTGCTCCCTGTCTCGGTGTCTCCCTCTCCATTTTTCTCCGCAACTCTTTCTCCGTTAACACCATGTTGCTAAGCAGCATGAGTGTGGATGGGTATCCAAATGCAATCACAGACAATTATGCTCCTTGTGTGAGTTTGTGTGTGTAGGTGTGCATCTTAGCCCATTAGGAAGTGACGCACTGATTAGTTGTCAACTCTCATGCTACCCGACTGCCAATCACAGCACACATATACACATACACACACAGGCAGGATAAACTGCAGCTAATTCAGTTAAATAAAACAAGTGAACGACTGTGGGAACACAATTTAACTGAACACCCTTCACCCTCCTGAATGCTGATGATATTTTTAGTTCTGGATAACTAGTATTTTTCAGCTTGTTGTGCCCTCTTTGTATTTGTATTAGACTCATACAGCCTTTATAGTGCAAATTCAGATTCACTCATCTATCACAGCAGCAGTGTGTCTCAATCGCTTATATAAAAACTGTACAGTCTGGTCCATTCCCCAACAAGCTGACCCTGTGCGCGACAGGGTTGGCCGCCATCTGCCACGCTCTTTTATTGTTATTCGTATGTTATTATGGTGATTCTGCAACATCAGGATACTGTGCAGAGTTATCGTTAAGAGGGTGAAAAAACAGGGTGTTGCTACGGTTGTTGAGATGGTCTGTGTTGTGTAAAAGGCAGTAAAGGGCCATACTTAAATACTGTCTGTGGGAGTTTGTTTTTCATCAGCATCATTAGGTCAACACAGAGTGCCGACTGTGAGTTTTGAATTTCGTAACTAATTTCCCAGCTTGTTCTCTTTTTTGGACCAAAAACTCTTACAGGACTGGCATGTCAAGACCACCTCCCTCCCATAACACACAGAAACACACACACACACGAACATATTTTCACCATAAACACACAGCTACTTCCCAATAGCCCAACCGTTAAATATTAGGCAACTGACTGATACTACAATTAATTTTCTGGAGTTTAAGATGACACTTTTGGAAACCTTAAGAGAAGATTACCAAAACTTTTTTTTTCGCAGTTGTGTTCCACCACTTTCCTCCTCTGTTAGACTTGAGACCTTTAAATAAGCTCACCTGTTTCTGTTGTGAGTATATGACATACTGTGGCTACTGTATTAGGCAGATCTGTACTCTCTAATGTAACCCAGCACAACTAACCAGATCTATCTTTTTTATATTTAGTGTTTGAGAGCATCCTGTTGATGTTAATTAAAGTGTGCGTTTCAGTATCGAGTGCATAGTTAGGGATTTTTCTGAATCATATTCAGAGGTGTCTCTAATGTTCAGTTCCCCTGTAATGACTGCAACAGCATAAGTATCTATACCTCACCATATGACTGAAAATGGAAAATTCCTATGAATGTGAATTAATGGCATATCTCTTACAATTGAAGAGACAAAGGAGTCGTTTTGGGCATATGTGCAACAGTGGAATCAATATTCTGGCAAAAGTTCAATTTTGGAAAAAAAGATGTTTTCATATCACTCTATAATAAAACAGGTGATATGACGTGAAAGGATGAAAATGCTCAGTCCTCAGAGAAATGTGCCTTGCCCTATTCAAAAAGCAAGCCTTCAAACGAGCTGTTAGGACTTTGTAAGTAAGTAAGTAACTTTGATGTCCCAAAAAGGCAGTCAGCTGTACCCCAAAAATGCAATGAGATGGCTCTTGGCACTTTAAGCAACCCATTGATCTTCTTATGGATGTCTTCATATATATAGAAATTATTCAAAACATTTCTTTTCTTTTTTTTCAAGTCCATTTGGGGAGTCATAAACTGTGAAATTGTATACCTTGTCGCTTTCAGCCAGTTAGCTTAGCTTGCACAAAACTAGTTTCAGGGTAACAGCTACCTCTGCTCTGGAAAATCTGCTTACCAGCACCTCTAAAATTCAATAACTGTCATATTATACAACATACAGTAGTTGTGTGCACTTGAACCTGAAACCTGGGTCCACTGCCAAGAGTGGTGGCTGTTTTGCTGTGACATCAAGTAGTCAAAAGGCATATTGTAGGTTAATTATTAATTATTGTAGGTTAATTTTGTGCAGCTGAAGAGACATCATGGCTGCATCAGCTATGACAAACGACCCTTTAGACCGGAGGATTATCAATCAAGCCATCTGATGGGAGTTCAACAAGGTCTGCCGACTGACACCGGGTGTGGTGCCTTCGGTGCACACAGCCTCCTCAGCTCAGCTGTCCGGTTGTGCCGGAGAAATTTAGAGTTTTACAAATCTGCTGAACATTCAGCATTATCATGTACTTATTATTCTAGCTCATATATGGAAAAGAATAAAATAGCTAAATAGAAGAATGAATTATTTCTGCAGAGGTCCATGCTCCTGCCTGCAGCGCGTGTAGGCTGTCTGAAGCACGGAGGGATTCAGACAGCAAGCATCAAATCCTGGGTGCTGTGCGCAGCCCTGCACTTGGGGCCTGGGGGTGACATCCTCCAATAAGGCCCAGCAGGCATCTACCTCCCTGCAGCACATGCTCTCCTCGGCTCTCCTCACATTTCCCACTCGAGCACCTATCAAACAAAACGTGGATCACCAAAGTGTTTCTCTCCCGCTGCAGCAGTACAGCTATACCTCGTAGTGTTGACGGATATTACGAGTATGAGACACGATCAATCAAGATAATTGATTTTGATTATTTGTAAGTATCAATACTCCTGCCTGTAGTAGATGACCATTAATAATTTTGCTATTGCCGGACATATGATGGTAATCTGTTTAATATTATGATGTGAAAACTGTATTACCTAAGCTAACTCCTGCTCTCCACTGACAGCTCTATCGCTCTCCTCTGAGCATTTACTCTCCCTCCTCTCTCTGGGCTCTCTGGGGCAGATAACAGGCTCATAAGTTATTGGGCTGCAGTCCGTCATATATCTAATTGGACACATTTAACGTTTTTTTCGGTGTCAACTGAGATCGGGATCCATTGTTTTCCTGCTCGCCCTCTGCCTAAGTCACCTAAGCTTTAGCTTTTTCGGAAGTAAAATTTTCTCACAAAAATGACTATAGAAGCCTAATTAATGTATTAATTAGGCTATATTTTGAAGAAAAAACTGTTCCTGTATTGTTTTTCTAAATATTGATTCAAAGTGGTCTTTAACCTGCAATATGCCCTTTAAGTAAACCCTGCATCTTATGAGGAACAGTTTGTATTATTGTTGGCCATGTGAATTTTTCCATGGACGTGGGGCTTTGATACTTTGACATACTTCCATCATATCTACGTGTTTTACAATCAAGAAGATGGAAATTTCACAGTGTGCAATAAGGGATCTTTAAAAGAAAGATTCACCTGTGTTTACAAATCAGATCTGAATGTGAATTAATATGAATGTTTTTTATGCATCCAATTTTGGTACAAGCTTTCATTTAGACATTGTGGGTCCATCATATTAGACTTTGAGCATGCACAGAACTGATGGGAATAACACATCTGTGCCACAATAGCCGCCAAATAATCACTGCTGATGTGACAGATAAAAATGTATTGTTTAGTTCATAAAACAGAACTGTCTTTCTCCTGAAGGACTTAATGAATGATAACTAATAAAGTTTAAACTTTCCTGCAGGAATAATCGTACCCAAGAAAGTTGTGTTTTTATTTCCTCTTTGGTGGATGTCTTATTTAGCAATAAAGCTCTGTGTTTCTAAAGCGGTACACATGTAGTACATTGTGATAACGACTCTTAGCAAGCTCATTGAGCAGCTGTTGAGAGTAATTAGTATTTAATCTTGGAGCAGAGAGTGTAGTGAATATTCACACTTTGATCAACGCAACTAGCCCATCTTCTCTGCTCATTTTATTTTCGCCTCTTCTCGTTTATTCCTCATCTTTTTGCCTCTCCCACTTATTTGTTCCCACAAAAGACGAGAAGCAGGTTGCAACCTAATGGAGGAGGAATTCCTCTCTTGTTTTCTTTTTTTTCTTTCTCTGTGTCTTGCACTGTTTGCCTCTTTGGGATGATTCATTACATTATTGGACAATCAGTATAATATCCTTACACACTAGGACCATTGATTTGAATTGCATCAGCCAGTGAATACATATACTGTATACACACACACACACACACACACACACACACACACACACACACACACACACACACACGTATATTCTTAGCCCCCACAGTTTTTGATTTGGCCAGTTAGTGAGATGAAGTCATTTGAGAGTTTGGTTTGACAAACAACTACTGGCTATTCAATGAAAACATCGGCTGGTATCCAACATCTGAATTCAATCACTGTGTGTTAATCTCCACGCAGCGTGTGCACATGTGTGAAAATTAGACTGGCCAGAGCCATGCTGATTAGTTGTCAGTCTGGAAGGTGCCAAAGTGACCGTTAGTCAACAGCTGTGTCTTTGTGTGTTTGGATGCTTTCATGTGTACATTTACTACATGGATTATTGTGTGTCCTACGTTTTATCCTTTGGGTTTGAGGTTATATACTCACCTATGCTTAGAGTTGATATTGTTCTCTTGCTGTGTGTATGAGTGAATCATCATGGTTTCTGTTCTGCTGACTGTTTTTCAATAGGAAGCTAAAACAGCGGGGGAAGGTATGATGGAGAGTAAAAGCAGCAGGATTAGGTGTGGACAACAGGCAGAACTATTGCTTTGGGAAAGGTGGTGATGGCTGGAAAACAAGAAAATCTGCAAAAGCAAATAGAAACAACCCTAAAAAAATATGATGGCACTGCTGTTGGTCCCACTTATTTGTCAGAGACTGTGATTAAATAATCACTTTTACATAACACAGAAATCATGGCATTCTTCCTAGTGAAAACATCATTCAAACATTCACACTGAAAAAAGTGCGCAAACCCTTCGGCAAGAGGCATCAACAAAAACTAATTGGAGTCAGGAGTTATCAGACCTGGAGTCCAATCAGTGGAATAAGATTGGAGGTGTAGTTACAGGTGACACATAAAAACATTTTGCTATTCACTAGAGAAATGTACCCATGTGAACTATGCAAAAAGAAAAAGATGCTTCCAGTATTTTCAAATAGCATAAAACTAAAAGGGTTACAGTTTAGATCTTCATCAGTCCACAGTCAGATAGTGTTTTGCCTCTGTGGCCAAACACTCGAGAAGTTACAAAGACTCCAATGTCACAATGCAGGCTGATCGATAATGTCATAAAGAAAACAGCGTAACCGGTAAAGAGCGAATTCACATCATACCATATTCATGGTGCACACACTTCTACGTGGGGAGGGCTTACATTAATATCAGCATTTTTGGTTTGCAGGTTTGCAATGCAGTGAAACATTTGCCTTTCAATCATCATCTATTGCTGCAGTGTTGAGCAGTAGTAGTGCTTTGTAGTCACCTGGAACAAGTTAAAGCAGCTATCTATAAAATATTATGGATTGTAGAGTACAGGAAAACTTGACATGAAAAACTGACATGCACTTTTTTCAATAAGTCTTTTTAGCTTTTCGCTGATAAACCCATAGTGAGCTGAAGATGAGAAATTAAAGATCACGTTTAGCCGTTTCAGCTCCTCATGTTACTGACAATAAATCCTTAACGCCTTTAAAGGTGGTATTCTGGGTGTGGTGTAGTCTACTTTAGGTCTAAGAACAAATTGAAATATCTGATTTTGCTCTGGAGAACTAAGAAATATGTATTGTCACGAAGCACCTTCATTGACAATCAGAGCGAGAAGAGCGAGCTTAAGCGTGTGTGCGTGTGTGTGTGTGTATATATTTTAGGTATGTGTGTGAGATTCTTCTGACAGAAATCTCGCTCCACTGACTCCACCTTCAATATGTATCTGGGGAATGAAAAACAGGATTGTCCAAAATATGAAAATAAAAACAAAGAGTGTGGGAAGAAACGATGCAAAGGAGAGGTAAAATTTCATTGCATGCATGAGTGTGACATTAAAGGGCAAACAGACCTGAGCACATTGATTTTTAACAAGATTGAAGTTCAGTATTATTGTATCTATTGTAGATCATATTATTCTCCCTTTTTTAATAATGTGAAGGAACAGTGGGTCATGAGAGCATTCCCACAGTTGGTTAAAGCAGCCTGCTAGGAGCTGTCGGGCCAAAAAAAGAGAACTAAAAGCCTTCCTTTGAAATGAGCGAGCAGAGTGTTGCTTTGTGTTACATGTGTGACTTGCGTGGCACACATGTGACATGTCACTTCATATTACTTTCCAAAAACAGTTCGGTTAATTGTGAGGCTTAATCAGATCTGTTTCGTTCCACCACAGAAACAACTGAAAGCTGAAACTAATGAACGTCACCCGTGAATAACATTATTTTTGTTTCCTTTCTCTCGTCTGGCATAAAATCTCCTATTTCTAATGTTTTTTTGCCCTATTTCCTGTTTCTTTCATTTGCTAGGTCGCTCAGAAGCAGCATAAACAAAGCTTTGATTAGAAAATATAAAAAAGTTCATTCTTTCTTCCAGTCTTTTAAATGGTGTTGGCTACGTGTCTTGCTCTCATCTGTTTTTTATTACTTGTCTTCCATTCTTCTTGGGTGAATAGTTTGGCTTCCTCTATCTTATCTCTGTCTTCCTTTACCTTCCTGTTTGCATTGGTAGACATGACAGGAGTGGGCGCTGACAGCAGTGAAACGGGTCACCTCACATGACAATTAAAGTTTCAACGTTGTCACAACTGGCTACTGTGCTTAACTGCAGGAACTGAAGAGATCAGAGGAGACAGGAAAAGAGCCAGACAAACACAAGCAAAGAGACAGATCCAAAGAAATGTGGCCCCACCCTTTTCTTCAGGTGGACATATTTTCTTTTAACTTGTTTCATCTGATGTTTCTGCTTTCTACTGTAATAAGACTGCAGAGTGATAATAATAAAGATCTTATTTAAAAGGGAAACATTTTTATCACTAATATAATTTTGTGAGACCAATCTGATGATGTTTTCATGTCATCTTGACAGTTTTTTACTAAATCTCCCTAAAAAAGGTCAGAATGCCCTTCAAATTATCTGTTGTTTTTTGTTTGTTAGTTTATCACTCTACGAAAAGTAGTATGACCGCCACTCACCTCAAAGCTTAAATCACACATGACACGGCAGACATGTTGTATGTTTTTGGCTTATCACAGAATTGGATTTAACAATTTTGACCACATTCCGCTGTTGTAGTTTTTGTTTTTGAAAAGAAATAAAGTGGGCCAAAAAATATGATCTACTTCCCTGTCAAGTCAATTGCGATGCCAATAAATGTAAGCTGCAGGATTCACGTTTCGCTTCACTCTTCTATTAGTTGCACATTGATGTCATGAAGTCATGCCCATGTACATGTCTTAAACCAGGACCTGAAGGCAACACAGGGAAAGTCTTCCCCTTACAGCAAACTTCACACAGAGTAAACATGTTCAATTCTGCACAGCCATCATTCTGCACTGTGAAGCTCAAACACCCAAATAAGTAAAACACACTTTTGAGCGTGACTTAAATGCAATGTAACTTCTCCCTTTGCATAGCCTCGGCCTTATTAAATGCATTCAAGTCGCTCCACCACTGAAAGACAGACATACACTTAATATCCATGAACATATGCTGGGAAAGGGAAGTCATGCTCACACACAAACAGCCAGCATATAAGGTATGCCCTCTCAACGTGGACTCATCTATTCACATTCACACCCTCAGGTAGCACTACAACTCACCAGTGCATGCTATATCACGCCTGAGGCAGGTTAAGCTCCCTCCCCCAAATAATATTAGTTGGAGGGTATTATAAACAAAGCTGAGCCCTTTTCATGCTTTCTGCCTCTGTTTCCTCCAGGCGGATCTACTATCCTCTCCTCCTCTCTCCTTAGCTTCTCTTACCTCAGTCCCTTCCTTCTCTCTCTCTGTTTGCCTCTCTAAATCTTCCCTTCCACCTCGCTCTACCTCTCTCCGAATGGCTATTCTGTTGCATTCTGAATCCATCTGTTGGTAAGAGAACAGTAACAACGGCAACATTATATAACAACATGATGAATCAGGCAGAAATACACTGCAAGGTTTAAACTGGATCCAGGTGTAATGCCTGACTACTTTGTCTTCAGGTTTAACTCAACCGGCGTCATTCCAAAGTAACAAACTAGAGAGAAAACCGAGGGGTTTGTTGTTTTCTCTCTTATCAACATCTGCGACTGCCACTGAAAAGGTATTAAAACTTGTCATTATGTGAGCAAACCAGCGCAGCCGGCAGTGAGTTGTTTTCTGCCCTACTTCTCCTTGATGAGATTCGTGAAAAATTTTAAAAGAAGGCCACATGAAGTTGATTTGAACCTGAAGTTATTTTAAGTCAGTACATGTTTACTGTAAGCCATCCAATGCATTGTTCCTAACCAGGTCACAGCTTCTCCCTCGTCCGGTAATACAGTAGGACATGTATATGTAAATGTAATAGCTTTGTTTTCAATGTGGCTTGCTCATCGATTTTACTTCTCTCACACACTATCTGTAATTTTTGACCCATTTTAGCAGTAACAGGAATAAAATATTTTAGTAAGGATAACCGCATTTGAAGCCATGCTGCACTTTACATTTTATTCACTGTAACAAAATTTTAATAGCATATTGCGCTCTTTAAAAGCATGCTCTTTCAAATGTAGCTTGTTGTGACTTTTAAGACTGACATTTGAAATGTGTTTTGTCAGTGATGTGTGTTGGGTTGACCGAGTGGTGGAAAAAAATCTTGTTTACAATTCCAGGTGAGATTTATTTCACAGTGTCTGTCAGCCAAAAGTGCAGGAGTATGTACAGCGCAGGCCTGGCAAAAAGTAAAAAAAAAAAAAAAAAAAAAAAAACAATACTGAGAAACAAGGGGATTAAATAAATGCCAAACTATGAAAAGACTGAGGAAAAAGTCAGCTTTACACTGGGCACTTAGGAAGTGATAATACATAATACACAACACAATTCAATACACTCTTCCCAATTAGATAAAATTACATTTTAGTTGTGCACCATGTTCACTTACAATTAAAAATAGCTTTAAACACTCATCCCCCTGAAATCACCCCTCCAGTTCTCCCATGCTTGGCGCCTTCTTCTGAGGAACCCCCTTTAAAACACAATGGTACCCTCCAGCATGTTTTGCCAGCTCCCAGTCTTACCAGGGGAGTGAAAGACAAACACCACCGAGCAGGTTACCCCACATCCTTTAAATGTTTTCCTTTATAGGACTACCCCGTGACAATGTGCTTCAAATGTGTTTCAAATGTCACACAAGTCGAAGTAAAATTTCTGCCTTTCTGTCTGTATGCAAAAGGGAGACAATAAAGTACTTTTTATTCTATTCCTGCTTGTTTTAATATATAGAAAGAAAGACAGGAAAGTGCTGCATGTACAGCACAGACAGAAGCAGTAAGTTACTGTCACAACGGGAAACGCGGTGCGAGCGCGTTGCAGGGAGGACCCAAACGCAGGAGCCGGAAAACCAGGTAGGTGATGATGAAAACACTTTAATAACAAACAGACAAGGCAGGAACAAAACGACAGGGCATGGACAGGGCATGGACAAGGCAAGGACGAAATGACAGGGACAAAATGACAATGATCCGATAAGGACGAGGCTGAAAACAGGACCTAAATACACAGTGCTAAACAAGACACAGGTGATCCACATTAGGGCAGGGAAGGCAATCAACATGGGACACAACCAGGAAGTAACATAACGGGGAACACGAAGGAACCAGGACTACAAAATAAAACAGGAAATTACATGGACAGAACACTAAACACCAGAATTAACTCAAAACCTGACAGTTACAGTTACAGCATGAAGAAACAGAAAGATAATATTCAGGAAACATTTTGACCTTCACATTGTTACTTTGTTTTGTCGTGTATAACTGTAATTGGAGCAACCTGGCACGATAATATCCTCCAGTACTAACAAAGTTTTGTCTTATCTTAACAAACTTGTACTGTGCCTCATGTGCATTCACACATAAATGCTAGTCAACCGGAAAATACAATAATAAAACACTGCTTCATTGTAATCTCCTCAGTCTACCTTTGACTAAATAAAAAGAAAGGATGTAGTTGAATCAGCATTGTGTACCAGGTGGCGTTCTACATGTCTGCTGCCGTCAGGAGCTTCTTAAATACTTCTATAGCAGGAAGGCTTCAGGAAGTCAGATGTGATGGTATAAACATAGTATAAAAATAAAGCTACTATAAACAGCAACAAAAGTCCATATGGAGAGATGGATGAATGAGTCAACATTGGATTTTCCTCCAAGAGAATGTTTTTGACTGCTGTGTGAACTCAAAAGTTGAGTTCTGTTTTTCAGGCTTCACTGATTTGCTGTATTCTTTTAAACTACAGGTTGTTTCGGTTGAGGAGGATGAAGCAACCAAAGAAACATGTAATCAACATAGATCATGACTGTAAAATTAAAGAGTGCTTTTTTTATATCACTAAAACAGATTGGACAAAAACAACTTTAACAAATGTAATTAAAAGGAAAACACAGGTAAGGCATCATTCTGTTTGATATTTACTTGATGAATCATTGTTTTTCCAGCCTTTTGTTAAGTATGTCACTGTCTTTTACCAAAACCTTCTATTTGCTTGGTTTGATTGTTTATCACCATGTTACCATGGTAAGGGGCATTTGCGTTTGACATTTTCCCATAAAATGTTCTATACCTGTGTTGGAAAAAACACAATTTACAAAAGAAAGAAATGTTTTATGGGGGGACAAAGAAATGAAAACAGAATGAAGAAAATAGAGCAGAGAAAAATCTATTATGGCTGCTTTTCTCCCCCACACACATATTTTCCCCTTCGTTTCAGGTGTGATGGCAAAATTGACAGCTTGTGTTACGTGACTCACAAAAAGCTCCAATCAAACAAAATGTGTTTGTGTGTGTGTGTGTGTCATTGTGCGCTGGTACAGCTGGTGATTTCATTGGGGAAATCAAAACGGCACTGAGCAGGACCTGATCTGAGACCAGTGACCTACACACACACACTCATACACACATTCGCACACAAACAGACGATCGTGATTACTTTCTAAGACATTGGACACATGACTGTAGCGCCCGGTGAGAGACGGATGTGTGTGTATGGGTGTGCAATGCCCTGTGTGTGTGTAGACTAAAATGCTTTACGTAGTATAGCTTGATGTGTGCGACTGTGAATGTGTGGACTTCAATTACGTTGGGATTTGTTGTACTACTTGATACTCGTACTTGTACTTGATACTACTGCATGTCAGAATCTTATTCATGATTGCTTCTTAGCCTTTAATTTGTTCTCTGTAGAGTGTGTGTCTGTGTGAGAGAGCGAGGGACAGAACAATGCGTAGATCGCATGAGGCAAAGAAACACATGAGGACATTGTTTTGAGACAGTGTTTTCTTGTTTTCTCGTTATACCTTTCAATGACATTGCTCCTCCAAGGTCTTACACACACTGCATATGCTACTGGACCTACAGTATATCAAAATAGCTTTTAAAGCAGAAGAAAAGTCGTGAAAGATTGGAATTATGTTTCAGGCAACACAGTCACACTTATCACAAAGTCTTATGAGTTAATGTCCAAAAATAAGATCATTCACATGAACACAGTAGAGCAGAGTTGGTGAGTGCTTTGCCAGCTACAGTGTTTTTATATTGTCATCTTCGGTCTTTCGTGCTTCCTCTTGTTCCAGTCTTCAGTAATTTTGGGGCCATGTTGGGTACACCAGGAGCTCAAAAATACATTTTTTGGCTACAATGGTCCAAGTGTGGGATGTTGTGAAAATATATCCATATGTTTTCACTATAAGCCTTAAAACCCACATAACCTATTAGCAACGCCAAGTCTTAATGCTCGACCTTTTAAAGCATTCATTCCAGAGCTTTTCTTCTAACGACAGTAAGTGGCAGAAAGGCCAACAGAGACAGGGACAGAGAGAGAGAGAGGGGAATGACATGGCGCATAGCTCCCCAGGTCAGAGGACGCTGCGACAACATGGCATGCGCGTTAACCCCTCAATCATTCGCGCTGCCGTGAAAAGACCTTAAGGAGGCATTGATGACATCATATGTCCTCGCTCTGAAGGTGTTTAACTTAAATTTGTCCTCACAAAGATAGAAAGAGAGCAAGACCAACACACAACCTTCCTGCCCATTCATGCTCCAAAGCACTTTTACAACACTTCTACAGCACAGACACACACACCCCCTACACACCAGTGCGCACACACAGAGGATGCCTGGAACAGAATGCGCATGCCACTGTGAATGAAAATCGATAGAGCAAGTTTAGTTTAATTGAATGATTATGTGTGTGTGTGTGTGTGTGTGTGTGTGTACATGTCCGTGTGTGCATGGGCTTGTATATTGAATAGATAGCAGTAATTGAATGTTAGAGAGAGACAGTGTGTATGTGTGTGAACCTTTATAGTGAAGAGATAGAGGCAATCTGTTTAAGTGCTGCTACACTCCTAAACCTTTTAATGCCTTGTCTGTGTGAGATTTAAGTGTGTGTGTGTGTGTGTGTGGGTGGGTGCTTCTGAATGAATGAGTCTGTCTCCAAATCCACTGAAATGCCATTTTAAACAGGCTTGACATCAAGAATTAAATCAGATAAGAAAACTCAAGAAATACGGTGATTGCATTAATTGTCTTGAAAAAAAAAAAAGCCATCTCGATTTTTATTCATTCATGCATTCATCTGCAACTGCTTATCGGTTTCCAGGTCGCGGGGCGCTGGAGCCAATCCCAGGCAAGGGCGGGGCCACCTTGGACAGGTCTGCATTTTTATAATGAAAGTAAATTAAATTTAAAATTTTGCAGTGCTGACTTAATTTTTGTAGCAGTTTCTGCATGCAACAGTTCACACTTCTGTCTACAAAAGGGATGTGACTATATTCTGGATGTCATAGTAACCCAGGATAAAGGCCAAACATATACAAACTTCTTGCCTTGCTGCACCTTTGTCGCTTTGTTTGTAGCCACCTTTGCTAACACCTTTAGTAGTATTCTTAACGTTTCCTGTGTGCCTTGTGAGCTCAATTGTGAATGTCAACACAGAAAACAGTCTGAGTCCTGAGACTTTGTTTTTTTTTTCCCACGGTTTGAAAAATGACTGCAGAACATGAGAAGCATTAACCTGCATTAACTCACGCCAACTTTGGTTAATATTCAGTCATTATTACTTTAGTGAATATATTAATAGCGTGTTGGGTGCAGTCTGTCTCAGTGGATTTTGGCCTCAGGGTAACGGATGAGGTTTTTGTCTAATATAGCTTGTCATGACACATCTGGCTGCATGGAGAATATTTCATTAGAGAAAACTGCATACGTAAAACACATATTATATTCATGATGAAAAAAAAGTTGGATCAAGCTCAGTAAAATGGATCCAGAAATGACAAGCGAATCATCAAGGCCAAGACCATTATTCATCCTTCCAGTGCAAACAGATCAATAGCATAAACAGATCAATGCTGGATATAGACCCATCCGTAATGTTTTGTGTTTTTGTAATTACTTGGCATTGTGGCGCATCTGTATATTTGAAAGAAATGTTTCCTGTGATGAACTCCTTTGTGGTGTTGGGACAAATTAATCATGCAGGCCAAAAAAAACAAACAAAAAAAAAAAAAAACAACACACAAAATAAGCATTGAAACTTTTGATACCGGAGATCAAACAATCCAAACCATTTTACCAGAAATATCAACAGAAGCTCAACAAAGACGGAAAAATGTTGTTGCTTTTGTTTTTTCAGTTGGACTAAATGTTGGTGCAGTTATCTTCTGTCACCCCATTGTTTGTGTGTAGGATCCGACCCGTCCGTCAAGCACTGCTTGTTTGACTCTGTGTCTGTGTGTGTGTGTGCCTGATACAGGTCACAGAGTGTCAACAATGGAGAGAGATGAGTTCCACATGAATGGTTCACCACCTCTGCTGCTCTCCATTTTCACTCCATCCATTCATTTTTCTCTCACTCTCTACAACTCTTTCCCCCTCTCCCTCAGCGTGACCGTTTTCCTCCGTCTCTATCCATCTCTGTTATAATCTGCCCATGTGCATACACAGTGCAGGGCCAGTGCAGGCAGAAATGTTCCCCTTCAACTGGCTTAAGCAGCGAGACATTTATGAAAAGTTTCGCAGTGAAGGTTTCCATCACTGTGCTGCTCGCTAACATTTGAAGTACAGTGTCAAAAGCAAAGCGTCAAATGATCCTATATATGAAGGTCAAGTGTGTCTGGCAAAATAGCTCATGATGTTCAAGGACCGCTGTTCAGTTTTGAGGTCTCAGGTTCACTGATTAGGTGCTCCAGAGAATTCTGAAGTCACCACTAGGACCTATCTGCATTAGTGACGCTGCCAAAGCCCAATTTGAACAACGTTCTAGCATTTATTGACTGGGGCTACGTCGTCTCATGCCAAGCTGTTTGGTTTATCTTGACAATTTGGTAATTTCCCTTGGCATTCACACTTCCATCCCATCTGTGCTTCGCTGTGGTGAGAGCAGCATACTGTTTCTTGGGAAAGTTGTGTAGCACTTAATGAGCGTGCACAACCCACAGCAGAGGGGGAACTTTATCACTTTTTGAGTCTGGTGTAGTACTAGCTTCGGCAGAAATGTGTCTGATTATCTGTATCTGTCATTCTTTTATCACATTTTGCGACTGTTTTGCTCTTGTCATTCTTTTTTTAGGTAATCCACGTTCAGGCTCCAGGTCTACAGCTGCAGCAACGTGCACGGTGTAGGGCCGATTTAATCAGGCCCAAGGCCTACTACAGCAACTACTTAAACCATTTGTGCTTCATTTATTCCCCTCCTTCTTGCACTCAGTAACACACTCAGTATTTTGATACAGCTGAATTAGAGGCTCAGGTGTGCCTGTGCTTGCACCTTGTGCTTGTGGGCAAATACTGGAGTCTCTCCTCTGTGGAAGCATTAAAGAATGAGGACCAATGGGAAAACACAGATGCTTGGCTGGTCAACCAATTTATCACTTATCACACAGTAATGTGACATTCACCTGACCAATGAGTTGATAAATTAGTCATTGACATTTGGGTTTTATAGTTCTGCTCTGCTGTCGTGATTCAGCCAAAAACATGAGTGTTGACAAAAGAGATAGCGAGAGAGAGAAAATAAGAGATTCAATATGGGGAAGATAAAATAGGGAAAATCATTTAGCCAAGCATGGTGGCATAGCGGTCAGCGCTGTTCCCCCACAGCAGGAAGGCCTCGGGTTCGGGTCCCGGGTTTGTGGCCTGTCTGTGCTGGGTTTGCATGTTCTCGCTGTGCTTAGGTGGGTTTCCTCCCATCGTCCAAAGACATCATGTTTGGATAGAAAAAAAAGATATATATATGAAGAGGTGGAGAAAAACAGGGACATGGAATGAGAAATTAACAGAGCTGTGGGCTGACAGCGCGGTAGAAGTTGGAGAAAATGGATTGCTGGAGTGAGAAAAGGGAGCAGCCGTTCATGTGGAACTCATCGCTGTCCATTGGCAGCAGCCTGTGACCTGTATCTCACACACGCAAACACACACGTGCACACAGCAGATTGATCGAACGCATTCCGATGATTGTCGTGTGATGTAATAAGGTTGGGGGCATTTTATATGGCCTGTTTACACCAAGTAAATACACACTTCACGGCTTTGCTGATCTTCGATGGTTCGACTTCCCGCTAAGTGCAAACGGATAAATGCTAACTGTTGCTGTCCGACTTCAGCAGCCCTGTTCAGTCCAAACCTACCTTGGGGGCCAGGAATAAAACCACATAGTTCTACTTGAGTTGATTTCATGATGAGAGTACAATTTACTTAGAACAATTACAACATCATTTTATTTAATTATGAGGAAGATGATTAACCTGTTGCAATATGGTCTACCGACTCATAATTGGTCTTCCAATGAGAAATTATATTATTAGCATCTCTTCAAGGTAGAGCCAAGGGCTCATCATTGTACACAGTCTTTAGACATGTACCATTTAAGGTTTTCCAATAGGCTAGTTTTACAAAAAGTGATCAAAACTCAAAATAAATGAAAATATAAAATCACAGTAAATGTAGAATCACAATAAATATCAAATAACTGATTACAGTTCAACAGTGAGCAGGTGTATTATTGTTCTTATATCTTCATTTCCTACTGCCTCGGTACATAATTTCATCTAGTACAATAATGTTCTACAGGATTTCATAAACTGAGGACAACTTTGAGAAGTGTCAAAACGTACATATTTATGTCAAGCGGGACGACATGGACACAAAGATAGCAGCCAAAAGGTTGCTATTGCAATATTTTTCTTTTGACCATTAAAAGGTTTCAACTAACCCACTGCAACTGACTGAAATGTCAAGTTCCTGTTTATTCACAGAGGAGTTCAACACCTTTCAAACTTTTTTCAATACACATAAAAGAAAAATCATTTGCAATCAATTACCTCAGTGACAAACGAATACCCTGAGATGGTTTAGACTAATTGCATTTCGGGTGGCACAGCAACAGCCAACGCTCCAGGTTAACACAGGATGATTGATTGAACGCGTGCATATACAAACACATAATTAAAAGCTGCATTTGAGTGCTCTCATGCGCTCTCCTCTCTCCTAAGTCTGTATTCAAACTGACAACAGCTCTGATAGAAGTTGATTTAGGCTCAACTTTAGCTGGAACTCGACCCAACGTCATCTGCCAGTTCTCTCCACAAACCACTGCGCTGCGTTTTGGTGTCTGATACGCCTTCAAATTCCCTTTGATGCCGGTTCATGTCTCCCTTATACCTGAAGTCACAGTCCTCCATCCATGAAACCTCTTGCATTTTTTTCAAAAAACAAGCTCTGAACTCATGCCCCCACCACCTACGCCACAGCGTTTGTATATTTGTTCGTTTTACTCTGCTGCTCCTTCTCCAACTGCTAAACTTTAGTTTAAATAAGAGTTATTGGGCATGCACAGTCCATACACACTATCGCACACCTAGAGACACACATAAAGAGATGCAAACAGGCGTGACTTACAAACACACACAGTGATGCAGAAGAAGGTAAGACCAAAATACAAATACGCGTAGATGCACAAATAAGCATGCATGCACACACACACACACACACACATACAGGAAGAGAGACTTACTCAACATTAACCTCCAGCTTCTTCTTGTACTTCTCAGGCAGTTCAGTTTTTTGGCCACTTGAGGGTAGTAAAGGGCTTTTGCTCAGTGATATATTGATTCGCACATTTCAACCACACACGCACACAGTGACACACACGTACACAGACACACCTGAAAGGTGGCAATATTATGTAGTGAAGTCTGGGAGCAGTTGGTTTCACTCACTGTGCGACCAATCAGCAGTCTTTTACACGCTCAGCATACTGTAAATGTATATGAAAGGCCATGGCATTGTCTGGGTGTGAAATTTAGTCTCTGAGTCAAAGCATGATGCGAAGTGAAGGGATGTGGACTTTTTTATTTAGTTCAGGGGTCTCTTTTTCAACTCTAGTGCGAGGAGGCTGGCTTTACAGAGGCCTTCCAAAACCCAAAGAGGTCATTGTTTTAAAGATTACTTCACAGTACTGGGGTGTACAAGCAGGAGTTAGTGGTCCTTTGGCATATAGGAATTATATTTTATGTACACAGATACACACACACACACATTCTTCTTTTAAATCTTGATCAAGACAGAAAGCCCTATTCAGACCCTGCTACTTGATCCTACAGCTAACACAGCAGAAACCAAAGTGCTTGATTTACTTTAATCTCACCAGTAATGTGTCTGTGCTGGCAGCTGTTCCAGTTTGCTGAGGTAATCAAGTGCCACTGAACTAGTTCAAATATTGGAAGCAGCAGTGACATTGTTAACACATACAAACAGATTTTGGCTTCTCAAAGAAGAAGCAGAGGAGGCTAGATATGAATCTGTTTCTCTCTTTAACTTTTGAAGCTCAGCCAGCCAGTAATCAAATACATTATATATATATATATATATATATATATATTTTTTTTTTTTTTTTTTTTTCCCGGTGTGTGTGGTTTGAAAAGGTTGGAATAAGGTTGTTGAAAAATCACACGCAGCTACAAATTGAAGTTTCCTCTGTGGCAACATGACTTTTACTTTTCCCTCTGACCGCTCCATTTAAGTCCCCGGACAGCCCGCAATTTGCACTTCCACAGAGCCAAACATTATAGTGGCATCTGATTTCATTATTCTTCATGGCTCTAATCTTTCAGCATCCAATCAGAAAACACATCACAGCCGTTCCTGCTTTAATAATTGCCATGCTAGGACATTGAAACAAACACGGCACCGCTGCATACAGAATCAGTGTAAATTCCAACCGGCCTGCAGGGAGCTGCTACGCAGCAGAAATGAAAAATTCTAATGAAGCTATAGCAATAGATAGATACAGCGAATTATTCTACTGCAATTTTTTCTTTTTAATTTAATCTGTGGGCAAATTTATTAGAGAGCGCAATGTAATGTGGAACCAGCAACTGAACAGGCGGTCTTTCAAATAAGCCAAGCAATATGTGAAAATGTTATGGCACCCTGGACTCAGAGTAAAGCAAGTTTTCTTAATATTACTCTGAAATCTACAACATTCCTACTTTATATATTTAAGAGCTGTTTATACCTTTCTGCCTGTTTACTGTCTGTTGCCCTTTTCTAATGACTCATGAAATTGAAGTCTATCACAGGCTTAGCTTCAATTAGCAATTACTATTTGAATTGTTAATTTTGATAGAAAAAAACCTGAAGCACAGTGATCAATGTGACATTTTTAAATTGCTTGTTTTGTCCAACCAACAATCCAAATCCTCGCCAAAGATATTAAAAGGTTTGTGGTGTTTTTCAGGAAGTGTGTGTGTGTGGCAAATCACTCCCATGAAAGAAAAAGAGATTTTATTTAGATGTTTTTAATTCCATACATAAACACAAACACCTTGGTAATTTGGTGAGATATAGTAATGTAAACAGAGGTTTTGCTTGTTTATATGAAAACTCCACCAAGGCTCTTTAACTTTGCTGCAATTTAATTAAATATAAAAATAAGATTAATAGATATTTTACATATCTCTTCAGTGTTGACACTATCAACACTTTATATATATATATAGATATATATATATCTATATATATATATATATATTTAAAATATAAAAAGATATATTTGTTAAAAAAACATTCATGACATGCAAAATTCAAGTTGTGCAATAGTAAATTGAATATTTATGACTTTGTTAATGAGGCTAAGCAGACTGAAAATCTGCATTTATTATGGCAGGTTTGTGTGTGCATACTAAGGGTGCCTTGTGCTGAGGTGCTAATGCTCCTAGTTGTGATTAACACCACACCACATGGTTTAGAAGTGTGAGCCACATTACTAACCTCTGTGAGTAGGAAACAGAATGGAAACCCAACAGTGTGTGTGTGTGCTACTCAAGATGCCATTCAGCCTCCAGACATCTCTCGGTAAAAACAGACCCATCTGAGAGAAGTCGTTGGTCTGGAAAACTTCATTCATCCCCAAACTTAAAGTTGAAGACTCGGGAAGTCTCATCATCTACAGTCAATGCTACCGTGCTATGGTTTTCAATGTACTGGTTTATTTTCACATAATGATGAGTATATTACTATATTCATGCAATGTCATATCATTTCTGACATTCAGAATTCTGTTGATTGTCAAAGCAGCATCACTTCAACATCCAAGATCATTGAGAGGAAAGCTGACGTCAACGGGCGCGGCCAGCGGTGAGCCACAGTCAACACAGCTACTCTGACTTCTGGAGGAAGCAGGGTAGACACCTGTGGAAATTCTACTCAGGACAGAGCCTGTTAGAACTAGAGATTTGGACCCTTGAGATGGAGAGCTGGTCCTGTAACAGGCGCTTACAGCGGGGATCTGACACTGTGCAAGGACGGATGACCTTATAATCATCTGAGCAATGCCGTGCACGACCACTTCCCTCTTGATCTTGCATTTCATGGCTGTGCGAACACGTGTGCATATTTCACTGCCGAAAAAGTTTATTTTTCATGTTTAAGACATGACATTTTAAAAGTAGTGACAGCCGCTAATTGGGTTACAATTTCATTGTGCCTTAAAAGTCAGTGTTGAGGCAAGTTACAGCACTGGAACTTTTTTTTAATTTAATGTAACATAACAAGCTCTGGTATTTAGTGTGAGAAATTGGAAAAGACTCAAGCGACAACAACAGACTCCATCATCGAGATTTTAGACCAAATTTCCCTATAATGTAGTACTGCTTAACATAACAAATGGTTCTTACCTAAAATTAAGACTGTATATGTAAGAAAGAGAAAAAAACTATGATTCAAAGATAACGCTTGGTTACTTATAACTGAGCTCCACTTCTTCAAATTATATCACAAATACATGTTCTTCTCTTTCCTTTATCCAGCTAATTCAACTCCATGTGCACCTAAGTTAAAAAAAAAAACAACAAAAAAAAAACCAGTCACTTGTCACTTGAGAAGAACTAGATGAATTACACCAATGATTACACTGCACCAGAATACATTTTAAAAGTTACCTCCTCAACCCAGATCACATCAATCTAAACCGCCCAAGGCACCAAGCTCATTAAGCCCTGGGAAAGTTCTCTCATCGAAGCAGAAAGACATGTGGAGAAGACATAAAACAGTCGGGTAAACACAACTTCGAATCGCTCTCTCTCCCCCCGCATAACTAACTGTCAGTAGCTCTTCATCATCGTAACTGCTTACTAATTCACCCAATTTTTTTTCCCACTCTCTGTTGCAATGTGCGACTCACGAGTGATTAGTTCATTTGCAACTAATCTCTTTCGCGAATGGGGTCATTAGGAGTATTGTGAGTGATGTCATGTTGTCTGGGTGCCACTAGATGCCACGGTGAGGTGGATTGCTGCACGACTTCGGACATAAAGTTGCTTTTGGTGACTAAAGAGGCAATGATTTGCTTGCCTCTCATTTATTGGTCTTAGAAGTTGAAGCTCTGATCCAGCCATATGTTAAACAGTGAGAATAATGTCCCATTCTCAAAAAAGTGATCTATTTGTTGTCAGATAAATTAAAAAGAAAGCTATCTGTACATTGCAACAGTTAATACCAGCGGCTTTTAACTGTGGCACGGCAAAAAAAAACCAAAAAAAAGAAACTTATAAAAGATATTTTCTGTTTATCCACCACTCATCGAGGTAATGTCCCACATCCTGGCAACCAGGATCCAATCAGAGCACACAATCAGTCAGTCACTGAGGTGCAACACCATGGTGACAGGAAGGAAAGAGATGTTCACACTTAGACACACAAACATATCAACACACTGCAAGTGCAATCCGAGCTTCGGCTGGGGTGAGCGGGATCACAGTTGATAAACAGGATACCATACCGCTAGCAGTACTTTAATTTCTCATCCTGAGTTCAATTACCGACATATTGCCCCCCAAATGTGGGATCTGCTCACATTAACATCAGCTGAAGACTGAGTCTGTTCCTTCGTTGACTCTATGTTGGAGATTTCTTACCAAGTTCAGTGACAGTTTTGATGCAAAACAGAATTATTGATATAATTTAGAACAGTGACCACATCTCACATTCTGGCAAATAACCAGACATCCCAGTAATGAAGTATGAATTACTTGATTTATTCTTGCATGGCATGAAGCATTCAGTCTCAACATGAGTTCTGAGGAAAACTTCCAATGAAGTCTGAGCCTAACTTGTTCAAAGAAACACAATTAATAAAGTCTCCAAACCGGTTGGAGTCCAGCCAAGGCTGATGCAGATCTTCAATTCAGTTTCTATGTCTACAGAGAAAAATATCTTCAACATTAATGTGTTGTTGCTATCTGCTGTTTTGATCAAAAAATACTATAATGTAATTGTGTTGCCTGAGAAGTCTCTCCCATCCTTTCAGTAAAAAAAAAAAAAACTAACAAACAAAAAAAAAACATTATAAGAGAAAATCAAGGTGTAATTGAAAATGTATTTACATGGCTCAGGTTGGTTTCTGCTCCATTTCATGTCTTGCCCTGTCCACTCTCACGGTAGTTATTAAGCTCCTTTTTACAAGGTTATTTTTAAAAAGAAATTTCCATTACTAGTTTCAGTTGGGTGACAAATGGACAGAGCCAGAGTTTGGTGGAAGACACAGAGGTCACAGAACAAACATGGACGATTCAAGAACAAGCCCACACTGATTTTCATTGCTGCCTGTACGTGCATATCCTGATCTGACACCTGTTGGGCAAATGCTTTATAAAACATCAAAGGCTTGGATACAAAAAACACCTCAGTTAAGATGTTGTTTGTCTTACTGTGCCATGTATACATTCACATTTTAATCTACAATACTGAGGTTTTGATATCCATAAGAAGACAAATTTATTGTTTTAAAAACCCGACAGCTTCTCAAATGCTGAGTGTGGACTGCTGAGGTACTGTCCCCTGAAAAACTGCTCCAGGTGCCTTCACTCTGGAACCTCTTTGCACGTTTGTATGTTTGCATAATATGGGGCCCTATATGTGTGTGTGTGTGGTTGTGGGGGGGCCTGTATATATATATATATGTACATATCTGCGTAAATGTAATTTCGTTGTGTGTGCATTGACTTCAGTGTGCGTACAATGACAGTAAAAGATTCTTCTTCTTCAATTGTTAGGTTCAGAAGTGAAGCTCTGACCATGTTTGTGGACTGGTACACTATTTTCTGAGCTTTCAATTCTGAACACATATATAACAAATGTAATATAAATCTTACTATAGCCAAAGGGACCTTTGAAGGGCGTTTCAGTTTCTCCTTCTCCTTCCAGCATGAATGACATTAAAGAAACAACTGTCAGGCACAAGCATCTGGGCACAGTGACACAATTATTTGAACACTAGAAATCTGTTTGTTTGGCGTAAACAGCCCAATACTAGTTCTCTTTCTCTGTCACCCGTTCCTTTCCTCCCAAGCACAAGTGACTCTAGCATTGTTTTGATTCTTTAGCTGGACAGTGAGACTTACCAGAGGTCTGGCAGTATGGCATTTGGCTCATATCCTTTGATAGGAAATCCATATTGCTATACAAATGAATGGACAGTAAATATAGTTAAGTTAATAGCCTGTCTGAACATCAGAGAAATGCCTGTCAGCTCCAATGTCAGCATGCCACTGTACTGCAGTAGAGTTAGAAAGAGTTTTCTTGGGACCACCTTACATAGCTGTTAACTCTGGATTTCTTACCATGAGTAGTTAGCTTTCCTGTTGCATAAAGTAACGTTACCATCCTAAGATCAACTTGCCCTTCTAAACTTATTTTTTAAAATCCTTAATACTTTGTCAGGCAGTGATGATGTCGCTGTGCCTGAGCATTTCTACAGCAGAAACAATGCTATGATAGCTTATTCGCTGTTTTTTTTTTTAATCTTACTTTCACTTTACTTTTATTCAACATGTTAACCTACTTATGGGTGATTTGAAGGCTGCCACACTGGCGTCAAAGGTACAATACTGTATGTCTCTTCAACAATGAGAAATTATTGAGCCATTAAGAACAGAACTACAGAGCTCATGAGCAAGCCTTTAACATCCACCAAGGTTTAATGTAATTGAAAAGTATCGAGATGATGCATTTTAACATCATCTAAATATAAAAGTCAGAGAAGCTCCGGAGAGAGGAGGGATGTTTGGCACATGTACTATCTGTACAGAACAAAGCAGATGTATTGTACTGTAAAGAAAAGGAGAAGAAGGGGAGCTAAGATGCTATAAAAATGCATGCGGACGATCTGACAGTCACACAGCAATCACTGCAATCACACCCTTCAGCAACAGAGGACAGTGTGTTAGTTGTGTGTGCACAATGCTCGTGAGTGGGAAAGTGTTTGAGTTGTGTGTATTTAAGTTCATATTCAGGCTGGAGGGCTTGCTGCCATTCAGTGACTTGTCATTATGTCACCATCATTCTATCTATCTAGCTGTCTGTCGGTCTGTCTGTCGGCCTGTCTGTCGGCCTGTTTTTCGGTCTATCTGTCGGCCTGTCTGTCAGCCTGTCTGTCGGCCTGTCTGTCGGCCTGTCTGTCGGCCTGTCTTTCGGCCTGTCTGTCGGCCTGTCTGTCGGCCTGTCTGTCGGCCTGTCTGTCAGCCTG
The DNA here is from genome assembly GCF_900963305.1 of Echeneis naucrates. Taxonomy (NCBI): domain Eukaryota; kingdom Metazoa; phylum Chordata; class Actinopteri; order Carangiformes; family Echeneidae; genus Echeneis; species Echeneis naucrates. The sequence continues at coordinate 16,010,315 of NC_042519.1, forward strand.
TCTTAACCAACTCATATACACACACACACTGAATCAGATTATATTTAACTTTGTGGATAAACAATTTTTCTAAGTAGTTTAGAAGATTGCAAATATTTTCATCTCAGGATGCAATTAAACTGTTCACTGGCCACAGAAGTAAAGAGTGAATCAGAAAAAGGCTGGAATATCAGGGGGCTCCATCTTGCCACATTATATATTTCACAGGCATTTTATGAACTTGAAATCCCAGTTTTGCCCCCAGGGCCCATTTATCTCTACCCTGGTATGTGTATAACAGAGGAGACAGCGATAATAAGCTCTATCAAACTTTGTCTTGGCCTTGAAAGCTTCGGAACAACTTGATCTTAAGATCAGAGGCAAAATATCAGTCAAAAGCAATAAAAGGAGAAGATGAACAGTGGTCCACTTTAATACAGGTGCCAGACGGGAGCCAGCTGTCCGTTTACAGGGCCGACTTTTTACACTTTTATACTTCAATGTTTCCTCACGTCCAAAGATCAACTGGAGTCAAACTCCTTGTTTATCCATGCATACTTGGCCATTAAAACTGATTCTGATTCTGAATGGACCCTTTTGCCCCCCACTCCCTTAAAATTTTTAGCAATGGCGTGTATTTGTAAATTAGAAGAGATTTGTGCTGCTGTTATTTTTGATCCTCAGCATCAATTTCTCAAATTCAGACAACATTTTGCCATCACTTCTGCAATATATTCAGTGTCTGTAGACTCTGAGCTAATCACTCTCTACAAGGACACTTGTCTTATGGAGCAGAGCACGAAGTGGGACATTGACTCCACTCGTAGGGGCAAGAAATCTGTGAGGAGGCCACATTGAATAGATCTTATTAAAAGCCCCCTTCGTTTCTAGTTTCAGTTGAATAACAATGCTCAGAGAGAGAACAAAGTATCTTCCTGAACCTTTAAGGGTTTACCCTGGAGTGACAGTGAGTGTACAATATAGAATTGATTGGTGACTTACTTAACATGAGGTTACAAGTCATATATTGAAATATCTTTATAGTAAAGCAACGATTGGGCTTGTTTAATGTGAAAGATCATGGTTTAGTGTGCAACCTGATTACGGTTGGGGTCTTTCATAATAGCTATAGTTAAAATTACAGAACAGTGGTTGGGTTAAAAAAAAAGGATTGCAACAGGACTCTTTATGGAGTCTTCCATCCAACTAGCATTACCGTCCTACTTCCTTGCTCCCTCTATAATTGCTTCAACCCCCAGGGCTTCGTCACTTTAGGTAAAATTCTTGGAGTATTTGCTGAAGCTGCTCCTGCTGTCTTTCTTCTTAGCAGTAAGGGAGTCCAGAACTTACGGTGATAAAAACCCACTCTCCCAGAACTGAAGTTTACTCTCAACAGAACAGGAATACATGGATTTTAAAGGTTGATACCAAAGAATCTAAATCTGTAATCTGTTTTACAGACAAAAAATTATTTTCAATCAAAATATCTGATCAACCAGTGTAACATCCATTTAAGATGACTGCAGCATTAATCACACATTTTAAGGTCAATATGGTTCATAGAGAAAAGGCCATTGACTTCAGACTTTAACCATGTTAACATGAGTGCTACACTGACTGAACTCTAACTACACACTCTGTACCTCTAGCCTCTGTCCCAGCCATCTCCCGGCCAGTCTGCAGCCATTAATAAATGTAGAAATTCATCAAATCAAAAGGTATGATGCTCCCAAGGCTCAGTCACTCTGGGATTACGCTTCCGAGAACCTAATTTTCTTGTTAGACCTTAGTTGTTAATTAGCACAATTTATCAGGGACAAACATGCAAATGGGCATTATCTCTGCCTGGGTTGAGCGATGAAGACAAAGGGGAACACAGCAAAATGTAATCACAAGCAAATTTTAAGAACACACCCCAAAAAGTGCTCGGCCTGCTCTCTGAGTAAAAATGTATGTTTTCTTTTCTTTCTATTTTATTTTTTTTGGCATGTGGGATGCATCCAGTGTTTTGTCACAGCTATACAATCATAAAAGCAGAGACCTGCCTGCGATAGAAGGTTTATGAAGATGAAGAAAACAAAACAAAACTGAAGTACGGCAATAAATATACAGTGTTGTTGTCAGGCATTACTTGGTCCATTTCTTGTTTCATTTCCTCTTTGGTGAATTAGCTGTCAGCAAAGAGCTGCACTGAATTCAATGTGTTGAATTTAGTGCTCTGTTGCACTTTAATATAGGATTAATTGATTAGCATGTGCTTGTTTGTGTCTGTGTTCATGTGCTGCATGCATGATGCTGCTGCATTGTGGCTGTGAATGTGTACACTGTAAACAGGATATTATGCCTGCTTGTCTTATGAGTTGTTATTTCAGTTGATGACTTTGAATTTATAGGGTTAGGGTGTACCTTGATGTGTATGTGTGTTTTCCAGTTACTAATTAAGAAAATGTTTGAATAGCATCTTAAGGCCACAGTTGGCTCATTACTCCAGGAGTCGACATCCAAAGGTAGCATGAAAAGATTATTATTTCTTCTCTTTCCTTATTTCTACTAGAAGCCTCTGTTCTACCTTTGTGCTTGTCCCTGTTTCACCTTTCTTCCTACTTGTCATTGTAATAGCTGATAAAAAATTGCTGTTCCAATTTTCCAACAGTTGTAAGTCAAAACTCTAACTAAACTTCATGGTAATTTCCTCAAACACTCGTAATATCTCTGTTTTACTTGAATGCAGATTGGTCTAAACCGTGTTTCAAAGCGAAATGACGCTCCCCGCCGTGCCAGGTAATTGTACTGTGGTGACTTGGTAGCAGTGCAGCCAATAAGCTACAACTGTCTTGTTTAAACTAGAGCTCACATTAAATTATTGCATTGTTGTGGCTGCAGAGAAAATTTGAAAAACAAAATTACACTGAGGGAGGAGAGCAACAGTAGAATTCAGCTGTATGGGGCCACATAAAATCAAACAAAAGATGCCATGGGCCCTTTCAGAAAGACAGATCTGCGTCTATGAGAGAAGAAGTAATGGGAATCACAGAGTAGAAGTAGAGGTGTTTCAAATGGTGATTATCGTAAGCATGGAAGGTTTGTGCTGGAGTGATTGAAAACAAGTCTTTCTTCGACTTCCTTAATGATATAGCCTCAGTCGTAACATTTACTTGCTCCGTTTACCCAAATCATACAATTATAAATCAACAATTCATGCCTAACAAGCATGACAGCATCCAATCCTGTTTTTAAAAATTCTATTTCATACAGCGTACACTGCTAATTTATTTCGCATGTGGTGGGGCTGTTATTTTCCAGGAACAAAGTGCGTTCCTCAAAATGTACGTCTGTTTATATATAGAAACTGTCACACAATCAGTTTACTGGAGTGATACAGTTCAGTAACATGTATTATACATAATATCAAAATGAAGTGAACATCTGAAAATAGATAGCCACTATTCTAAATAAATAAACATAAGAGAAAGGGATTTGGAATACAATATAAGGATATTGTGGGTCAGGGTGTCATCCTTTCGATCTGATGATTTTTTTTTATTACATCTGCCTCACATTTTCTAAAATACATCTGCAGTAGTTTGGAACAAGAGCCTTTCATTCATTTTCAGGACATTTTCAAATGTGATTGCATAAAAAGAGCCAAAACTACTCTAAGTCTGACTCCTCTTTTAAAATATTATGTCTTTAAATGAATGACTGATATGTCCACTGGTGTGATTGAGAGTTTTTGTGAGTGTATGTGTGTGCTGACATTCTTTTGTCAAAAATAAAAAAGAAAACTGTAGCTGGATAAAAGTGATGATGGCTTTTGTACAAAATCTGCTACCAAAACAACAGAAGGTATGTCTCATTCTGTTCTCACTGCATTTAGATTACCTCATTTGCACATGAAATGAAACTGTATAAGTACTGTGAATGTTGCATTGATAAATTAATTTATATCGCACCATAGTGAACTATTACCTGCTGATAATTGAATACAGCCTGTGGTGGTTTCTTATTTTACACTTTTGCTAAGTACTCTGAATGTTAACTTCCTTTCCACAGAAATTATAATTTCCATCATCTGTTTCACCTGCAGTATAGACTGAGACACTGACATATATAATTTTGCACTTTAATGCAGACCAACATTAAATTCCCTTTCACCCTATTTCTACTTTGATTGTTCTCTTGGTTCCTAAATGCTGACTTTCCTTTCTGCTGTCTCCATGGCAACCATGAAGCAGGCAGTTCGGCTAACACACCTCTTTAAAAGCTGGGGGCCGCTTGACAGTAATTGACAGCATACGTATGTAAATGTTAACATTTAGCATCAACATTTAGCCCAGCTTAATGAGCGAAAGAAGAGACGGTGCTATATCTTAGGGGCCCAGCCAGGTGAACCAGTGCAGCCCATAACTTAACCAGTGACCTTTTGGGGTGTTATCGTGAAGGGGGGGTGCTCTGTTGAAGCCTGGCGACTTTAGGACTGAAGGCTGGCCAGCGTCTGTGCAAACAAAATCAATGTGGGGCTTGGGCTGCAGGCCAGCTGACATGGGTTACCTTGAAGGACATTGGAGGGGCATTAAGAGCTAATGAGGGGACAACAGCATGCAAGTGATACTGACTCAAAACTAGACAGGGCTGTCATGCTCATATTCTCTGAATGCTCGCAAGACCGAATGCAAACACCAACCTACATATTACTTGTATTCTCTTGGTTCCTCTTCACATGGATGGTGATTGGTGATTTTCATTGTGGTAGCATCAGCAGGTCAAAATGTTCCGTTACCCATTCAAACATCTCGACAGCTACAAGACACAATCGTATTTTTGTCATGGATGAAAATTCATGCCTTGTACTTTGAAGATTTCCTCACAGTTGCTGATGTTCTCACGTTTGTGGTTTTTCTGATACAATGTCTCAAAGGGCATCAAAGTATTGAATACTTTCATCTCCAGGTTTCATTGTATAACACACAATGACAATGAAGGATCTATCTATGAAGATTTGGAAACTCTTTGGTGATATGGGAGGAAAAATGAAAAAGAAATGTACAATATTGAAAAGAATCCTACTTTGAAACGCAATGAATCGGATTCCAAATCAAAATGTGTTTCCAGTCTGTTCCCCTGGTTAAAACATACAACAGACAGTAACTAGTATGGTCTTAGTTTTGTCACTAAAATCTCTGGCAGCATCTCTTGCTGGTATCTTCAACCAACTTATTCACATCTCACAATTTCAATAAGCCTGTAGTTGAACAATAAATCAATTTGTATGACAGACCAGTGAAACACACTCGTACCACAGGCGGCCAACATTGTCACTTATACCCTTTTGAACTTCACTGCAGCAGACTGGGAGCCAGGAGGTAAACAAAAGTGATTGTAAACAAAGAAATAAAACCAGGAAGGTCATCTGTAAAGGTAATCACCAGAGATTTCCATACAGTGCCACGACAAACAGGAGAGATGTGAAAAAAAAAAACTCTTCACTTCTTCAACATCACAAAAGCAAGAGGGCAGAAACACAACTTCAGAAAAAAAAAAAAAAATTGGCAAACAAAATATATTTGCATAGTATAATAAATTTAATTTCTCATCGGCTTTCAAAAACAAAACAGGAAAACGCTGACCAGGAGAAGGTTTAAATTACACAGACCACCATCTAATTCATGGCACAGACCCCTCCATGTATTCTCTGCATGTGCTCTGTGTGTGTGTATAGCTGCCACAGTGTGGTTATATTAAGGATCTAAAACACTTGTGCGTGCACACAAACACGAGAAGCAATACCTGCTGTGGTTGTTTATATCACCAACGAATGAGGAGTCTTGTCCACAAACCCACAAACTATGTATAACATTATGTTCACGCACTTTTAAATGCAATAACGTGTCGGTACTTATTTCCATGCTGCATGTCACCATCAATCAATGAGTTATAGCGCTCTGTAATTTAAGAGCGGTGCACACATATACACACAAACTGACTCTCTCTCAGTGTGATAATATTAGCAGTCTACGACACCCACCGCTAATGCCATGAGTGGTCCAGACCGACTCGTATACATCTCAATGCCTCTGAGAGGAGGCAGCCTCTTAAGCCCTACAGAGAGACTCATATCCAAGCTACTCATGACCTGGACTCTTTATGGCACTTAAAATGATGAGGGGAGGGATGAAAACGGCTGATGGAAGGTGAGCAGAAAGGTTGGCACTTAAACAGTAACTCAGAGTCAGATGGTTTGAAGTGTTCAAAGTGTTTTATAGCACAGAGTTAAAAAAAAAAAAAAGTTGTGTGTAGAAAAAAAAACAACTAATAAATATTGGAGATTGATTATAATCATTCATTCCTTCATCTTCTACCACTTACCCATTTCCGGGTCATGTGCGGTGCTGGAGCCAATCCCAGCTCACACTGGGTGAGTGCGGGGTCACCCCAGGCAGGTCACCAGTCCATCACAGCGATTAAAATCAAAACATTTCAAATGAAAGCTCTGTCAAGGGCCCTCAACACCCTGAGTTCACACTTATTCTGCCTCATTAGCGACCTCAGGACCACGTGAGCGTTGTGTTGCACGTTAGAGTGACAGTTAATCAAAACTGTTACTAAACAATCAGCCGAATCTCCCAAAAAGCAGGAATTTTAGTGGTTAATTTTCTATCCACCCATCACTCCACACACACTTTAGAGTGTCACACTGCTTTCATGTTACAGCTGCTTTGAATTCTATCCTTCACTGAGAATCTGAGGGGAGAGCTGATCTGATTTAATTTGAAAACACAGCAAGTGCTGTGTCAGTTTCAGTTAGACACTCAATACCTTGCTTGAATAATTTATTTCCCTTCCTCCTGATTTTGGTGTGCATTACACTGTATATACACAGTACTGGAAAGCTTGTTCTCAAGTGAAAATTCTTCTACTTAAGTCGGTACCTTGCAAAATGGTGCTGTAGAGATGTTGTTCTCTAACATGCTGAAACATCATAAAATTGTCAAACAAAGAAACTGTAATATTCTCTTCAAGCTAGCGTGTCAGCAATCTGATGCTGTCCTATCTGTATATGAAGGAGACTAAGTCTTGATAACGGGTTGCGGTGATATCAGCAGCTTTGAGAATAGAGTTATGAGTGCACAGCCATTGTGTTAAACAGTCCAGAGATCTGGGAGTATGTGCGTTTTGTGTTGCTGTGACGTGCACATGTATTTTCACTGCTAAAGTCAAGCACAACAAATCTAACCTTTAATTATTCTTTGATGTCTTGTCACGCTTTCCAAAAACATACAAATGTCAAACACTCAAATGAAGACCTTGCTGACAAAATGGAAACTTCTGATCATCACTGCTTCTGTTGAGACAAGCTATGAGAAGAGCAAGGACAAGAACTCATTCTCCAAGCTTACATGACACACTGAGGACCAATAAAAGCAGAAATGTATGTCTCAGCGTGAACATGAAAGGTAGTGATTGACTGTAAAACATGAGCGGGATGAGGACATCTCCATCGTACTCTCATAAAGCCAGATCATTAAGCATTTCTGGCAGAATAAGCTTTGATGAATAAAAATACTAATTGAATTGAATTTGGAAAGGAGGAACACAGATAACTCTCAGCTTTCATGAAATAAAAAAGAAAAGAAAGAAAGAAGTCTTATACACAGCCAGAGACAGAGTTTCCTGACTGGACCATGGACCTGATCCTTTAAAATTCAGTGCAATTTAACTTGTGAATATGATTTTTTTTACATTTTCCAAATAAAGTAAGTAAGAAAAAAGTAAGTCCTTTAAAAATTGTAGAAATTGTAAAAAATTGTATTTTCTTGGAAACATTCTGGGATTTAATTGAATGACAATCCATTTCTGCTTCACTTTCAAGCCAGCAATTACCTTTTCCCAGCTGATGCCGCATGAACCACACTTGCATTAAAGTGACTGTTTTTTATTTAATTAAAATGTATTTTCTATTTTTCTATATTTAAACAAATACCCTGTGCCACCCTAGGCATTGCGGTTAATTTGGCTACTAGTCTTAGAAACTAGTGCTCCATATTATTAACTTGGGGTTCAGTATCCTGCCCAAGGACGCTGGCGATTGAACATCCTGATTAGAGGATGGATGAGACCAAGTCGCTATCATCAGTGTTCGTACCTTCTTTGAAAAAGGTGCCTGAAGACCCAGGCAGGTGTCAACAAACAGGTGTTAACCTGCTACAACACTGCTACAACACGCTGTAGCAGGTTAACTTCTAAATAAAATGAACTGACAGGTTTTGGGATTTAAATATGCTTCTGAAATCTTTTCCGAGAGAGCCTCATGACAGATTGACACAATTAAATAACTTGGCAATAACAATCTTTTAGTCTCAAACATTACACGAACCAAAACAGAAACCAACGTTGACAACGAGAAGAGTAAAGAATAAACACAAAGCCATCACTGTTGGTTCTCAAACTGATGTGAGTTTAAAAACTTGTGTCAGTATCTTAAATCCAAAACTGTTTTATGAAAAAACATAACAAAAAAACAACAAAAAACTGGCAGACGGTCACTGGATCTGGCTTTGGTCATGACACGGCACAACTGGTTCTCTAGGATTTGTAGACCGGGGAAAAGCTGTCTGACAAACTCAGCTCAGGGCAACAATTTTCCAGTTTCAGCACCATGGACAGACACAAGGCAGGCCTCCTCTTTTCAGCACTAAACTAGCCCTACAGCAGCTGTAGACACAACACACACACACACACACACACACGCACACACACGCACACACACGCACACACACACACACACACACACACACACACACACACGTACCTGAGCAGAGCTCGGTTTTAATCCTAACCAGCAGGACACTCGCCAAAAATCAGGGACAGGGTTTGCCAGTTTGCTCTGAGCCAGGCCACAAAATACAGTTTCCTTTTTTACGGGTTTGTGAAGGTTGTGTTTAGCTTGCATTGATCCAAAGATGTGGGTGATGTTGCTAGAGGGGAAATAATCTAGTGACACATACTAAGGAATACAAACTTAAAAAACCTAACACAAAACAAAACACATAGTCCAAGCGGACAATCTTAATACCTTTACAATTTCAACTTATAATTATCATTAATCCCAAAAAGGGAAATTATTGGCTCCCTGCAGTAGACTTGCAGCCGGAGCTGGGTGTCCTCGCCTTCACCCAATGTCAGCCAGGAATTTTCTTTGGTAAAGGAATGTTTAGATATTTCTGTAATACCACAAACATGTGTAAGACAAACAACAGCGAACATGAATGACACTGGCTTTTGCTGATCTTATCGTTGAAGGAGTTGTACTTTGTGAGATATGCCTTGTACGTCAAAAAGCATCCTTCCTTCCTTTATATCAAGTACAATCTGGGCACTGTTTTTACACAGATTTGTGCTGACCATCTATACTTGCAATATATATATATAATCTTCACTACCTTCTTACATCCTTTGGCTCTGCCCAGTAATTCTCTCCATCTGCTCTTTTCCCTCTCTTACAGTTGTCTTGACTACTCCTCTCTCCATCTGCTGTAGTTGGTCATTTAAGAACATGTCGTACCATCTGGTAGGTGCTCCAATGTATTGTTGCATAAGTACATACCATTTTAGAAGGAGGGAGGGGGGCACTTAAAGACATTGTTTGCTCGTTACTTCCCTCACTCTGATGTAGACAACAGACAACATGTGCATATTGTACTCATGTTTAAGTGAGGCTTTTTTGTGGTATGGGATTGGCTCCTGCACCCTCTGCAACATGGAAATGGATAAGCAGTAGAAGATGAATGAATGAATAAATAGGTGGATTTGAATGAGCTTTCTAACAAGAAAGTACACACAACAGTGTAGAGATGTAGTAACGTCTTAGCGCCGACTTTTGACAACCACACAATAACAGGTGGCCCTGTGATCAATAATTCAGAGAAATGCACCATCAAGAGGGATGAAACAAAACTGATGACACTGTGATGTTTTTGTGATGGCGTTTTTCCACTGGGAAATGGCCACACCCACATATTCCCAAAAAGCTGACAGTCATCCAGTCACAGCAGAGTAGAGAGTGACAGGCTGCCTCTGGAAGTGGCGGTCACCTCACTTGCGTCTGATAAGAGGTGCAGGAAAGCTTTATCAGATACTGTATGCATGAACTAATACACCACGAAGGAAGGGCACAGCTGATGGACTCAGAATTGGACATTGTTACCCCGACCTGCTGAACTGATGGGTGATAAATGCTTTGGCTTGCAGTGTCATCACAGAACATACAGTGTATCTAAGGAACTAAGGATATCTGAAGAACTCGGAAACATGGAAAACTAAGAAAGTGTCAGCTTACCGACATATATTCTGCTTTAATAGGGAAGCAGAAATACCATCTGCGAGTGCTGCCTTGTTGTCATTGATTTGTTTAAAGACTCATGCCAAGCAAGGACAAAGTCGATTTCAAACATTAATACAATTCATTCGGTTTGGCCAATTTATCCACCACATGAAAAGTTTCTTTTTAGGTTTCATGTTGATTTTTATTTTCCTGCTTTTCTACATGTGGTTTGTTATCAGGGTGCATTTTCATTTAACAAAATCAATGTCCACACAGAATTTGACGCAATCTACTTTTACAACAAAGTCCCCAGAGAGGACATCCCAGATTGTACACAGGAAGCAGAGCTTGACTGGCTCTCTGCTGTTTTGTGTGTTTTTCATTATTTATTTGTCTTATCTTCTCACCACACTCATTATGTCAGAATGAAGATACATGATGTGAACGTGCAAGGGCTTGTCAGTTTGTCAAGCTGAGTGTTTGGAATTTCCTCCAAGACAATCAGCAAAGTTTAGTCTTAATCGCTTTTGTCTCTGTCCAATTCAAGGCAAATAAACTTGCAGTAAAGTCAGTAGTATTATACAGAATGAGCAACAAAAAGATAGTTATTCTAATGAAACTGATATTCATTATTATTATTATTATGATGTTATTTTTCAACCTTAACAAAACATATGTTTACAAACTCACATGTTCAATTAAGGAATCTTAAATGTCCAATTAACAATAAGAGCATTTCAACTAATCATAACTAAATATACATTTGAATGCTCAATGCCAAAAGCGTGACACAAACTCTCTAAATCCTTGTAATTGCTGATGCTTCCTTTCATTCAGAAAATATTTGCTTTCATCCTGGCGGTCACAACATTTTAGACATAATTTTTCGGTATAATCTTTCTCCCAGTATTTCTAAGCTGTCGTTTCTACATGGAATTTGAGAGAGAAGATGATAAGACAAATATGAGAAATGTTCCTAGGTGGGCTAAAATTGCTGCTGCTGTACAACTAAGCATCAGTTAAAGTAATCTTACATGTCTGAGACCAGCCGGGATTTGTTCTTAACGTTTTAATTAGACGACACATTAAACTGCTGAGAAGCGCAGCATTTCTTATCCATTTCCGACAGAGCGCGGGCACGGAGTTTCAATAAACATCAGATAAATCAGTCATCTTGCAGGTCTGTCAAGTTCAGCGAGTTTTAATGAATTTACTTTTTTTGCTGGGCCATGTTTTGACAACCTCACATCCCATCCGAGCTGGATGTGCTTGTAGCTCTGGCACATCCATGGCCTTCGCTTCACTTCTGAAAAGCCAATTAATCAGCCTGCTCAATTAGATTCAGTTTGGTACAAAAGGTTTAATTAGCGCTGTTTTTTTCTTAATCTGTATGCCTTTTGACAAAGTCATGAGAAAGATCGGGCAAGATAGAGAGAAGAGCTGATGATTTGGTCCTGCCCTCCACTTCCTCTTCCTCCTCGTCTCGCATGTGTTTTGATGAGTCATCATCATGACTGTGCCAGATTCTAATCAGCTCTCTGCGCCAGCTGCTGGTTTCTACAATGTTACTCTGACAAACACCGAAGATAATCAAGGTTGAAAGGTACATGTTGCCTCTTTGAGCCAAAAATAACAAAACAGTAGCGCCTAATCTCATGATGCACTTGTGACGAAGACATGTAGGACTTAATTATCACTTTATTGGAATGAGTGACAGATCTCCGGGTTCCTATTGTTCAGCTGCCTTTACAGTACTTCAGCTCTTGCTTACACAACTGCAGCGCGAATTGTTCAGACCCCTTCAAATAAAGCACAAAAAACAACCAACCTTTTACACCCCATCAGTCTAAATATTCCACTTCATTACTCCGAATTAGGTGAAAAGAAAACATTTAAATATGTTAGCTCAGGTGCTTTTCCTATTTCTGTTCCTACAGCTTGACTGAAGTCCACATGTGTTAAGTCCATCTGATTAAACGTGGTTTGGAAAGCCACACACCGGTCTATAGCATATCAGATTTTCCAGATTTTGACCAACCCATGGCGTCAAAAGCCATGTTCACCTGCTTAGTGTATTGTACAGACATAGCAAAATAAGCTGCGTTCATTTTGGCTTATTGTTATTTGACTGAATTCAGATCCGCAGATTCAATTGTTTACAAGCTACTAAAGGAAGCTAATGGTAATAAATAACAAAATAAATAATGAAAGTTCACATTGTATGAGATCAATACATATTCACCAATACCCAACCCAGCTTTTTTAGCTGTTTCCAATCCGAGAATAAGGATTTAAACAAACTGCATTGTTACGTCTTTCAGCGGGTTAGTACATCTGAATGAGGTCAGTGAGGAAGAACTATTACAACACAAACTCCAAAAACAGTAATGAGCCAGAGCAATCACAGTGAGTGAGTGAGCAATGAACATTTTTTTAAATAGTTTCTTTTATTTTTGATGATGATGAGCAGGTCTTATCACACATTCTGCAAGTCTATTTCAATTCAACACCAAGCACAAAGAAAACCTTCACCGAACGGGGAACAACTTTCATTCTGACCAAGAGCAAAACGGTAATTGGAAAGCTTAATTGCGGAGATGGCATCTTGTTAATTGAATTAGCAGCAACAGAAAAAAGAAGCTGCCAATTCAGGACAATGTCATCGAGTGACATTGAGGGATTGAGAGGGAAATAAAGTGAAGAGGCAGAGGGTGAAATGACGCTGACTGATAAATGGTAATACACGGAGAAGAAAAGAGTTGGAGACAGGCAGATATAAGTGTCAACAGCAGCTGCGGAGACAGGAGGAGATGGATAAGAAGACTCTTCAGGACAGGGGCACTAAAATATGAAGGTCAATGGAACGAAAGATGAAAGGAAAAGGAACAATGACAGAAAAGGATACAGGATTAAATATACCTGGAGAAAAAGATCATGTCAGAATGATTTCAAGGCTAGCATGCATGCAGATGCACAAAGGCATGCATGTATTTACACACACACACACACACACACACACACACACACACACACACACACACAGGATGGAGCTCAGCACCTACATCCCCCAGGTGGGAACCACAGGGAAAAGGCCTCATGGCTGATTACTGTTACAGCGAAGTGAACTGTGTCCTATTTCAGAGAGATCAGTGTCAAGATGTGTCAGTGTGTGCGACTTTGTGTCCGTGCCTATTTGTGTGACAGAATATGATAATTATTTTTTTCCTCACAGGGCCTCTCTCTGCCTGGCTTCTGTCTCTGTTGTATGTGAGTTGGAAAAGACCACAGCGCTCTGTGAAGAAATATTCACTGTGGGTAGAGCAGGATAAAAGTGATACCAAAATACTTAACAAGGTTTTTTTTCCTTAGAGGGATGGACGGAGCAGTAAATGGAAAGCGTGTGGGAGTTGTCAGACTCAGTCTAAATTTTCAGGAAGGTTTCACAGAGCAACCCTGAACCATGTCTGTTACTGAGTGCTACAAAAAGCCAAGGAAAAAAAAAAACTAAATGAAACCCATTGTCCAATTAATATTCAAAACCCAAAGCTTTCAATAATGTTTTACTTAAAAAATGAATACATATAACATATAAAAGCTGAACATGTGCCAATGTAAATATTCATTCATTCATTCATCTCATCCGGGTCGTGGGTCAATTTAAATATAGCTAATTAAATTTTAAATGGCTCAATTATCAAATTTTTCACTGACTAGGGTGTCCAACCTGTATAGGTTAGAGCGAGGCTACTATTTGAAACTGTTCTTAAAATAAACCAAAACGGAAATGAAATAAACGTTACTGGAGACTTTCTTTGTTTCTCTGGCCGGCCACTGCTCTAAAAATAAATAGTTAAACCATATTTATTTATGCTTTCCACTCCTATTTAAACTTTAATTGAACTTTTTGGTGACTGGTAGGTGTGTGTATTTGTGTGCACCAGATATTCAGTAAAGTTAAACCCACATCACCTTCAACTGTATTTTTTATTTGCTATCCTGTTGCTTTTAAAGCTTTACACCTTGAACAAGTTGAATATTAATTTGACTGGGCACTAAAAACTTTGCTCTGGGTGTGTGGATGAATAAAAATTTCCTGTAATCGAAAAACGAATGGCCCTCTCTCCATAATGGTTTGATAAAGAACGGATTGCTGGAGACAAATTTCATTTAGTCCATTGAGTCTCTGTTTAACTCCGTCTTTCTTCAAATGAATTACATTTCCCTTCCGCTGATGGACTCTTGGATTTTTAAATGAATTGTGTTTAACTAGTGAGGCCAGTGATTTTCTGACAATGAGACGATAGTATAAGACTCAAGTTTAAAAAGGCTTTGCCAAATATTATAAAAATATACAGAGGCACTTGATTTAAAAGGACTTGAAGTTCACTCCATTAAAAAGGCAGGAGGAGCTGCTGCACATTTTAAAGGATCTAGCTGACGCCTATTACCAGCGTTGGCCAAGTGTTGGGACGTGCAGCTACCAAGTAAGTCCATATTAAATGATGCTTCACTACATTGATGATAACCCAGAGAAGTGTAATGAACTACAAACTAAGTGATCCCAACAAGTAATTTACTCCATCAAAGCCTCGACTGTATTACTATCACCAATAAATTAGTTATTGTCAATGCAAACTGTCAGCCTAGAAGACTATAACCTCAGTGCGGCTCAAGTGACATATTTTGTCTCAAAGACACCTTCATCACGCAGAACACCAAGGAACACAACGTTAGTTATGGAAATGTTGGTGGTTACAATTTTCACTTCAAATCACTTTTGAGGTTTTTTGGAAGAAAAACATTCAGAGACGAAATCTCTTTAGATGGCTGTGGCCAGCCTTTTTTTCGTTCTATCATGTTTAGATTTTTTCTGAAATGAACTCCAAGGGAAATTTTACACATGAGTGATTTTATGATTTTCATAATGACAGATCAGTCCCCAAAATGAAAAATTGCATCTCTGGAGTGTGCCGCGGATACATTTGTCTTTTTTTCCCCTTTCTGTTCTCTTCACTTGTGTGTCCTCTCTCCTTTACTCATATTTTTTTTTTCTTTTTGGTCTCTTCCTTTACGTATCTATAAATTTTTCTTTGCCGCTATCCCATCTGTTCCCCTCTTTTTATCCTCCCTCCTCCTCCCACTACTCTTTCCTGGCCCCACATCCCTTCCGCCTTCTTTTGTCCCTGTCTGTCAAAAGAATGCTTCAAAAACAGGATGTGGCTGCATAACATTGGCCATTATGCAAATCTAACTTTTATTCAATGTATCAAAAATGCTTTCTTTGTCAGGGTCAGAATAAATCTGCATTGGATGATATTCATGAAAAAGAGAAGATATACAAGTGGATATAATACATTTTTAAAATATGTTTATGTAAGTGTGACATTTTCGCCAAACTTTTTCCCCTCATTTTCTGCTGTCATATAGAATGCTAATATATTCAGTAGTGGAAAAACACAGCACACTCTTCGCCCTGAAAGCTCTTCCATTTTGAGGAATTATCTGACACAAAAGATGGGATGCATGCATCAGAAAAAAAAAAAGCAAAAAGCGCACTATTATCATTGGTATTGAGACGTTTTGTTTCTCCCTGTGGGGGACAAATGCAGCAATAAGGCTGAAAATTGTCACATTTGGATTGTGCTTTACTTGCTCGGTGGCACTACCATTTAAATACCAGCTGATCGTCTGCTGTTCTGTTCCTCAGCACGTTTCAGTGCAGCTCTGATGGAGAACTCTTTTCCTCTGGCCTGCTACCTCCGGTGAATCTGATAGACCTCGCGCTGTCAGCAGCTGATATCCGACACCTGATAAAACCCTCTTTTGCCCACATTGCACCACCCTTCATGCAGCACCAGGAGTGTTGCCTGTGGAAACTACGTTGCAAAAAGAAAAAGATTTAACGCTCCAGTTGAACATGATGAGGTTATGATGTTTAAAAGTAAAATTTATCACTGTACAACAAAAGCCCTTGTACCCTGATGACAAACTGGGTTATCTGTCAGTGTCTTTGGTTTGGGGCATTGTGCAGCTCTGGAGATCTAAGATGCTGACGATAACATATTCTATATATTATAGAATACACCGTATAATATAAAATAGCCTTGATGTGAGACCTAGCTCTGTTCCAAACTCCCCTTCTCTCCTCCAGCATCTAATAAAGAGGAAAATACTTACAGACTTGTGGTCTGTGACGGTGTAACAATATTGAGCTGCTCTATTTTGCTATTTATAGGGGACTGTTTAATGAGGGCTTGTCTGCCAGTTAAGGGTTAATTTGGGTTAGTGTTAGGGGTAAATAGATCTCTTCCACATCGTCGTAATAAACACAGCATATTTTACGTATTTGAACAAAGCTTCAGTGATTACAGTACAGTTCCTCTGAATTGGACTATGGATTAACCATGTGCCGAGGAATCATTAAACATGGCCAATGAAAGTAATCAAGGTCTTTTCAGGAGCGTCCAAAGGTCATGTATCTAAACTCTTAAGTCTTTTTTATGGGGGGGTGGGGAGTAAGAAACTTACTTCCCACAGGTCATATCATGTTTCTGCTGCCTCCTAGCAGCCAAACTGTTAGACTCCACTGTCCATTGTTAGAATTTAGTGCTGAAAGCAGGAATAATAAGCTTGTACGTATACATTTTAACATTATAGTTTAGTCTTTAAATAGTTTTCTAAAGCTGTTCTAAAGATATTTACTTTTCACCACTCAATGATTCAAAAAAAAAAAAAAAAAAAAAAACGAAACTGAAAGCAATGTGCACGGACACAAATGTTAATACATAAACTGGCTGGTGTGGTTTTTTTTGGGTGAGGAACGGAAATTGGAAATTATGCAAAAAAGTGAAAAAGACACTGGAGGGAGAAGAAAGGCAGAAGATGAGGAAAGATGAGTTAAGGGAGAGGGGGAGAGAAGTGGAAGAGGAGAGTCATGATGAGAATGTTTGCTTTATGAAATGCTCCAAAGCAATCAACTGAAGCAAATTAATGCCTCTTACTCTGGAGAAAGAGAGAGAGAGGATATAATGATAAAAGAGAGACAGAGTAGCCCAGAAAGAGGAAATGAGAAATAAGGGAGAAGAGGAGGAAAAACCCCTGGTTTTCTGTCAGCTGAGGACATCCTCTGCTAACAAATCTTCTCTTTTCACTCTCCTAGCGTTCTTCTTCCTCCATTTTTCTCCTCCTCCTCCTGCTTTTCGCTCTTTCTTTTTTTTTTTTATTTCTATTTTGTTTCTCAACCTTTCCTCTCCACCTACCTCTCTCTTTGTCACCCTCTTAAATTTCTGTGCTTATCGCTTTTTCAACCCTCCAGACCTGTCCATGAAGTGTGTGCCATGTTTGTGAGTGTGTCTGGCGTCTGTGACAGCAGGGACGGATTGGTCTGTATTTAGCAAAGCAGAATATCGATTAACAGTAAAATGGGACGCACACTCATGTCCTTTTTCACACCCACCCTGACACACCCAACCCACTCAAACCCACTCAAACATGCATGCGAGCACTCACAGACACACACAGACAACCCTACTGCTTCCCTGAGGGCGGAGGGGTTGCGTGTTGCGTTCCACTGTGTAGTGCCACAGGTTGCTAAACGAGGGGGTTGAAAAATGGGCCACTCCTGAGAGCAGGTGGCGATTGATCACTCAGAATACCTCTTCTATCTTCCTTTTTCTTGCTTTTCGTCTCCTCATTGTCTGTATTGTCTTTTTTATATTCATCACCTTCTCTTCTTCATTTGTCTTGTATTTTTTATATCCTTCTTCTCACTTTAATTTCCTTCCTCTTTTGCCCATCAGTCATTGATCCTTCACCCGTCTCCTACTCCGTTTGCTTCTTTCGGTCTCATTTACATTACCTCTTTCCTTCTGTGCCCATTTCCTTTTTTTCCCCCTTCATGCAATTTTGTGCCTCCATGCAGTCTTTCCTCCCTTCTGTGCTTCACCTCCACTCCTCTCCTCCTCTGTCCTGGTCCTAGTCCCTGTCCTGGTCTTGACAGCAATAGACGCTGTCCAATAAAGCAAGCATAAAAACGCAATCCCTGTCTGAGCTCAATTTACACAGAAACACCAGCACGCACAGTGGCAGCATAAATC
The DNA here is from genome assembly GCF_900963305.1 of Echeneis naucrates. Lineage (NCBI taxonomy): Eukaryota > Metazoa > Chordata > Actinopteri > Carangiformes > Echeneidae > Echeneis > Echeneis naucrates. The sequence continues at coordinate 16,028,711 of NC_042519.1, forward strand.
ACACATAAAAAGGCAATGCCTGTGTGCAGTCAATTTCCATAAAGATACAAGGGGGATGCTCTGGGAAGGGGTGAGATGGAATTGAATGTATGTAATGTGCAATGTGAAATGCGTGTGCATGTGCATAGGTCTGCAGTGACTGTGTATTACTTTCCAAGTGCATTTCTTCATGCACATTTCTTTCTTGCGTGTGAGTGTGTGTGTGTGTTTATCAGCTCCCAGGTGGCAGAGACAGTGTGAACGCCAGTGGCTGTTGCTAGGCTAATGATCCCAGTTTACATCACACATCACACCACAGGCTTTGTCACATTATCCCTGTGGGACACGCGCACACGTACGTGCACGCGCACAGAAATACAGAAACACATGCACACACCATACATTCACAGTTTCGATCTTCAGCTGCTAACCTATCTGTACACACGCAGCCTTTCATGTTCACACTGGCCTCTCTCTCTTTTCCTCACACACACACTCAAACTTTCACATAGAGGCCTTCAGATAATGTTCGACACAAATGTGCAAACAACTGCAGGCGCACACTCCACCATTTGCATAGGCACACACACCGCAGGATTGGCACACTTAGGCACAAGCACAAATATATGCAAAGGTAACTAGAATGCCATATACACAAATGCTTTAAGGAAATCTGTGCACAACTGAACATCCACGTAAACGCACATGCACACTGAAGCTACCTCTCCCTAATGAGGCTGCCGTGTTTGCAGTGCTGTCACAAACCGCAGAGGTTTGATCAGTTTCAAACTCTGGAATTAGACTTTATCTTTGTGCATGTGTGTGTGTATAACACTGTATAAATGTCATGCTTATATAAGCACGCATTTATACATTATTATATGTGTGTATGACTGGGGGGCACACATTTACAGTATTATACATTTCAGGTATCTGTATTTGTGTGGAACTGTCTTTTAATGTGTATCTGTGTGCGAAGAATTAGATTTCAACCCTTGTTTCAAAACCAGGTCATGCTTGAATTGGATGTTAACTGCCACAAGCTGATTATGCTTCTCTTAATAATGCAGCAAGACATTTCTTAACACTAAATGTTAGGAAGTAATTCCCGCAGCAAACGGATACAACTACCTGTACACACACATGCACACGCACACACCCAAACTTCTCTGCCTGTCTTTCAAACACACATACCTACACACAACACATCAACGAGGACAGTGTGACCTGTGTGAGCTCAGAGCTACAAACCACTTTCCTGTAATAACTGGTGCTACATCTAATCCTATTTCCATTAGGTGTTTCCAGAAGAGTGTGTGAATGTGTGTATGTGTGCACGTAGTGTACTGTCTACTTCCATGTAAGTGTAATGTGTGTGTGGGTGTACTTTAATTGCGTGTGTCTGTGTGTATGTGAAGATTGAGATAGTGTCCATAGAGGAGGGCACACTTTAGGGTGAGCTGGCAGTAGAAAAGCGTGTGTGTGTGTGTGTGTGTGCCTGGTCTGTAATTCTCTTTCTGTGCTGTGGAGTGCTGAATCAGCAAAGCCCTGATAGACCTGCTCAGCCCTGGCCAGTACTTCAATTGGGCAATCACACACACACACACACACACGCACACTGAGTCATGTATAAAGACACACACGGAAGTGCAACTTAGTCTCACAAAAGCGAACATATTATCTGAATATACATCAACCAAGTGCTCTTACAGACATACTGCTTTAAATTCACAAACACATGGGGATGTTTCCATGATCAGGAATGCTGCACAACTCTTTAATGTATGGCTCTGGTCCAAAGCCAAGGTCTCTAAACTATGCTGTCATAAACAAGTCTCTAGGACAGCCTTCTTTCACCTGCACAATATTGTAAAGATCAGACACATCCTGCTTTAAGAGGATGCATTTGTTACATCTAGACTGCCGTAATTCTATCAGGATGTCCTAACAACTCTCTAAAAAGCCTGCAGTTGATTCAGAATGCTGCTGCATGAATATTAACAGGACCTAGAAAAAGGGATTAGTAGAATTTAAAATCTTCTGTTAACATATAAAGCTCTGAATGACCAAACTCCATCAAATCTCAGAGAGCTCATAGTTCCTTCCTGCCCCAGCAGGCCACTCCGCTCTCTAGATGGAGGTTTACTTGTGGTTCTTAGAGTCTCCAAGAGTAAACTGGGAGGCAGATCTTTCCGCTATCAGGCTCCTCTTCTATAGAACCAACTCTCATGATTGGTCTGGTGGGTGGACTCTGTCGCAGCTTTCAAGGAAGTTTTTCTTGGAGTTGGTCTAGACCTGCTCTATGTGTAAAGTGCCTTGATTGTGACGAGGTGGAAGTTTCGAACCCAAAATAGGCCAGACAGGTGGAACGGTTGAACAGGTTTTATTGTAACACAAAGTACAAAGGCAGTCCAGAGGCCAGAGTGCTGGTCTGGGAACTGGTGTGAGGCACAGAGGGAGATACTGGAAGAACAGAGAACAGGAGGAGTACAATAAATCTCTTTTTCAAAATAAGTTTTCGGCACGAGGAGGAGCCGTGTGCCACTGCGTAGAGGCGATAATATTCTGGCACTGAGGCTGAACTCTGCAGCTGTCTTATAGGCCTGGAGATGTTGATTGTCAACAGGTGAGTGCAATCAGCCTCAGCGCCACGGGCGGGGGAGGGGAGCAACCTCTGGGGAAAGGTAAGCAGCACACACACAGCACAGACAGGAAAAAGAACTCCGGCAACAGTCTATCGAAATAAAACCACAAGTCCATAATCACCACATTGATGTAACTTTGTTGTGATCTGGCGCTATATGAAAGATTAGAAGGTTATATCTTAAGTTGGAAATTTAAAGTTACTCCCCCACATTTTTAAAGTAAAGTGCAGCTAAAGAAATGAAAGGTGTGGGGCAATCGGACAGACCTGAAATGCACAACATGCCAATGAGGATGAAGAAGACAAATGACTTAGCCACCATTTAGTTCAATTTGATAAGTTCATAATGCCGTCTAAATTCATGATGCACGATTTATACTGTAATGCAACTTTTAAGGATACTTTAAATTTGATTGAGCAACTTCATGCGATGATATGTTTTAGTAGTTTCTTCTGGTTTCTAAGGAAAATATGCGTGGGGGGTTTTCACTGTCAGCTTTGCCGTAGCAGTGTTAAGCACCTGAAATAGTCGCGGTTTTCTGTGAAGTTCTGCATGCAGCAATTGTCAAAAATGATCAGCTCATTAAACTTTAGATCCATAGACAAAACTAACTTTTCATCACCTTCTTTACATTATCTGTATTTTAGTGTGAAAATTCAATAAAATATTGTATTCATAATTGACATGATTGGTGCAACTAATCTGTAATGTCCTTTTATGTTGGCCTACACTAATGAATGATAGAACTTTAAGTTATAACAACACTATCTGGAAGAACCACACTACATTTACCTGTTGTTGCACAAAAGGGAACTCAATTTTATTTAACAGCCTTCACACCATATGACATCCTGAGAGACATTATCCAGGAAAGCAAAAGTGTTTAATGAGTGGAATAAGGGAGGATGAAGCAGTGGAAGATCTTCAGAGACAGACTGACCTGTGTCATAGATAAGTCTCATAATTATAGTTTAAATGAATTGAAAGAAATGCAATTTCTGTTGCAAAGAATACCTTACTTAAGTTTTCCGCTGACATCACACAGCTGCTGCACATTCTTCCACACAGCTCTCCATTTCATTTCTTCTCACCACGTGAGCAATGCTGGCAAGATCCGTTCATCCAATTATCTAATCAATGCGTTCACTGTTGGGTATATTACCCAATATGCATCTCTTCACCTCGCTCACTCACCTTCACAGTCAATTTATCATGCATGTCATATCCTTTTGTGTTCCCACTTTCCTCCCAAGTGACATCGGTATAACCTCCTCAGTCTCCTCTGCAGTGGCAATTCTGTGCCTGTAGTGTTTCCCACTCCCATTTCACTTCACCTTCCTACGTGCTCCACTCAGTTTCAAGCAAAGAGTAGGAATCCAGTGATTATACTGTTTATTCAGTGTCATCCCACGTCCTCCTCCCGGGACGTTCTACTTCATATACCAAGGTTATACTACTATGCATTAAGTATACACAACGATGAAAGAGGAGTGCGGTCTTGGTAGAATAACTGTCACAAATAGATAAAGGTTTTCTGCAGAAGTGTGTGTGCATTCATCAAACTGTAGGAAAAAGATGTTAATCTGTAACGTAAATTCACTGAAACTGCTGTGGTCATCAGAAAAGGCATCCACAGGTGATGCAGATGAGTATGTTTTACTGATTAACACGGACAAAGAAAGACAACAAGAGCAGGCTGAGGGAAAAATTCACAGAGAAATCACCAAATATCTGCTCTTCAGAGAAAATTGATAGATCAACATTCATCAGAAATAAGAACTTTGGCTACTGTCAGATTATGTAGAACTCTAGATTGATGGGATGGTTTGTCAAGAATGGCTAGGACTTCACTAACGTCAATGCCAAGGCCAATGCCAGTGGCAAAAACAAACTTGTGGTGCAGAGGGTGCAAATGGATGCGGGGGAGCTGAATAGTGGTAGGACTTGCTTGCCTAGTTGATGCAGTGCAACCAGACTCTCAAGAGATTGACCTCTTGGAAGGAACTGTCAGGTACTCAACTGGGAAAGTTCATCTTTCTCTTGCATGCTCTGACTGGCCTCTTGTCTACTTAACAGCCAACTAACCAAACTTAAGACCTGTGACAAACAAGAAGGCTAATCTTGCAAGCAGTACTGAAGAGCCCTTTAGCTTTTTTCTTTAAGCACTGGGAGAATGCGATACAGACAGAGGCACTACTGGGTATTTACGGAAACTGCTAAATGAACAGACCTGCAGGGGGTCAGAGCTAACAAACAAACAAACATCAATTGTAGTTGTCAATTTCCTTTAGGAATGGCGGAAGGCTCCCTGGGAAAGAGCTACCGCCCAGTACATAGTCTCTATTTAGCGCTGACATGCTGGAAGAGTCCAGTGAACCGTTGTCTCTCTGGTGGAGAAGGCAGCGACCTCATTCTGAATAGGTTCTTCTATTCACACACAAAAAACAACTTACTTCCTAGCCTATCTACAGCGAAGCGAAGCTGTAGATACGCTATCCATCTCTCACAATCTAACCATAAAAGCCAAGTACCAAGCATGAAGCCTTCTTCCAGCTGAAGTCGGTTCCCGCGGTTTGCCAGCATCATTAGTGCACTATTCCTAACAGAGGATGGGCTGGAAATCCAAAAAAACGAAGACAGTAAAGGGAAAGATAGTTGAAAGTTAGAAAAAAAGGATGAAAGCATGCAGTTGAAACAAACTTCAGGTGAAGGCTCATTTAATCTTTGCATGCAGGCTAAGATGATCAGATCTTCAGAAGTCATATTACAAGCACCGGCTTCATGAGGGGGCAGGGGCAATCATAACGATGAGTTGCCATACAAATGGGAAAACAAGGCAAATACTGCGTTGACATTTGCAAAGGGATAAGCTATCACCAATCACTCTGATGATCATTGATTACAGAGATCATCAGAGTGTCCATATATATCACTCCAGACACATATATCACACAACGGAGAGGATAAAAAACAATCATAAATGAAATAACAGAAAAATGGGACTCCCAAGAGAATCTTTTGATTCCATCAGCCTCCAGCGGCCACCGTTTTACAAGTGTTAAAATTTCAGATTCAAGTTAATACTGGAGCTTTAAACTCATGCTTATTAAACTCAGTGCTCAATTAGTCATCATCAACACTGTTATTGCTTATTAAATGACAAGCACGGCAACCTTACATCTAATTAGAGCTCATCCATTCGCTAACTCGCAACTGCATCTGATACTGAGGAATAATCTTGCCTGATTAAACATGATATGAAATACTAATCGATCAGTGGATTGATGGGTGGATTGATGAAATACACAGAAACTCACTTTGAACATAATTCTTTAGTGATAGCAGGTGCCATAACATTACTCTCTGAATGGCAAATTATAAGGATGTTTACTGATGTGGGATGAAGTGATTAATAGACAGATGGAAGAAATTTTATAGGAACATACACAGAAAAGGGATTGTTTCACCTTTGAATTGATTTCTATTTGAGACAGAACATGGTTTTTACAAAGGTTTTCACAATTACCATAATTTTTCTGCTGTTTATTCAAGTATGTTGACATTTTAATTACATTAACCTTGCCCGAATCTCAAGGTCATTTCATTTGTGAATGCATGTAAAGGAGTGAAGGCATTAGTGTTTAAATAGGGAGGTAATATCTATCTTCTATCGCTTATCCATTTCTGGGTCATGAGGGATGCTGGAGCCAATCCCAGCTCACATTGGGCGAGGGCAAGGTCACCCTGGACAGGGCGTCAGTCCATCACAGGGCCGACACACACAGACAGACAGACAAACAGCCACTCACACTCACACTCAGACCTGCGGACAATTAAGAGTCACCAGTTTAACCTAAACATGTCGTCTTTGGATCGTGGGAGGAAACCCATGCAAGCACAGGGAGAACATGCAAAGGCCCCAGGCCTGGGAACTGAACCACAACCTTCTTGTTGAGGCAACAGCGCTAACCACTATGCTGCCGTGCTGCCCTTGAAAAAGACAATTAACACCTTTTACACAGCTACACAAGTTTGTCCTTTTATTTGGACTGTAGAAACACACACACAACTACGAGGATGCCATCATTTGCAGTTAGAAGGCACAAACACAGACTCAAGGGAGAAAAAGGGAGTTGCTGGCTACCACCAAGGCTCATCCCCAGGCTGGAATGGCTGTCATGTGAAACAATTCGATTTTTCAGTGCTTGTTTTTAAAACTTCATTTAGGGGTGCAGCTCACTCTTGCTAAGTTGGGCGGGAAGAATGACTGCACCAAATGTTGACTGTACCTTTTCCTGGCAAAACCCTGATGTTGGTGTGTCTCAGCAGGTTTTTTGAACAACGGAAAAGGAGCTTAACAAACCAGCAGGGGGAACGGAAAGGAAGAGTTAGGCTGCCCGTAGTGGCAGGAGTACATGATCTGGAAGTGCGGTGGTAGAGCAGATGGTGACATCTATGGCATTCCTGGTCGATATGGGGCAAACTAAACTCTGTAACTGGAAGAACACCCTGAGCGAAAAATCTAGATTCATAGTGTGTCGACTTCAAGAAAATATTGTATATACATATCGAAACAGTTTAAAGGTCGATGCGATAGTACAATTAAATAATAAAAGTACATAAAAGTGGATGTACCTTTAAGGCATATTACGTTATATTGGGTGTACAATGCTATTTACAAATGATGAACAGAGTTATCAGAGGAACCTTCATTCACCTCAAATGGAAAGTTTCTTGGCGCGCTGGGTGAACCTGGCCTGTCCTGGGTTATTTGAGTCTAAGCTTAGTGATATCTCTAGTCCTCTATAAAGGCTTGTCACACTATCCTTAAAGGGTTTCAGCTACAGTATATAACAGTTTCCCCTGCAGCGCTGTCAGCTCATCATGGTGGAGCAAAAAAAATCTGCATGTGATAAATGTTCAGAAAAATATACCACGACAGCTTGAAATCCACAAAATCCATACAGACTCAAAGATGGTCAAGACGGGAGAGAACAAGACACATAAACCATCTGATGCTCTGAGCCTGCATGGTGATAGACCCTCGTTATAGGCTGAGGAAATGTGCATGTCAAGGAAAGAAATGATCTGACACCTGCAGAAATGGGACTTTCGGACCACCCTGGGAACAGTGACAGCTGAGTGGGCACAGTTGGCCATATGACATGATTGTAACACAACTTGCAACACAACTTCAAAGATTTCCAAACATTTTAGCTTTCATCACTGTTAATTTATATTACATAGCTATCAATACTTTAACAAGCATCACAGAGAAAAATAAAAGCGCTGCTATCTTTCACTGACTCGTGTTGGAGGTCGGCTGGCTCAGCAGGAGGGAAAACAGTCTGGCGACACCCAGTTATTATAAAGCTGCTACACACCCACAAAGGTGTTTTCACACATTTTGATGACCTGTTGATGTCTGTGCTGGAGAGTTGTCCAAATATGATTCCTATACAGTGTTTCAAGCATTTCAATCACTTACAAAGACCAAGACCACAATATTTTGTAAGGCTGTGGTGTTGCTTGCTATGACTTTATGAGAGACACACAGGAGACACCATCATCTCAGAAAGTGCACTGTACCACGCAGACAGATAATAGATTGAATTGCATGTAATGTTTTAGTTCTGTGTGTGTGTGTGTGTGTAAATGAAAAGCGTTGGAGGAATGGCGACCGTTAACTATGTTTGTGACTGTGTTTATGTGTTTGTATTTCTGAAGTTTGCGTGTGTGTGCTTTCTCCACTACGAAAAGAAACAAGCATCAACCAGACTGTCGGGTTTGTCTCTCCATCCTTACTGTTTTCAGCTTCCTGTCAAGACTAAGTGTAATGCAAGAGTGTGAAGTTTTCTGCTGTCTTGTGTTCATCTGAGGATGTGTGTGTGGGTCTGTGAGAGATCCTGGCATGTCCTTGCTCTGTTACTGCTTGTGCGTGTGTGTGTGCACCTGTAAATCAATATCACTTTGTGTGTATGTGTGCCTCAGGAAGCATCTCGTGTGTGTGTCTGCCAATTATGTGGTGTGTGTGTGACTTCAGCCTTAATTTGATGTCTAAATAAGTGGTTCCTGCCCCCGGGGGCTTCCTGGCAATATATCACGGCGGCAACAATGGAGCTGCTGTCTTCATCCCTGGGGACCAGCCGCTCGCTCGCTCGCTCACGCGTGGCCTCATGGGAAATGCGGACCTGGCAAACAACGCACTGACACTAAATGATGCGTGCACTGATACAAACACACTGAATGCTGATGTGCGCTCGCACACAGACCCCTGCACCCTGCTTATTCATTACTTTGCATTTCACATTCACCCTCCTTAATATTAGTGACCCTGTTTTCCTCCTCTACATACTCAATACTTCTTTACATTTTCTGCAGCCTTTCCTCTGCTCCACATCCCTCATCCCAAGGCCAGATGTTTGGCATGCGCTTTAAATAAACTGGTTTACAGTCAAGTGACCAAAACATCACAGAAGATGTTGAACAGACCTTGGAGGGATTCAATTCGGGTGTAGAGACAGATAGCGAGGGAGAAAGACAAGGGGAGAAGAAGAAAGACAAAATATTACTAGAGGATGATTTGTGTCACATTTTCTGTCCCAACTAATCTCTTGCCCTCACAAATAATGACAAGTTAAAAAATATGCACACTAAACAAACTTTATTCACAAAGGTATCGACTGACGACAGCTGCCAAATTAAGCTTGGGATAAACCCAAAGACTATTAAGCACTTGCAAAAACCAGAGAAACTACACATTATGATTTTTTTCACAAACTTTACTGATTTTTATTGGCCTTTAATGGTCATAAGGGAGCATAAACCAGACAACGTCCTAAATGACTTGTCAGTGACAGCGGGAGCGCTGGCAGGAGACAGTCCAGCAAACCCTGAGGGAATGCCAAAAGTCGCAAGTTCCTGGACCAAAACAGTCACGGAGAGCAAGCAGCAGATTTTACTGTTTATACACAGGGCAATTTATACAGAAAAAGGAAAAAGCATATTCTAGATGAGATCCTGGATGTGGTGCCATGGGCATCACAGACTGTATTGCGTACAGAGAGACCTAGAGGTGAGTGAACTGACCCCGAATAGCTCGGTCCAAGCAGTCATCATGTCCAAATCATATGAATTCACAGCTTGGCAGTCGTAATGTGTCATGCGACAACCTCTCGGGCTAAAGAAAGCAACCAATGCTACAATTTTCAATTACTTGAGGCTGCTCCAAAAGTGAGTCAATCCCTATGTTTGTTGGTACAGAAAAAACTATTAGTGTCTATATATGATATTCCCTTTCATGACAGCTGTTCAGGGTGGCCATTCATTTGCATGTAACTGACACAGTCATTATTTTTTTTAATTCATCAATCGTTCTTAAAGTTTTTTTTTTTATGTAAGTTATGCAACTATATAAGGTTAGTTGACATACTGCGAGGAGCTTTGTGTCTCTGTATTTCATGCCAGTGAATTTGGGATATTTTATTTATATGTCAGCAGTGGCAATAAATAAAACCAATAATTATCAAGCAACTGAATTAGCTTTGATTAAGCTGTCCAGACATCCAGCTGGGCTAACAATGCTAATGGGAGCATATGTTTACCATATTATTAAAATATTGTGAACAGAATCAGGATTTTAGAGACTTCCTGCTGGAAGTCAATACGTAGAATCAAATCACTGGGTTAAAACTACACATTTTGGCAAAACAAGAAATCTCTGCTGGAGGGAAGCAAAGGAAGCAGTGGACAAGAGGACACTGCAGCTAAACAACAGGAGTTCACCTGTTGTCGTCTGCTTTCCTTGGTTATAGGAAACATTCAGTCTTTTGTCAAACAAACTTTATGAGCTATGTGGAAATGTTACATAAAATTATGGCTAAGAATGGATCTGGTACTCTGTTTCTGCTAGATTAAGGCAGGCGTGACAGAAAAAGTCGGTGTCAGTCTCACCATTTTATTTACTTCCTGAATTCCTACAAATATGAGATATGGGAATATTCTTATACACAGTTATGTACAAGGTTTTCCTGCCAATTTCAAATTCAATTCTCAATTTCACTCGAAGCAACGAACCTCACTGGAGCTCAAAACACCATTTTAGTCATGTATTAGTAAAATGTCAACGGCAAAATTACGTCAATATGAAACTTGTGTCATCTTGAAAATGAGATACAAAATCAGCAACCTAACAGAGAAATCTTGTGTCAGCTTGGCCTGGCATGAAAAACAATCAAAAACAACACAAGTAATATTACTACAGATGGCTTCGGGGCTATATAATGACTTTGTTGGTGTTCTTATTAAATTCTATTTCCAAACATAAAGTAAGTAAGAAAATGTAAAGTCAAAGACAACCGGCACTTATTCCTGGAGCAAAGGGAAGTTGAAACAGGTCCTCATTCCGTAGAGATAAACAAAAGCCCTGATTTGCACATTGATAAAGTAGTGATATTATGTGTAAGGCAATGTTTTATAATATTTTCAACATGTCTCTGAAGCTGTAACAGGCTCTGAAAGCCAGTGTCCCTAAAGGCAGCTGGTCTTATCATTTTCATGACCTCTGCCCAGATGTCCTCACTTCCCTTAAAACAAAAAATCTTTGAAAAGGTGCAAAAAAATGCCTGAACAGCAGAGTGAGCCCTCCCCTGACCCTGCTAATTTACCTGTAGGACACACAGAGACGCTGAGGATGCTACATCACCCTATTTAACCTTTTCTTTAAACATTTAGAGGGAGACAAAACCCTCTCTAGATTGCTATTTATTGATTTTACCCCAACCTTTAACACTTTTCACAACCTCCCATTCTAGCCATGAAGCTTGGAGTGTGTTTTGAGTAGAGTTACAATCTGGCGGGCCGAATAATGGAGCTTTTTTAACAAACAGAACTCAAAGGAAGAAAGTGAACTGCATTTTTATCAGATTCATTACGTTCTTTAACTGGCTCACCTCAGAGCTGTGGTCTCTCTCCTTTAGTTCATATTCTGTATACAAACTTCACTGTGAGTCCAGCTATGGCACAACCATTGATGAGCTTGTCAGCTGCTGTAATGAATCTCTATTGGTGCAAAACATAGTGAAGAACCCTTTTCCTGCTCGGAAATGGCTTGAGTCGAGCTTTCCTTTGATTTTGCAGGTGAAGGTTGTGGTGGTTGTCCTAACTACTGAGGACTTTTGGTATAATCTCTGATAAGGTTCTGATGAAGCTGGAAGAACACCAGAAAGTAACGTAAAAATACTTAAGACAACTGGATGGCCAGAGAATATTATCCTTAGTGTTGTTACTGTTGAGATGAATAACACTGCACAAACCCAATATTTTAAACAACTTCACACTGCTCATTGTAGCCTATTAAATTTTGATCAGTTTTATGATGGTAAGTCATGATAATGTTGTGCTCTAGAAATGACATTGACATTTTTGTTAAATAGTGAGAATTTTTCAAAGCACTATATAAAGGATTTATTTGACCCCAGAAATTTGAAAGAGACACTTTGAAGTGAACGTGGCAGGTTAATTTTATAGACAGGGGCGAACACAGTTCTCCAGAGCCTGGTGCCTGCTACAACAGTGACTGAGTTCATTCAAAATTTAACATGTATCCAAAGATGAATTAGATTCAACTGGCAGGCTCTACAATGATGTGTGTAATCTGCGTATATTAGTTGTTTAAATTAAAACAATAATCTCAATAAAAGTGATCTGCTGTCTTGATGACTCCCTCAAATTCTGCATTTTTTGTGTAAATGCCAGTTTCCCAACCCGAAAATACAGAAGCCTGCAGATTGGAGGCTTTACCTGGTTTGTTTTACAGCCTTGTCTTTATTAATAAGTGCAGAATTATTCAATGAGATCAGAGGACTCTGAGGTACCCTAGCAGATTTAACAGGGGAGCACTTTAATGTTTCTGCTGTTGCACTGAAGATTCAGCATGGTGGGTTAGTTCTGACGGAACAACTAACCCGGTTATCTGTCACTGGGTCACACTCCATAAACACATTTGCATGCTCACAGCTACCCTGATGTTCTGATGTAATTATAATAATACAGCATTTGGATTGCTTACATGATAACAAGGTGATTAATTTAAGCATCACGATGTAGCATGTCACTGTAAATGTTAGTGAATGCTAATGAGGAGATGCGATCGCTAAACGTTTAAGCTTGTGTCTAAATCCAAAGCATTTCGTTATTTGTATTTAACAATCATTCGAAATAACTTTAACTTAGCCGAAATACAGATGATAACGGCCTCGAAGCAAAGAGAATAAACAAACGAACCAACAGCCAAATAATACTGCCACAGGCAAAATTTAAAGTTAAGTTTTCCACACTGTTGATTCAATTAAATAACATCTTTCACAAGCAGTAAGCACTAATTGCGACTGACAGGAAGGGATCTGCCTTTTGGAAAGTTAGGCATCTTGTAAAAATGTTTTCTACCTGCAAGTCCTTTGTGAGCGTGACAGTTTCTTTAAAGCACACTGAAATGAACCAGGCTTTATTGTCTTTTAATTCTAAAACCTTCTCTGCTTAAACAAGATAATTACATTTCTAATCAATTGTTGTTTACTCAGGCTGAAGTTCCCAGTTGTGTCTTGGATCACTCACGCAAATCTTTAGAAGATGCCAGAGGAATGGATGGAAAAAGAAATCTGCAAATGATCTAGTTCCAAATAAGTACATTTGCCTAACATTTCAGTGTCACTAAGCTATAAATGTGATATCAGTCATTGTGAACAGAGGTCAGGTTCTCTTAATTGCCTGAATGTCTAAGATGCCATCTACTCTCTCTCTCTCTCTCTCTCTCTCTCTCTATCTTCGTCTCAGTTGCTAAAGTCTTTGACTATCAGCTCAGTTTACCTTTCAAAACAAATCTCCCTCAAGCCTCTCAATCAATGAGTAAACTAGGAAATCAATTAAGCACATTGCTTAACAAGCTATTAATAGAAAGCTGACAAACAACAGGGCATCATATATCATGATGGAGGCCGATGTTTTTAATTAGTGCCACATTTAACATCTGTTATTATGAGGACATAATGAAGAGATATGACTGCAAAGCAGCTCTGCCCATTGTCAGCTCCTTGGAGATGGTGTTGAGTATGTGAGTTTTGCTGCATGTGTGTGTGTTTCTGCCATATTCTCAAGCTTTAAGTGCTGCAGATAATAAACTTAAATGTACAAAAAAAAAATTGTTTGGGTTAGTCTATATATATATATATATATATTATAAGGGACAGTGTGCAATTGACATTAATCATATAGAGAATGTGACGTGAGGGTTGAACCACATCATAGCGAGTTGCTAATTTCTATCTGCACTCCCAAATAAAAATGATCCCGACACAAAGAAACCATCCTTCCATCCATCTTCTAATGCTTTTCTGTTTCCAGGTCATGTGGGCCAATCCCAGCCAACGTTCCAGGCGAAGGCAGGTCACCCTGAACAGGTCGCCAGTCTATCACAGGGCCAACACACAGAGACAGATGGAGACCAACAACCACTCACACTCAGACTCAGAGCTGCGGACAATTTAGAGCCACCAGTTGTCTTTGGATGGTGTTCTTATTGTGAGGCGACAGTACTTACCACAAAGAAACCATTCAGGACAAAAACCTGAACACTATTAAAGTAAATGTATCCCTGTCAATACAATTTAAAAATGTATCTAAAATATATTAATCCAAAGTAGTAGTTCCAAAGCAAAAAAAATCTGCTTTTCAACGTGTCATGAACACAGTAAAAATGTATTTGTCAAGGTGAGGAAAACCACATTGGTACCATGCCAACAACATTAAACCCTACGATTCTGCCCTGTGCAGCTGGAGCATTCTTGTGTTGTGCTGAGGGAGTGATTGAGTAAGGGGAAGAACAGGAAGACAGAACCAAAATAAATAAATAAATAAATAAATAAAAAGCGAGAAGACAGTGCAGGTGGTGATAGTGGTGTAAATATGTCAGTTGTTGACCTTGGACTTAGTTTAAGATCTGCCTTCTGCCGAGCTAGCTAGCAGGACTGAGGACCATTTGTCTGCAGGCTGTCACGACTTGCTCCCTCCTGCTCTTTCAGCGTGTCACTTTCTTTCCTTTTGTCTCTTTAGTCTTCCTTTTATCAGTTTCATTCCTTTTCCCTCCTTTATTGCTCACGTTAGAATCCCCTACAGTCCTTTATATGACCTTGAAAGCTTATTTGGTCAACTTACTTTTTATATGACTGACCCCACTACACGTCAGAGCCTGTTAGTCATACCTTTGTCCAGACGTAAGTTGAAAGGTGTTTGGTTTTAAAGTTTTGAAGTTTTGGCTCTTTTGAGGCTCAAATTAATGGACGCTTCAATTAAAAAGCAGCATATTACTCAGCTATTTACTCAACTTGTCTTCGTTTATTCTTTAAAAGCTTGAAGAGCTTCTTTTAGGAAAGGGTAAAGAAACTGTAGAATATAGAGACCCTTCGTACTTGTTGTCGGGATTATAGACTAACACCAAGATTGATGTAACTTGATGTAACTTTGTTATGATTTGGCGCTATACAAATAAATCTGATTTGATTTGATTTGATTTGATTTGATTTGTACATTTGATTGCGATAGATACAGTGTAGCTCGCCCTTGCCCAATATCAGCTGGGACTGGCTCCACGCTCCCCATGACCCAGTTGGATAAATGGGATAGATAATGGGGTTTGGTCTATAAAACTTGGCCACCACACAGTACGTCAGTACATAACCAGACTTCTTGTTGTGGATTTGTTCCTGTTGTTGGATGGAGCATTTTTGTTGACAAACATTTTCTGATTTTGCTCCAAATATTTGACTGTGATCAAATCAAATCAGGGCTCTGGCTTGGCCACTCAAGCAAACCCACTGAATGGCCGTATTTTCTAAAATACTGTTTTGGCTTTGCCTTTACGGTATATTGAGGGCCTATTGATGAAGAAAGAAAATAAAGTCTTTATTAACGATTAATACAGCAAAATGTGAAGTGTGAGTGCTTTGTGAATTCACTCTACGTGCGCTTCCTGCACTCAAGGCTTCAATCTTTGTATTGGATTGCTGATTTTACACATGCAAAGACATCAAGGATTAACACATATACAGCTGTACACAAATATCTGTAATACTTAGAAAAGGTGGCAGACCCAAGACAGTTTCTACAGTATAAACAAAAGTTTTTCACTTTGTTTTGTGAGTAATGTGATGAGAGACAACATTTGAGTCTTAACTAAGAGCCTCTGAAAATCATGTTTGATTGGAAGTTGTACTTATCTGAGCTCTCCTAGTTTATTTTGTATTATTATGTCATTGCACATGTCTTGTGGAACATATGTACGTACTTATTTTAGATTACCGAGTTCTGGTGTTATGTCTTACTGGGTCACCTCCAACAGCATCAAATAACAGATATATTCAAGCTAATTAGCTTAAGTGGAAAACTCTGGCACGGCTCTTATGTCAGCTTAGCTTGCATATTACTATCACTAGCTGAGCTGAGATATTTAAAAGGCTACTGTTTCTTCCTGGATGCCCCTGGGGGGGGGGGGGGGGGGGCATTGATCTGTCCTCACTCCTGCTTTTTGCTGTGTCTAAATCCTTCACAGCAAGTGGCCATGCCATGTCAAAATAAAATCTAAATTTCCATGTATTGTCATTATAATGTTGCTATTCCATTACTGGCAGTTTTTTGTATTTATTTATCTATTATGCCCTCTTGAGGACTGAGCAGAGATGCGGCACTATTCTGAAGTACAGCGGGCAGAGTTAGTGCAACATGACTGTGACCACAGGGCAGCTTATAAAAATCTTGGACTGAGTGGAGTCAAGTCTGGAGGGACAGTGATTGAAAAACTCTCATCCCACCTTGATAATGAGTCTGGGAGCTCAGCTGCTAATTAAGTCAATGCTCAAAGGCACAATGATAGCTGCCCTGCTGAGGCTGCTTAGCGCTCTGAAGTCTGTAAAACCTGGCCACCTGGTTCCATCCAGGCCTTTTGTTGTGGATTAGTGTGTGTTTCCTCCAAAAACTCAGCTCAGGGTAAATCAGCTGCAGATGTGACTGTCTGTGTATAAATGTGTTGAAGCTGTGACAGACTGAGGCTAGCGTGCTCTGCCACCTATTCTGAGTGCATGACAGAATTGGCTGTCTGAATCTCTGATTGGAACGGCTACTGAGTCAAAGAAATTAAAAGCTGTGCAGGATGAGTCTACTATCCAGTATAATTTAGGATATAATGGACAGCTTTCCATGTTAAAAAATTTCCAGTACTTTTTAAACAACCTCACAATAAAAACAAAGGTTAGCAGTCTTGGCGTGTAGACCCTCCCTCAAGTCTCAACCACCACGGCAGATGCAAGCTGGTACTGTAAATCCTACTGCAGTTCCCTAAATGACCGTTCCTCTTCTACTTCTAATGTGTTTTTGTAAACATTTAGCAAGTTGAGAATGATGCTGCAGTGCATCAGGTAATTTGTGTACGGAGTGTGTTTGGAGTGTCTCACTTGGGGTTTTACACTTTCTTTTCTTTTCATTTTATTTTGGTAGCACATGGCTGAGTTGTTCATCAGTTGGGTTTTGCTTCTTCTTTTGCAGAAATTTTAAAGTTTTTCTATTTCAAAAGTTTGAAATTGGAATAAGTGATCAATAATCTAAGATAAAATAAAACTGGGCCAAAAAGTAAAAATCGAAAATATCATCTCAAACAAGAATAAAGTGCTAACTATTTCGCAATGGCTTTGGAAGAACGGGGTCCAAAGGGATAGTTAACTTTGTATTCCACAGGAGAAAAGGACTTTTTAAGTGTTTCTGGTGGAACCAGAGAATTTTTCTACTTGCGTTCGCCTCTGTGGTGCTGCAAAGAAGCTGCTTTCACATCAGCTCTAACCTTCAGAGAGATGGTAGTTGCCACTCACCTAGCAATGGCTACACGAATCTATGAAACTTAATGTGCCGTGTATGATAATGTGTAAGATTGTCCATGGCATTTTGCACTCTCTATTGATTGTGTTACTTTTCATTGCTGCACTAAAGTTTGCGTAAGGTTGTAAATGTCAGAGCTGTTTTTCATTTCACACCTTTCACTCGTGTGGCTGTGCTGCATGGCTGTAAAATGAACATGTACTCTGCTTGAACAGAGATTGAATATCATTCCAAATCTGCCATCCATATTCAGGTTGTCTGCTTAGCCACACAACTGTGCGTCCATTTATATTCGAGAATACGTGCATGTGTGTACTTGTGTTTAGGTACATGCATATACAAAAGCTCAAATAAATGCATCCCTAGTTGTGCAATTACCTGTGCATTCATGCCTGGGCTTACAGGATGTGACTACAATTTATTGTGTGCCTGTGTGTGCACGTGTGTGCTCAAATGTACTGTCGGTGTGTGAGTGGGACCAGGATTAATGCATTGCTGTCACAGGGCCTCAGATGATGAAGTAGTCAAAGCACAGGAAGATGGAAAGAGGAAGAAGAAAAAAAAATCTGAATAAAAGAGAAAAAGCGAAGAAGATGAAAAACATTAAAGCTGCAAGAGGAATGCTTCTTTCACAGAAAAATCCCTGTCCCACATGAAAAATAGATTTCCCTCACCCTTTTGACCACGTGAAGAATAAAAGAACATATATATGAATACATGTATTATTAAGATTTATTTTGGGCCTTTAATGTCTTTATTGTTAAAATGTGGCAGACAGGAGGCAGGGAGAGGGGAATGAAGTGGCAATTAATGGGTATGGATGTATTTATCAAATAACTGTGTGGCTAACCATGAATGTATATGACTTTCGCCATTGTTGCTGTAACCCAACCGAGACACATTTCAGGGCCCTGCTAATAGCAGGGTGAGTATTTAGTTGTATGTAAAAGCAAGCAAAAAAGTAACAGAGAATCTAATCACCAGGTGTGACAGAAGGTGTCGTGAGGTCCAATTCACTGCCGGATAATGAGAGAAGGTTCCACTGTGGTTCTGTGTGGCTGCCTATTAGTGTGTGTGTGTGTGTGTGTGTGTGTGTGTGTGTGTGTGAGCATGTGTTTGTAGAGAGGGAGAGGCCTGCACAGTTACAGGAAGCATATCATTGATACAGCTGGTGAACCTCTGGGTTGCCGGCGGAAATTCCAATCAGACCAGCTGAAGCCACCCTACTTCCTGATGCGATTCCAGATTAAAACCCCCAGGAGTGACCTCAGCTGTCATTGACACACACGCACACGCGCAAGGCTAAGTATGTACGCACACAGACATGCACCATCACTTGCACACTCACACTGTGATGTGAAATTAGATGCAAAAGCAGGAGGCAAAAAACACACACACACACACACACAGACAGATGCACAACAACGTTTGTATTGAGAGAAAGAAAAAGCATTCATATATCGATAGCACATGCAGGTGACACTCACCCTTAACACAGTACTAGTTAATCAAAGCACACTCACACACACACACAGACACACTGCAAGGTGTTAATTAAACATTGTGACAGGTGATGTCACTTCACTGTGCCAACTCTGACAGAATATTCACCCGAGTGCCCACTGTGTCAACCAGCTGTCACACCTTTCTGTCTGTCTCACACACACACACACACACACAAACAGACACACTATCTATAATAACAATAAAAACAATACAAATTGTTTCTCATGTGATATATTTGTATTGAGGGCCATTGTATTTTGCATAACTTTGTTTATTCTCAGTTGAATTTCTCCAGCTTTTCGGAGCCGAGCAGATTTAAATGCGTCTTTCATAACTGCCATCTGTGTGAGGTTTAAGGAAGTCTTCGAACACAGAGGACTTTGCTTGATTTACAATTTATATTATTTTGCAAATTATCAAATTAGCATAACAATTTCTGTCAAGAATTTGCATCGTGAACATTTCTTTTTTTACATTTCTGTTAGCGTTTCTGTTACCAAAATAACCTGAAAAATAAATGAGTTTAATATGTTAATGACACTTTGAGTAAAACTTACAGATAAGTTTTCTGTTGGGGGTTTCATTTAGTCTCACACACCTCAGTGGGGGAAGGTAAAGGGTGCAGAAGCCAGATGAAGCAGACCAATGCAGGTGACTGCCATGACAACTCCTGACCCCGAACAAAGGGACAAAAACACTGACTGGCATGGTTGTTTCATCCAGGGCATTGGCCCCACGGACAGCTCTGTGGTACAGTCAGAATGAGCTTGGTGTGTGTGTGTGTGTGTGTGCATTAATGTTGACTTTCAAAAACATCTGCTGATGCAAATAAGTGACGCGACTGGACACCTGACTTCACACACTAAGATACAAGGGCCAAACACACACACACACACACACACACACACAGTTCTTTTCAGCTGGTATGTAAACTGCTGTTTACATATTCATGGAAGTTTATTAAGTTTCTAATATGTATATATATGTGTGTGTGTGTGTGTGTGTGTGTGTGTGTGTGTGTGTGTGTGTGTGTGTGTGTGTGTGTGTGTGCATGCACATTGATGGATTTGTGGCTGTCCATGTTAATAAGGCCTACAGATATAGCTGTCAGCTTTCTGTGTTGATTCAGGCTCAAGGCCAAATGCTCCACTATCCTCCCTGACTCGCTGTCTCCATCTATCTACATCTTTCCATCTGTCTCCTTTTTCTCTCCTCATCCCTCAGTGGCTGCATCTGTCTCTCTGCTGCTGCTGTCTCACTATCTGTGCATCTGGTCATCGGTCTGTTTGTTAAAGGTCTCTCTCTGCTCTGTCACCACTAATTTCGCAACTAATTTTTGAGAGAGAAAATGAAAGTAAAAATCATTTTCTTAAATTCCTAATTATTTCAACAACCCATTAAGAACGGATGCATTTGATTCTTTAGTCGCTTGTTAGGAAAGCTGTGGTGACATTGAAACCAGCAAGAGAGAAGAGAAAGAACAGTCACAATAATTGCACTACATCCCAGTTTGTTCAGACAGAGAAAACGGCACCAACTCTTTATAAAAATGGACCCCCCCCAATATAATTGTGGATTATCAGTGCAGCGTTGAAGGAGCCATTTTCTGTTTGTTCAGTTCATTCATCAACAAGACAAGAACAACTCCAAGCAACAAACAGAGGCTGAAAAGTGCCCGGTGCCACAATAACAACTGCTTTCTCCTTTTGTCTGGCTGGACAGACAGTCCTTCAAGCACCACTCAAGTGAAAGAGGCAGAGAAAAAGAGAATGAAACGTGTATTTGTGTAAGAGATGACAGTTTGAACAGTCAAAGGAACTTGAAAGTCTTTTGGCTGATTTGAGGTCACACTTGGGTGCATTTTGTTTTAACAGACAAAGATTTATTTCACATGAAAGTTATTAATCAGTTTAATTTAAACTACTTAGGAGGGGGAATGGGCAGATCCACTGTTGGGGCATGGCAGCATTAGTGTAGGTGTTCAGGGGTTTTTAAGAGATGGGACATTGTGTACATTTACATAAACAAGAAAAATCTTGCCAGGGTTGTCTAATGACAGAAGCAGGGTTTAAACCCGTGCTAATCAATACTGACAACACCTAACAACTGACAAAATGAATTTGTGTTCTTGTGAAAATGGATTGTCACAGTGACAAATATTACAACCTCATCCCTTTCAGTATCTTTTAGCCCATTGTTTTTATTTTAAGGCCTGTTTATATTCATTCTTATTGACAGCTGTTTGGTTTTTTTTTTTTGTTTTGTTTTTTTTTACCGCAGCAATCAACCACTTTCAGCAAAGTTATTGAAGAGGTGTTTATTTCCCCCAGGAGCTGATTTAAACCTAAACAGAAAAAGCACAGCTATAAGAAGAGCGAACATCAGATTTATATCATTAGTTCATAGAGAGAACTGAACTAGAGAGCAGATCTTATATGTAACTGGGCATTTGTGACATATTTGATGGCAAGCAGGAAAATCTATCAAATTTAGCAGCATGTTAATGTTGCCGGTGATTTCACTGGTTCCTCAATCAAATAAAGGCGATTTAAGCAAAGCAGGTTAGGAGAGAAAGCTGGAGGCAACCTCTGTCATGATTGTGCATTCGTTTTGTTGTTTTGCACCCCTGCTGGGTTTTCTCCCAGAGGCTGAGTGGGGTATTCCCGATGAAGTGGAGCTGGTTTCTGTCACACACCTAAGTTCCTCTTCTCATCAGTCACAATATCAAAGCTCACGCCTCCACTTTTCATAGCTACTGTGGTAACTGTGGACACCTGTAGTGATAATTGATGCCAGTGCATTGTTCGGTGTCACCTGCCACCAGGCCTCTCTACCTCTGCTGCAAACCCTGCCTGACCAGCCTTCCTCCAACTACTGAACCTTTCTGTAATAAATCCCCTTTTCCTGCTACACCACAGAATGTGTGTCTGTTTCCGGGTCCTATTGGGAGACCCCGTTGTCACAACCTTCTTATTTGTACATGTAAATACACAGATTGAAGGTAAGTCACGACATCAACGGCTGCTTTGAACTCCTGTAGGTTACCTGTTATCAGTTTGGTTCTAACGCAGTAAACTGGCAGCCTTGATGAGGAGGGGACGGGGATGCAGTATTATGTGGTCTTTATCTCCGTGTGTGAAACCTCCCTCTTTTGACCACAGCTTCCTTATCGACTTTCAGCTCAGCCTTTAATACCTTTGAATGGCACCAGAGGATCAAGAAACTTCCGCACCTTATTTAGTCTTCATCTGCTCTGTGCTCAGCTTTACTTCTTAGTGTTTGACAGGCTCCAGGTAGGCTTGTCTCTCTGCTTCCTTTCCCTCGTGTCCCTGTGTATCTGTGCCTGTCTTTTTGATTACTGTGGGTTTTTTTTCCGCCTTCATCTCAACATCCTCCATTTCATTCTCTTCTTCTGTCATACTTGTGCTGTTACTCTCTCCACACTCGATCCCCACTTCTCTTTCCCTCTCTGTGTCTCACCTTGCCCGTCTTTGTCGTCTTGCGTTTTGTCCGTCCTCTTTGTTTTCCAATTTCACCCCCTCCTCCTTCGCTCACTGTGCAAATCCCCTCTTATCCACTCCCAGTAACAACTCGCTGTGTCTGGCCCTCTTGTTCTGTCACTACGGATATTTGTTCTAGATTAACCTCTCCCACCCACCTTTCCCCTCTCGCTTGCTTTCTCACTCCTCTCTTTTTCATCTCCCTCGTCTCGTCGCTCCTCCTTCCATGTTTTGGCTCTTGGTCGCCTGTCTGCACTCTCCTTCCTCTGGAGAGCTCCGACATCAGTTTAACTGGCATCACAGCATCTAGTCCAATAAAATATAAATGTTTGCCTCTCTCTTGCTCATTTTCTACCTCCATCTCTCCCCCATTTGCACAGAAAGAGAGAAAGAAGGACCCTGATGAGCTACCACCAGCCAATTCCGAGGGATGACACGCATGTTTGTGCTGCACCGATTGCCGTTTGCTTTTCATCTGAGGGATAGATTGAGCTCTTGACACCCAACCCTGGACTCCTCTGCCTCTCTTTTTTCTTCCTCACCATCTTTCCTTCTCGATTTGTACCTAAGTCTACAAGATGGATTTTATAAAGAAAAAGAAAATTGTGTTTTCTATCTTGTTTCCTGACTTTCTAATGTTTTATTCCACTGCTGCAGTTCGAACCTACACTTGCTTTGGCGTAATTTCAGGACATTAAGGCATCGCTATTAATGTCCTACAATATGTTGCTGTGTGTAGAGGAGCTTGTTTTAATTTGAAAAAAAAAAAAAAATCATTTTCACAATCGTTCCTCAATACCAATTCAAACTATTTTGTCCTTTGGGGCGTCATACGACGCTCAGTTGAATACTTGAATGCTTTGAAAATATACATATGCTCATGCACAGGAACAAAATTTTTGTACATGTATGTAGTTAAAAATATGGATAAAAAGGTATCTGATTAGAGAATATGTAAAATGAAGAACAAATCCCACAAAATATTGGATGCAAAAATAGCAAAAATCTATTTCTGTGTCTGCATAGACAAAATTAATTCAGTCTTGTAGTCCAACATACAGCGTTGTTGACATTAGCTCCAATGAAACTTCATGTAGCGTCAGTGCCGGATTTCAGGAACATACTGCTGTAATATGGATGAAACAACAACAGGACATTATGATCCGGTGATAACATTCTCAAACTGCCAAACAGGGACCGTTAAATGTCCTGCCGTTTACACACAACAACAGATATGCGCACACACCAGATGTGTTTTCATGAGAATGGAGCCATTCTGATAATTTCAACATTGGAAACAATGAAGACCACAAATGCAGCCATTCTGTTGCCAATCACTTTACAGAGGAGGAAGTTAGCCTCCTGGACCTCCATACAAACACTGACTGCTTCTTTGGCATGCTGAAGACAGGTTTCATCAGAAGGAGAGGACACACCAGTCAGCATTTAATTCAGACACATGGTGCATTGGTCATACTTTTATATTGGTTTGTATGAAAATCAATAGGATATAACACAATGACGTGCAAGTGTGGCTAGTTTGTGTAATATCTTTAATTGTGTCAAAAACCAGGCCAGTTTGGCAGTGAATGTTAAAAACTGATGAAATTTGGGGTCTTGAAGTTGTTTTGGGACAACTGGTTGTCCCGAAACAACAATTCCTGGCAAAAACAGGACTGACAATGGAATAGGCAACATCCAAACTGGCAACATATCACACAGGACACTGTCATTAGAGAATCCACCAGGGTTTGGTGTTTTAGGAAATAGTTTTTAAAGGTTCTCTGGTAGTGGCTGTAAAGGACACGAGCGAAAAGTGAATATCAGTACTGTGCCTGTCTCACTATCTGTGAGTTTGTTCGTATTTCTAAAGTGTATTAGTATGAGTATATTGGCCCTATTTATGTCTGTGTGCTGTGTTTGGATGGATTTGTGCTGCAGTGTGTCTCATTCTGGTTGTGTTAATATGTGTGTATCTAGAAATGTCTTTGTGTGTTTGCTGTGCTCGGTAATTAAAGCAGAGTGTGCCAACCCACTGACAATGTAATGCCATTCTAATCATCCTCTCCTCTCCCATCTGTGTGCCCAACATGACACTCACACACAAACACATTAAAGCAGTACTCACATCTTTAGAGTTGAAAAAGAGAGACACAGAGGGAGAAAGAGTGCCACTCAGTTATTGAGACAGAGACAAGAGTAGATGCGGACAGCCAATTAGAGGGAGACAGAGACATACAGCACAAACGCTCACATTTTTTATAGTACTGAGTTTGAAGAAGGATATCTGATTAAATTGGGTGACCATTCTTCAAAACAATTGAACTATCTTTACTGTCCCCATTCTTGCTTGTCCACCCCCCCCCCCCCCCCCCAAAAAAAAAACTAAAATCTTTCTCTTCCATATCTGACAATAAATGCTCCACCTCTCTCAGAAAAATGAAAATGATGGACACGGAGACAAACATAACAGTGCAATAGATGTACAGTTGCAAGAAAAAGTACGTGAACTCTTTGGGATTACTTGGATTTCTGTAAATGTGTTCTGATCTTCATCGAAGTCAGAACAACAGACAAACACAGTCTTCTTAAACTAATACTGCACAAAAAAAAGACGTTTTTGTGTTTTTATTGAACACGACATTCACAGTGCAGGCTGGACGCGCTCTTGTGAAAATGTCAAACGGGCAGCAATGGTTTTTTTTTTTTTTTGGACAGCAGTGGCTTCCTCCGTGGTGTCCTCCAATGAACTCTACTCTTGTTTCATGTTTTACTTAGTGCAGATTTGTCAACAATGTCAGATTTCTGGAGGTCTTAAGCTGACACTCCAGGATTCTTCTTCACCTCACTGAGCATTCTGCGCTGTGCCCTCACAGTCATCTTTACAGGACGACCACGCCGAGGGAGAGTAGCGACAGTGCTGAACTTTCTCTCTTTGTAGACAGTCTGTCTTTCCGTGGACACATGAAACCTTTTCCAGCTCCATGCAAGTCAACAATTTTTGATTGTACGGCTTCTGAGAGCTCTTTTGTGCGAAGCATGGTTCGCATCAGGCAACGCTTCTTGAGAACAGAAAACTCAAAACTGGTATGTGTTTTTTTTAGCTTTAACCAACACATTCAATCTCATCACACTGACAGGAGTCTTGGAGAAGTCATTAGCTGTAGGGCGCACATACTTTTTCCACCCTGCACCGTGAATGTTTACATGTTCAATAAAAACACAAAAACATAATTTTTTGTGTGGTATTAGTTTAAGAAGACTGTGTTTGTCTATTGTTGTGACTTGAAGAACAGAACACATTTACAGAAATCACATACTTTTTCTTGCAACTGTATTTGCTGTATTTTGGATGGTTGCTTATGGAGAATATAAAGAGTAAGACACATGGAAAGGATGGTGTACACGTACAAAGGATGGAAGAGAGATTGTAAATGTCTCTTTTTTGTGGAGGTTGATGTAAATTTAGAGAATCATAAGATGGAGGTTGGTACGTATAGATTTGACAGTAACATAGGAACTTCATGTTGGGTTTGGGTAGGCACCATGCTGGCAAACGGTTATTTCCTGGTCAGAAAACTGTTTATACTTTATCTCACCGACAGTGAAAATTTTCTTTTTTCTAGTGGTGAGGGAAATGGTCACAAATGATGAAACACAAAAAGGTGATGGTGTCTGGATGATTCTGTCACATCTTGGGGCTACATTGTTTTTCAGTTTCAGTCCATTTTTACTGTCTACCAAGCTGACGACTGACAGACTGGTAACAAGCATGTTGGGGGGGAAAAAAAAAAAAAAAACTTTCTCAGTAAAATTACTTCATGCACATCCTATTTATTTGAAAAGAAGCCAAATGGGGCGACATGAACGCAAAGAGGCAAGAGATCCAGATTTTAAAAAATTCATGTCACACTTCTTTTACTCCACTCTTGGCTCCTGACCCTTCCATCCTCTTGCACCTTCCCTTCACTCCCCTTGCTGCTTTTTATCTCCACCACTTGGAAATTGGATGGTCTCATTTCTAGTCGCCCACTCTTAAATGCTGTGTCCAACAGGCTGAACACCACACTGTCAGCTTGTTGGACACAGCCTGTCAGTAGTATGTAGCATTTCTAAGTGGGAGAGCTTAATTTACAGCCCTGGAGGCAAGCTCGCTGGGTTCCTTCTGTCAGTCCTACCACAGTCACCTCACATGTTGAACATTTCAGTGCAAAGGATTTTATTAAAAGTCTTGAGCTGCTCAGTTGGTTGTGGGATCTGAAGTGGGAGAGGAAATTAGTAGAGATTTTGGAAATGCAGATGGGAATGGTGGTTGTTCAAGGCAAAAAAAAAACAAAACTCCGCTGCTAGCCTGAGGAGATGGTAAAAAGCTGAGGGCATTGCCTGCCTTACCACCAACCTCTGGTGATGTTTCCTCACTGAATTCTCACTTCCAACCATCACATTTGCAGGAACAAACAGCCAAGAAGAAATTTTTCCCAAAATGAGTAT
This sequence comes from Echeneis naucrates, assembly GCF_900963305.1. NCBI lineage: Eukaryota > Metazoa > Chordata > Actinopteri > Carangiformes > Echeneidae > Echeneis > Echeneis naucrates. The sequence continues at coordinate 16,055,751 of NC_042519.1, forward strand.
TGTGACTCTGATTTGCAGGCTACACAGAGGAAGCATCAGGGGAATGGTTGTAATAGTGCAGCCATTTACATCATTTTGTGTTACATGTGGTCTGACCACATGTCACAGTTGGTTTCATGCACCCTTAACTTAGTTTTCTTCTCTCCATGTGTTCATCCTCCTGGTTTTCTTCTTTATTCCACCTCTCCTCTTCCCTTTTCAACTCTACTTTGCTGCTGCCTTTCTTTTCATTACGTTACCCAACTTTCCTCCTCCTATTCTCTTCATCTGCTCAGGGAAGTCGAGCTCATTTAAGGCTCTAATTCACAATTACATGGACAAGGACTTGGGCTGACCCTGTAGACTCAGTCACAGGCACACACACACATTCATGTGTGCTCTCTCTCTCTCTCACTCACACACACACACACACACACACACACACACACACACACACACACCTGTCTGGCTACTGCTCCCCTGTGTGATTTTTATAGGAAAAGGTTAATTTGAGTGTAAGGAGCCCAAGGCGATGACTGAGAACAAGGGGATAAAGAGGGATAGAGAGAGAGGAAGAGAGAGCGAGCAAGTGATACAGAGAAGGAGAGCAGAATGCTTATTCAGTTCAGGAAAAGCAACCACTTTAAGGAAGGTAGTGAGAGCGATAGAAAAGAGAGAGAGACTTGAGCACTCAGAAGTGGTATTTAATTAGCCTTGGATGACTAGCTGGCTTGCTAGAAAAAGGCCACTCTCCCTGCACTTTCCTCTCCTGTCAGGCACCCTGTTAGTGAAACCTCCTCTGAGACAGATGGAGGGGGAGGAGGGAAGGAGCGATGAGGAGAAAGCAACAGATAAAGAGTGAGAAGAAGAGAAAGAGACAAAATGATGGAAATGGATCAGGAAAGACAGAATATATGGAGAGGAGAAATTCAGTGACACAAGCTAAGTCCTGCCACAAGTACAACAGACCACACCTGGCAAAAGCGCAGCTGCGGTGTTGGTGAGATGTAAATTAAATTCAACCCAGAGAAGCCAATGCAGCTGTGCTCCTTCCAAAAGGCTTATCAGACTGAACAAATCTGCACAGGTGAATGGATTTTTAACGCTACCTTTCTGCAGAAACCTATCAGGACATCATTTTCTATTTAGTCTTGATAGTGGAACGCTTTTGAACAGTGATGCCACTGAAACAAACACGGGAGCTGTGTTTCACGCTGCGTCCTTGTCTGTTAACTTAATTTTGGGGAACTTTCTATTCTTCCATACAACACAGGCTTTGCATGGGGTTATCAGATGGCTGAGAATAGTAGCTCATTAATCCAACACACAAATAGCCAAGGGAAAACACCAGGGCACGTTATTAAACTTACTCTGCCTTTGCTTTGGTTTTTCTTGTTGAGGAATTCGAGATGATGCCAAAATAGAGATTTCATCAGCGAATTATGTCACAATGTCCGGCAGTCACATTTGTTTCAGAGGTGTTGCTACTCTTACCTTAGCTCACAGATTGTCAACAGTTTAAATGTTCAAGCTGTGTCACCTCACTGAATATAACGTTAGCCATAAATGATAATCATTCATATCAATTTCCCTCAGTGAGTCCCTTCTGTCTACAACACTGAACTGGAGAATTAAGGTCCATGGATGAATCGTAACTAAAAGCATGATACAATATAGTTTCTATTCATATCAGAGCCAATTTGTCACTGTTGCTAACAATTTCTTACCCAGAGGATGGGTCATTATTTAAAGACAAACCTCCAAAGTTTAAACTTTCCCTTCAGAAACAGCTTTAAAGTGAAACAGCAAAGTATTTCAAGGGACCACAGCTATATGCATATGTCTTGGTTGGGTCTTTTTCTATCAAGTTCGGCCTATTCTTTTTGTTCTTCCTCTGCAGAAGGACGTTTGGCAGAGGAAACTGCAAGAGCTCCGAAGGATCCCATCCAATTCTGAGAATATATTGTACCTCATATACAAGCGCCGATGTAACAGATTTGTTTGTCTCTCAGCTGTGAACATGCTGACAATATCTCCTTCACTCCTGAAATGTTACTGATGTCAGCACCTGTATTCCCTTCGCCCTCAAGCTGCTGATCCTCACTCCTGAGAAACCTGAGCAAGCCACCTTCACTCATTTCAGGGCTTGTTCAGGAGACTTCATCCGGCAGGTGATAACTGTAAAACATGTTTGGAGATAGTGGAGCGGAGATATTATCTCTGACTTCTTCCCAATGCCAAATAAGATTTATTGTCAACCCAAAGGAGTGTCTTGTGGAAAAATTGGCACATCATGCTCTCATTTGTCGACATGTGGCAGTTTTGTCTTTTATTCTGCTTTTCTGATATACTGCACCTCATCTGTTCAGTCCACTCTTTTATTCTTGTTTTTCTTTCATACAAGGACAAACTTAAAAGTGGGAAATACTGTAATGAACTCACTGACAGGTTTGCAGTGTTGTTGTCATGACATGTTAGAGTTACTATAATTACCATTTTCTCATTTACACTGCTTCTTATCAGAACCATGTTGTGATCATGAATAGCTTTAATTAAACTTACTTGACACTAAATAATGCTTGAAAAACAATGCAAATGTCATAGCTTGTGACAGTCAAACACAGTGTTCGGAGTAATTATTTTCAAATATAACAGATACAGAACTATAGTGAACATGCACAGTCTTTAATAATGACTCTTGATCAGTCCCCCAGTTTAGTCTGATCTGATACAGCTATTGTCTGTCTTCTCTCTCAAAAATGGGTCCGAGCTACAGTCATGGGGCTTCAGGGGAATTCGCCCAGGCCGATGGGGAACGTCCAATGGCTGTGCACGGGTCCTCACCAAGAAGCGTCACCACAGGCAGATATGTATGCACTGACACATGTTTGGCTTATAGTAAGCAAGTAACTAAGTAAACTATTTCTATAGCACTTTTCACGGCTAAAAATCAGAAGGTGATTCAAAACAAAATGAAACACACTGCATAAAATGAATTCATAACAATAGATAATAAATTACTTTTGAAATAAATAAATAAACACAACAAAAGGCCCATTACACTAGAGCTAAAAAAGAGAGGATGAAACGGGGGCGATGTGTTTTTGTTGCTGTATTTTGAACAGACTGGAGGCTGTCAATGGCAGATGTTTTAAAACACAAAAAATGGCATTACAGTAATCTAAATGTGATGAGACAAAAGCATGAATGATCGTTTCAAGTTTAAGTTTAGAAACCAAGGCTCTTATTTTTGGCATTATTCAAAATTGAAAAAAGCAATGTTTCACTAACAGCTTCCAGTGAAAGTCCAGGGACACGGCTTCTCAAAAACAAGGAAATTGTTATTTGTCACTTCTTAATGGCGGTCAGTCAGACAGTTTAAGGAGCAGTAGAGCTGAATGTCATAAGCATAAAAATATGCTGTTGAACTGAGTAATAATCTGCCCAATAGCAGTCAGGCAGAGCAGGAGTATCCTCTGGGGTCGTGGAAACGCTGCAGAATACTCCTGTCATATTGGAGATATGTTATTTCCTGGAAACTTGACTGGAAATTGGCGAAAATGCTACTTTGATAGAAATTAGGTTTCTTTAAAAGAGGTTAAGCTGCTACCTGTTTGAAAGAGCAGGGGGAAGATGCAGGAAGAAAGAGACGGAATAATCTCAATAATACAGGGCAGCGATGTTGGAAGAAGGCTTCTGCTGTGCCAGAACCTTTCTTTGTTTCTTTCCTTGATTGACACCAGCAGACACCAAAGTTTTCACTCCTACATCTGTTTGTATCATACCTGATCATCACTTTGAATTATCCAACGATGCAAGTTTTCCTCCCTTTTGCAGTCATTCTGTATTGTTATAAAACAAGAATGTAATTTTCATGATATGATGCATTTTGCATTTTTGATGTGATGGAGCTGGAGTACACCAAGTTCCCATCTATGTAATGCGTAACAGTAATTACAGAGAGCTCTTGTCTCAGGCAAATTAACCATTATTATTATTGTCCTGTGTTAACAATTACTTATAAAGTGTTCTGAATAGTGTTACCGTCAATATTGTGCATTCGCTTTTCCCTGATTTCCCCACTGTCTGCCCTGCAGCCGCGCCCTCTTTCTCCCTCTGTCTACCTTGATAAATTGCAGCTGGTTGGGAATGCACATCCACAGGGAAATGATAAATATCCATTGAGAATGGATTCACAATCTTCAAACAGTCGTCTAAAAGACAGCTCTCACCACCGAGGAAATACTTCAACTCCATTTCTCTCTCACTTTTTCTTTCGTTGTATCACATTCCCTCTCTTTAAAAACCTTTTAAATCTCTTTCTTCCCCTTCATCTCTGTCTGCAACCATTTCTTACATTCACCATCCACAGGAAACACTTCAGTGCTCCCTGTGCACATCACTCCCTCACTCTTGGTCCTAAAAGCCAATTTGGAGGTCTTGACATCCAGACTATCATGATCTCCGGAGTTAAGACCAGGAAAATAAATATGCAGCAATTCCTCTGGAAGAAAAAAACATTCTGGAAATTCTAGACACAGTTAGTATGGTAAGGTGTACTGGTACCGTATAGTCACTGTGAGGTAGCAGACATAGCAACTATGTAATAATTTGTGAATTTTCACATAATATTGCCAAAGACACCTCAAATGTTCATCTCCCCTGAACAGTAGGCTTTAAAAGACGAGTACAAAAACTCTTTTTACAAAAAAACAACATAAACAGGAGAGGAAAGATTTCTCTATCGACTGAAACAGCACAACAAAACAACAAAACTTCAATTGAGTGGAGACAGAAAATGGCAGTATTTTTGCAGCAGTCACTAATTTCAAGCAGATTTGGACAAAAACAAACACACAAAGAGGCTTTCTGAGTTGTGCAGTTGCTTTGTCACAGCTCCCTTTGTTTTCCAGCTGAAAAAAATATCCTAATTATTGCATAATTGTTTATTCATCATACACAAATCTAAAACGACTAAATGAGTAACGCAGGTAATAATGCCCTGAAACATTTATTGGACCACATGAACAAGAGAAATTATTTCTGTCTTGGCCAGCTTTGAGCAGATTTTCATGTATGAAAGTGTCAAAAACTTGCACTACTTCGTTAGCCCTGGATTCATCCCCTCCCCCCAGGTATACGAGCAATCATCGAAACTAGGAGCCGTTACATGAAAGATTAGTCTAAACAAGAAATCCCATATTGTTTTGGGGGACTGTGTCTGTGCGTAATGGAATTCATGAAGCATTTCATTCCAAACACTGTAAATCCATTTGGGGAGAAGTTTCGTTGTTTTGTTTTGTTTTTTTTTTTTTTTTTCTTTAAGCCAACGTGAAAACAACTCATCCAGTCATAGTTTCAAAAGCAATGGTCAGCTCTCTGCCAAAAAATTACTTTTTTCAAGGGACACAGATTAAGGAGTCTGCTAAATTGAATATTAATTAATTCCTTCAATCATTTTCAGGCAAACATTCATTATGGGAGCGAAGAAAGCAATATAACTTTTTTTTTTTTTTCAACATGAAGGTTTCCAGCTTTGAGTGGAAGAGGTATATTCTTAACCACTACGTTACAAGCCACATAATGAAGACTGAATAAAGTACTGAGATGTAGCGATAAAAAGATCCGTACTAATTAAAAGGTGCTATGCAGTTGATGATATGCACCTCACTCCCAAGCCTTCCATGCACAGACATACACGGACACACAACAGCATCACTGTGAGCAGCATCAACATGTTCACATAAGGACAGGTCACAGAACGATCCATTTGAACACACACACAGACACAAAGAGACACAAATGTGAAAGGTTGGAGGATTTGCAAAGTTCTCCCACAGAGAGATCTGATAACACCAGAATAAGACCACTAATGTCTAGTCTTCTTGTACTTGTGCGTTATTAGTGCTTTTAATGTGTCTGCACATAAGACAGCAATGTTGTGTGTGAAGGTGGACTCCACTACCCAGGGTGACTGTGCCCCTGCTAACACGAACACAAGAAATTAAATGTAGCAGTTTCACTTGAATATAACGAGAATATACAATAAATACCTGTCAATAAATGATTCATACAACAAATAATCTAAACAGCCAACTATTGAAAGTTTAATTCTACTTCACATTAATATGTAGTAATCCTAAAAAAAAAAAAAAAAAAAAAAAAAAGAGCATTCATCCAGACAGATAAAAGATGTAAAATGAGTGAGTGGCCTTGATTAAATTAAATGTTTACATAGAAACAGACGGTCTTATACCATCAGATATTCTTTATGCAAAGGAGAAAATTGAGGAAAAAAAATACTACAAAGCATTTTTTTTGTCTCTTTGAGGCTTAATGATCAGAAAGGATGAAGGGGTGAGGCTTAGAAGATGAAAGTGACAATTATTTAACATAATGCTTGACAAAATATTTATTTGAATTGTTTTGAAATTTAAGGCTATCAAAGAAAGCCTAGTGTTGTTGAAAGATTTTAAGGATTTTGTTGCTGAAAGATGAGTGAAATTAAATTTATTTCTATTAAAAATATATTAACGGGGTCTTGTGCTGGAAACAGTGTGCCACAAGGAGAAAGTCGTGCAGACAAAAACAGCACTGGCAGCATCACAGCTCCAGCCAAAAATGAGAGGTTAATGTTTGGGACAATATGAACTGAGTTTATGGATTTGGAAGCAAATAAAAGCTTAATTGAAATTTAAACCTAATAGATTGTCTCTTTGGCCTTCAGCTGTGTTTCAGAGCTGATGCGCTCCTCTGTAATGCCAGAGACAAAGCAATCCTTTACATTTCAGTGCAGCTCTTAGAGCAAGTTGATAATGAAAATTATGTGAATAAAACACATATAAATTGAGTCAAATAAACATCACTGGATCTGCTGGGCAATGTTTCAGAGAAGACAGATGAGGGGTGGAGGGGGACTCATCCAATTATAGGATCAATCAAGAGAAAAGACAGAAAGAAAGAGGAGAAGGAGAGATACAGACAGAAAGATGGACAAAAATAATCCATCTAGGCATCCTCCTAAACGACAGCCAGCAGTCAAGTAATTATATTTGAGCAGCCAACTGATTTCTTTTTGTAGTGTGTATTTCTGTGTGCTCACCAGTGTGTTTCCCATCTCATCTTTGTGAAGATATGAATATTAATAACCCTATTAGCAGACACAGATACTAGACAGTGCTTTGGTTGGAGTAACATGGGGTTATATTAAAAGCAAGTGAAATAATGTGAAATATTGTCTGATTTTATCTGTTCTTCTCTCTGCAGGAGTCATCGTCGAGGTCACCCCACCGAAGTGGAGTTTATTAGATATTCCTATCAACTTGTGATAATTTAAATTTGCACGTGTCAGTCCAAGTGAGACAGCTTAATAGAAGACAAAGTCTCTAAAAAAGGGACACCAGTAGAAAGTGATTTCAGCTTTGACTCAGACGTCATTAAGCTTTTCATGTCTCTCTCTCTGTATTGTTATTTTCTATTAAAACTGTTGAGAGGAAATATTGAATTTTCATGTTTTCTTTCTTTGCAGAGGTGTCACTGTTGACGTTGCTGGACTGGACACACTGGGGCCAGCAGCTGCCTCTGTGCTGGTGGATTTTTGTTCAAAATTGGAAAATGTGGTAAATTTTAGGCATTTTGTGACATCTGACTTGAGCAATTGCTTTTTCTTCAGCTTTTTGGCACCACCGTTGCATTTTGCAACATGTTTTTTAATTACCCATAATTTTACACCTCCTCTGTGGCTTGTCTTGGTCCCCGACAGCCAAAACGCCGCAGCCACATACAGCTCTCTGCTGGAGCAGGTCTGATTGACAGGTGACATCCTCACCGAGAGGAAAAGGGCTGCGCAGCCCCATGTGGATGAAAGTTAACTCCTCCAAACATGGGCTGTCTAATACACTCTGCCACACATGTGCTGACTTTTTTGGGCCAATGGCAACGCTGCCACCACTGGCTCACACTGATTGGCACAGTTGACACTGTTTCCAGTGTAACAGGCTGATGCCAAGCCTGGGTGAAAATGGTGATGTTTACATGTTAAAAAGAAGATCTGGAATATGGAAGTGTGTGTCTGATGTTCAAATGAATGCAATAATTCTCTCTTATTTTCTGTCATTGAGTTAAAAAAAAAAACAGACTGCCAGTTATAGTGCCTTACCATTAACTTCTGCTCCATATAGGCTTAATAATTATCATTATTACTTGTACTCCAATAAGAACAAACCATTGAACATGAAAATGATTCATCAAAATCAGTTTAATGTGATAATGCACTGATACAGCTGAATATTTCTTTTACAAGCTGGTGGGACGCTCCCAAACTAAAAGTACAATGAATTTTGACTTAGATACTCCATGTGGCCAAAAACAATTTTAAAACACTACTGCTGAATGTGTAAATAAGCCACAGTTTGCAAAAGAATACCCCAGACCAGCGATAAAGGGGGTGTCATTCGTTATGTGCACTGCTCTGTGCCTCCAAACTGACTAAACATATTTGCTGTTTTGTCAATTTGGATGCATGGAGGTGTAATTTCTAGAAGACAGGACTGCATCACAGGCATTTTTTAAACTGAGACTGAGACATGACACACATTGAATGCAGATGCCTTTATGTCAATGTCCCTTTCACAATGGCCATGCCCAAAAAACACACACACATACACACACAAACAAAACATGTACCTTCAGAGGGTTTTTGTTTTTGTTTTTTTCAAACTTGCATGGTTTTATAAAAAATATGACTGATTTCTGTTTCTTTGTGACCAAGACTTATGGCAAGAGGCATTCATGTGCTCTGCATTTGAATGAGCTCTTCTATTTGTGAAGGAAAAATTGAAAAGCGTTTAAAAATGACTTATATCGCATTGCTGCCAAAAAAAAAAAAAAAAAAAAGAGCAGAGGGCTGGTGGTTTACTTTCATTCACTTTTACAGGAGAACAAAATAGCTCACATCTTTGGAACTTCATTAAATGTCAGCGTTTAGACGTGCATATTCTCCACACCTTAGATCTTATGTAATTTGATATCTGCTTTTTGTGTGTCCTGAAGACTTCGATGTGTTGTCCAGGTTTGTGCTAACTTTTAGAGATCTTACTTGTGCTAAATTAAGACGGGATAATCAATTAGTAAAGACAGGTCAATTCTAGTTTTATCCTGAAGAGCTTTAAAAATTGTGACTAAACACCATTTGCTTTGTCAGAGAAAGCCACACATACCATCAGACAACCAGTCAGTATGTTGTGCCCAACAGCTTCTGCGGACCGCTCCATCCCTCACACTCTGAAAGCAAATGTTTCACCTTCTCTGTCCCCAGCAGAGCTCAGATCATGTCTGTTCAATGTGATAACCTCACCGCTTGCCCTCAAATGTGCATCAGCAAATCCCCCCGTGACCTCAGTGCAGACTGGTGGTTAACCTTCACTAACCCCGCATGTGGCACTTTATTTCCCTTCTCTTTGCTTAAACTCTGTGGAATAACCACAGAGTCTCAATAACTAAAACCGCCCTGCAGAGCCAGGACACACTGGTCTGATGTCATCCACAGCCTGTGGAGCCAAAAGGCACAACCTCGTGCCAATGTCTGCTTCCAGCCTCACAGCTTCCTTCCTCCGTGTTCTTGCTAGGTCACACACCGTGGTGGCCCGTCTCCTTCATCGTGGACTGCAAGCTGGCTGGAGTGGGCCAACATGGCAGTAATGAGCTGTTAGTTCAGAGACAACTTTGGCTGTTTGATCACTTTAATTACGCCTTTTGTTAAAAAAATACAATAAAATAAACACACATATACACACACACACACACAAATGTTGAAGAGCAGTGGCCTGCTGATGCTGGTAACAAAAAAGAGACAGAACAAGCTGCATGTCCTAACCCCAATTTTAGATCCTTGCCATTATTTTACACCACACTACCCTTACATCAAAATGGTCTGTTCCTTCAAGGCAGATGCACACGCACACAGACACACAAGCTTTTCTCAGAAGAATCTCACATGCTGCTGTAATGTAGTGTTAGTGTTGAAATGAGGACGACTGATGACTGATTTGCGTTTATCTATATACACGCCCTGTTTTTATGCAAATTGAAATGGCTTTGTGAAGAGGTACTCATTATTTGTGCTTGTCCTTATTGTTATACAGCATGTCTTCATGCACATATTTTTTTATTTTTTTTTAAGTCACCTTATTTCTGAATAAAGTTTTACACACCTTAACACTTCGGTTGGAGAAACCTGATTTGAACTGGGATGTTAACAGAGGATTTAATCTGTTTATGTGCATGGTGAGAAAATCATGATCCTGTCAGAAGTAATGATGGATGGAAGTAATAACTCCGTCATGAGTCTTTATGACTAAAATAATCAGAGACAAAGTAAATTGAAATAAATCACACTAAATGTGATAAAAAGCCTTCACAGCAAAACAACATTGTGTTTGAAATGCAGCGTTTTTGTAAGACTTCAATAGTTTTTCACTCATCTTTGTTCAGCACTGACTAAATTCTGACTAAAAGACGATACAGAGAAGTCATTTGCACATTTTGCACAGCCAACATTCAAATTTGTACAGACTCTTGCTGTGTTATGTTTTATATCCGCCTTATTAGTTAGAACTAGGGCTGGGACTTTATCATGTAAATCATGATTATTTATGAAGGAAAAAAGTAACGTGACAAAGAAATAACACATTTCATCGGAAGTTATTGTTGCTCTCCAAACAGCACAGAAAGTTTCTCATTTCTCATCCTCTGGTGTAATACTGATGCACAAGAATAACCAAGAGGCTGCGAACGCTACTCTTTGCAAGCAGAAGCACAAGCTAACCATGCTGACTACCACGGAGCGGGAAAAACCCACCTACACCATAAACTGTTTGATTAATATGATTTATCACTAGTTGGCACCTGTTCCTTTTAAAAGCTTTTTCAATTGACTATTGTTTTAAAGCTGAAGAATTAAAAAAGGGAAAATCATTTTCTTTAATTGAATTTGTCCAGTAATAAAAACACTCCTTTCCTTAACTATCCACTGCAGATATGTGACTGAGCTTCTTGGGGGTGAGACTTATGTGTCATGTTCTGTGACCCAGCCTACATGGTGAGGTTCAAGACTGCCTTCTCAAAGGATCTCTCCCAACGTCAAGCAACGCTCAACCATGAATGGCTCAAGCTGGCCACAGCACTGAACGCACGCTTCAATGACTTAAAGTGTCTACCCAAAGGAGAGCGAGAAGGGGTGTGGACTGCTGAAAACAGAATCCAAAAGTGCTACTCCTGAGCCCACAGAGGAGTCTGATTCAGATGATAATGTGCGGCCTAACAGGGCCTTCAGCGTCTACAGAGCAGAGCTCATCATCAGCGAGACATCCATCCACAACTGTCTGTCCTGGCTGGCCCTGCCGCGTCTGTCTCTTGTGAGGGACTTAACTCATTTGCAGGTAGCATAGTTGAAAAGAAGAGGGCAGCCCTCAGCTCTGAAAATGTCAACATTGTTTGTCTCAGCCACTGGCTGAAAGAGAGGGAGAAACAGGTAGTATTGTGATGCCAGGCCAACGGGTTGGTTGTTACTGTTAAGGCACACTGAGATGTTGATCAAAATGTTATGGTCTCTGTTGCAAAGACATTTTGCTCAGGACAATGGCAGAAGAGGAGGGACTGTCATCATTTGATGGATCGTTTTTGTTTCTGTGCCGTTTTTTCAAAACCATGTATGGTAGAAGGGGCACTTAATGATTAACTGTTGGTCTGTTTATATTATGCCAAGGATGATATTCAAAATATATTGCAATGTCTAGTTTCCACTTTTCTGGAATGTACTTTCATTTAATAAACAAAAACAAATGTGTTTAAGACAGAAAGTTTGCAAAAAGTCTCGAAAAAGCATGAATATAGCTAACTTGAATTTAAGTTTGTGCCTTGTGAGTAATGCAATCATATTCCTTATTCATACTGCACTTTATGTTACCACAAAATAAACATGATTTTGTTGTTTAAGCTCATTTATGTGCCTATTCATTGATTCAGTCATACACCAAAATCCATTTAAAATGTTGAAATGTAAAAATGTAAAAAAAAAAATGTTGCTTCTTGTATCAAATATCGATATGCAATTAATTAGATTAGTTAATTAAAAATGTATTTGATAAATTTTTTAATCGAATCCCACCACCAGTTAGAACACAAAGATTGTTACGCATTTGAAACTAATCAGTCTGTTTCCTGACACTGGATTTTCTGTAGTTGTGACAGACTGGCCCAAATTTTAGAGATTAGTTTATTTTGATGCTACTGCCTTCTCTTTTGTCAGGAAAAAAAGGTAATTGAAAAGGTGATTTTGACGTACAGCACAAACAGGAACTGCTATCCAATTTTCTGGGTGATGTTGATCAAAACCACTACTTGTGACAGGTGGATTATGCAAGTTTAGAACTATTTGCACATTCAAATGACAGTAAAACAGTGAACAGTGAACAGTGAACAAAAACCCACAAAGAAACACACACAGAAACAAAAACACAAAAAAGCTGGATAAATGTCTGACATTAATAGAATAAATAAATGAATCCAGATGAGGGCTTTGTGGGCTAATTCATATACAAAGTGTTTAAATTCAATTTAACATGAACTGCAGAGACTCAACTCTCCAATGATTTGTCTTCATCGTAACCTGTTTCAAAAAACTAATTTTGCAGACAATTTAACACATAACATTGACTTGGTACACATTTCACACAGGACTCATGGTCCCAGAAGCTGCGAGTGTCTTTCAAATCTGGAAAAATCCGCTGCAGGTGTGCTAAGTCATTCAGGTTTTCAGTGAGAGACAGAGCGAGAGAGAAGACAGGTGCCAGGACAACCTGCTCTAAGAGAAAAAGACAGGAAACCTTTAATGTGAATCAACTGCTGGACAGTAAAGTGAATCTATGTCTTAACTGGAGGGTTTAAAGGAAGAAAGTAGCCAAAAGCCAACCACAACCGTCAATGAAATATTGCTTGGACCACACTGTTGACAAGTGAGTGATTCATTTCAAAACGTTAGGCATGTCCATACAAGAACTACTGATGCCACACAAAGCGTGTAGTTCCCTCCCTCACAACACCACAATCAGAGTGAGGCCAAACTATCTTTACATAGGCGTTTACTTAAGACCTGCTCGAGGCATAATACTGTTAAACATTAGATTTCAGCTCTGGTTGGTTTGATAACTACCTGGGGTCAAATTCTGGAGGCAGCTACTTTTGTCAGAAAGAGCAAATGGTGTATCTGCCTTCACAACACAGCCACATCATAATGTTAGAAGCTTTGACAGCGGCAATGTGATTTCAGGGTGCACACACACCTGCGATGACCTGCAGCTTTTCAACGAACATCTCTCCGATTTGGTTGATGAAAAATCGTAAAAAAACAAACAAACAAACAAACAAACAAAACAAAACAAAACCTGTATCTTTTTGTTGATACATGTTTCGTGAACAATTACAGTTGCTGAGAACTGCACTGATGAATATATTGGATTTGTGTTTTTCACGTAACTTATTGCTGAGTTAACACATCACAGATCTGCATCTGTTCAAGAAACAACAATAAACAGTGAAGCTGTTTAGTCACAGAGTGAATCTTGAGTGCTCCTCTGCCATCACAGACACATAATAATTCAGTGTAAATATATTAAATGCCTATGATAGGATTCTGCTGTCCAGATGGCGTTTTACTTCATTGTTTTTAAATCTTTTAATTTAAAACTGTGTGTGACAACTTGCCATTGGATGGTGTGGGAAGAGTATTTGCTGAAGTGAAATCTTTCACGTTTTTTATTCAGTGGAGGACAATGGACTTTAGTCTTTGTCTCACGTCAAACATCAATAGCACAAAGTTAACTGTGTCCTTTCACACACTTCTTTGCTGGGCTCTCCCTCACCTGACAGAGGACTAGTTAATGTAGCTCATGATCCTAATCCTGCACTGATAGGGATTTAGGGTGACCTTCAGATAGGTTCAAGCCACTGTGACAGCAGCTATATGTCCTTGTTGAAGTATCCTTGAGGAAGACAGTGAATTCTGTCCAGTTTCAGAAAGTGGTTCCATAGACAGCGCTGCACTTTGACCTGGTTGTGGTGCAACAAAGCAAAAAAGATATTAACCTGAGCTCTGGGGATCAGTAGGCCACTTGAATCCAACTTGTCATCTTGTTGTATCTTTGGTTGTGTTTTTTTAATGAACAGAATAATCCCAGATGTGTCCTTTTCTGACTAGAAGGTTGTGGATTCAAATCCTAAATACCTCCTGCGAGTGAATAAGAGCCATTCAAAAATGCTCACAAGTATTTTGGTGGGAACTGCATAGCACTGTGGGTAAACAGCAAAACTGCCCTTTGTGTGAAGGCAAGTGTAAGTGTTTGGGCAGAAATGTCCAGATGCGTTCCCAACCAAAGAGAGATTATTTAAAAGACATAGGCAAAGGAGAAATAATGTGCTGAGTAGCAATGGTCATGTCCGTCAATCACATTACAGCAACATCATTGTTTCTCAGATTCTCCACTCTGAAAAACGGTAAATTAACTTTGGCAGTGTTGGGCTCATGACCAGAGGCGCTAAATGCAGGACTAATAGTACGTCTGCATTCATTACCTTATCAGAGAAGACACCAGTGTGAGCATGCTCAAGCCCTCTCTTCCCCTACTGCATCGCTGATTACTTTGTTGATGTTGTATGTTAAAGCCATCGCACTGGGAAAATGAGGAATTAGCTGCTCTTCTTTCATCATATATTAGCTACTAATTAATGACACCACATAAGCTTATTAAGTCTCTGGAGCACTACAAGATGGATTACGACCACGGGCTGCTTGATGATGCAAACCTAGAGATGTTATTAAATACACACACACACACGCACGCACACAATTTGACACAAGAATACTTTTTTCCTTTGTTTATCCTAAAAAGTGAACACAAGCAATGCGCATAAATGCACATTTAACACCTCTGACATAAAGAATAATCAGGCTCCTCTCTCTTTCTGTCTCCCTCTGTCACCTTGATACACACACAAGTGAAATCAGGGCTTGGAACATAATGAGTCAAATACAGCTTGCACACCTTTGTGAAGGCAGCGGCTGAAATGTGTTACAGCGCTGTCTGCCATGGGAAGTTGGCTGTTAAAAAGTAAGGGCTAAAGTGGATGGGATGAGACTAATGTTGACCTTAAACAAGCCGGACTGCGCACAATGTAAAACAGAAAACCACAGCAGAAAGGTGTCATTGTTTTGGTTACAGCAGAATACCATGTCAGCAATTCAAATTAATCTCCACAGTGATGCCTGTTACACTGTATCAGTGCTATAAACACTTGTTAAATTGTCCCTCCGGGGAGCACGGTGTCATAATGGTTAGCCCTGTTGCCCCAAAACAAGAAGGTCACGGGATTCGTTCCCAGCCTGGGGCCTTTCTCTGCAGATTTTGCATGTTCTCCCAGAGGTTGTGTGGGCTTCCTACGGGTACTCTGGTTTCCTCCCGCTGTCCAAAGACATGCATGTTTATGTTAATTGGTGACTCTAAATTGTCCGAAGGTCCGTGTGCGAGTGTGAGTGGTTGTTTGTCTTTGTGTGTCTCTGTGTGTTGGCCCTGTGATGGACCGGCGACCTGTCCAGGGTGACCCCGCCCTCAACCAGTGTGAGCTGGGATTGGCTCCAGCACGCCCCATGACCCGGAAACAGATAAGCAGTAGAAGATGCATGAATGTTATCCCTCCACTTTTTCTTTTTTTTAACAATGTCACTGCTCACCATCAGTATCCATCATTTGACGTAGCCATTGACAAATTCTGAAAATCTGAAAGTAAATCTGTTTCTAAAGATCATTTTTAGAGCAAATATTCTTTATACCTCGGTCACAAGAGTGATGCAAAATATTTAAACATACTTTTACAAATTTCACGCAAAACTTTCTCATAATCAGGGATTATCTGAACGGCACTTCCTGTAGAGACATGTTAGCTTAGTGTGTGAAGACAGAGACTGGTTTAAGCACTGAAAGCTGACTTTTACATCTTTGGTATTTTTATCTGACCGTGGATGGGATTGTATTTCTTATTTCTATTGTCGTTTACCTCCATAGAAGACAAGTTAATGGGGCAGCGATGGGACAAAATAGCAACACGTGACTAATGCATTAAAAAAACATGCTTATCGCAATCACGATCACACATCGATGCTGACAGCTGTACTTCTTCCACATTAGACTACCACTGTCGTCATTGATACAATGACCGCCATATGGTTCTCTTCGTCATAGATCATGGACAACAGAAACAAGTGCTACAAGAACTTGGCAATCAAACTCTAGCTCATATTCCTGTGTTTTGTTGACTGATCCTTCCACCCCAACTTCCTCCTAACACAGATTTTGTCACTCTTTCTACTTCGTCATCACACTTTTACTCCTGTCCTGATGACTGCTGCCACCATTCTGCCATTGGAGTGGGATGGGAGTAGGACCTGCCTTAAAATCTTTAGAGGGGTAAATGTCTTTCTAACAGTGAGAGCTGGTGAGGCAAATATTGCAGAAGCATTCATAAGAAGAGACAAATACCACATTTCCTTAAAAACTCAGGAAAACTGCACTCATTTAAACCATCGGGAGCTTTTATACATTAAACTGATCAGAGCACATCTACCCTGCATTTGAAACATCCATCCAACCTCGTTAATGAAAGCGAAAGTCCCTTGTTTTTGCTTCATGCTGATGTTTGATGGAAATAACTTTCTGACTTTGTGTGTCCTTTAGAACTGTAGCTAACTGTGGCTTTATTTGACTGTGATGGAGTCCAACAGGAAAGCAGAAGCCCAGTTGTTGTTTTTGGAGAGGAGCCGTAATTACCTGTGGGCTTCTCTCTCACTTGATCAAGTAGGAAAAACTAATCCTGGAGAGCTGAGAATGAAACACACACCCGCCAAGACACAGTGTGCACACAAACACACACATTTCAATACGCGCTCACACATACGCACTTACTGTCTCAGAGAAATTGCACGGCCACAAACACACAGGCAGCCGCACACACACACCTACACACCAACACAAAAGCCCAGAGGCCTACAGTTTAATTGAACTTTCCCACCGATCTACCAAATGTTTTTTTTCCACTCCTTCTTATACTTTTTTTCTCCTCTCTTTAATAATCAGAAGAGAGGTGGGGGTGGTGAAAATGACAGACAGCATCCAAAGGAAGAAAAAGAAAAGGGAAGAAACACAAAGAGAAATAGAATCAGAGGTGAAGATCCAGTGAGAAAAAGGGAGAGGTGGATTGAGCAGTGGAGGTGTTAGATGGGTAATTTAATCCTGTGGAGGAAACACTTAGACCGTTAGGGAAATAAGATGTTACAAAAGCAACTTTATCAAAGGATACATTTGGAAAAGTGGAAAAGGTGCAGTGTACCTCATAATTGTCAAGTAAACACCCACAGGTGTGGAAGAGAACAAAGAAAATGATGCATGAGACAATATAGTGGTGATCTTTAGCAAAAGTTAAAGATTATCTTCTCACCAAAAACATCTTTAGTATGTGTATGTATGTGAGCGTATGTAGTTTGTGGGTAACTGTTGCTGTTGCTTGGTTACGAAAAAAAATTGGATTTTATTAGAAGTTTGAGATTGAAATTGACAGAAAACAAATTTTATGGTTTTGTAGAAAAAACTATTTTGAAGTTGTTTCTGCCGTGACTTCAACTGACTTTAAGGAAATGACTCACCACTGCATCACGGACTTATGATACTTAAGTAGTCATGTCATTAAAAATATACTGGGCAATATGTTGGACAAAACAGGAAGCAATAGACTAAAACTCAGCGTTTCAGGCCTTTTTCACAGCAGAAGTGAGCCTCTGTGAATTTGTACAGCAGTGCTTTATTATAGACAAATGAATTTTATCATGCTGATGTTAACATGTAAGCATCAGCAGATAACATGCCACTATACATAGACTGCAGCCGCAGCTAATGTGAATGCCACTAGTTCTGCAGGTATTTGGTCATAAACGCCGATGTGCAACCTAAGAAAAATGCCAAGCACTTAAGTTCTTACAATTTCTGCTGAGGGGAAGTAAATGCATGTAACTGATTTCATGGCAGTTCTTGAAAGCTGTCCAGTGGGGCTAAGACGTTTCAGTCAATCTATGACTACAAACCTGTTGTTGGAGCGAGAGGAAAAGTGAAAGGATAATGAATAAAAAAGCCCAGTGAATGTCTGCACAGAGTTATATTGCCATCAATTAAATTGTTGAAATATTTCAATCCAAACACCACAAGCATAGCTAGAAACAGTACAGGTGAGCTGACACGCACCAGGAGCCTTAAACTGAGGCAGATGAGCGGAATCAATATTATGCTACTTACGACGACATTTTTCCTGCTGTGTCATGTCGAAATATCTTCAGTGGAAAAGGACTCTCTCTCTTCTCTTTAAACTGAGCCGTTTATGAAGTATTTCTCTGCTGTCACAGGCAAAACTTGTGTGTTGTTAGCAGCATGCCTGTGCTGTCACTTTCACTGGCTGTTAGTTGCAACAAAAATATCCCAGCAGTCAAATATTCACTAATAAAGCCAGCGTATCCTTAAAATCCCTTCCGTGACAGATGGAGTGACTGAAAGGTCATTTGAGAAATCTCATTATTTTGATTTGTGTGTATTCTTTATCATTGAGTATTGTAATGTAAAGCGCTTTTGAAATTTTGTTTATTTTCTGACAGTGATACAGAGTGAAGCATCTTTGAATTTGTGCAAGCAACAGAGAAAGAGATGAGGTGCAAACATTTTTCCCCGACAGCTGAAGCTTTCTGTCTTCTTTTTCTCACTTTCTCCTCTGTAATTGCAAACACATTATCCCAGCTTTGTAGCTGGCTTATTCACAGCTGCGTCAAGATAGCAGGAGGCAGTTTCAGACACTTATTCTTTATTCCCCAAATTGAGAAACATACTTATCAATGCAAATGAAATGAGTGCTGAAGAGGGATGTGGAGGAGGAGGGAGAGGGAACAGTGAGAGGAATATCAAAAAAGAATAAAAAAAAAAATCTAAAATGAAACCAAAGGATGCGGGAAGAGGGAATAGGAAGGGGAAATTGTAGAAAGTGATGATTTTTGTCACTTCATTAAGTTAATTTTAGTGGTGTACCAAACTATTGAACACAGTGTGACAGAGACAGTGTGAAGGTAATCCAGTTAGTTTAGCAACAGCCCCGCCTCCAATCTCTTCGGCTCACAGACGAGGCATTTTCTTTGGGCCTTCTGATTGGCTGTGTGCTGACTAGGCTAAAAGCTTTTGAAGCAGAGGTGAAGAGCAATTAGAGTCACTGTCACAGACACACACGCACAAACAGTCCACCCTTCCCTCACAACATCCACTTACAGCAGCCTCTTTCACAGTCCTAATTGTGAACACACTGCACCACAAACAGCAATGACCAACACGCACAATCGTTTCTTTTACTCATTCACACTACTTCCTTGCCCCCCATTTGATTCCTTGTTTCTCTCTGCCGTCACTACAACACATACAGCAAATCTTCAAATTGTCTGTCAAAGGCTGTGAAACCACGCGCATACATACATTCCTGGATCAAACAACCAAACAGAATATGCAGTCAGAGCCATGCTTT
Source organism: Echeneis naucrates (assembly GCF_900963305.1). Lineage (NCBI taxonomy): Eukaryota > Metazoa > Chordata > Actinopteri > Carangiformes > Echeneidae > Echeneis > Echeneis naucrates. Next base: position 16,075,383 of record NC_042519.1, read on the forward strand.
GTTGAGCCTTACACACAAACACACTGACAGATGTTAGAGTTAATCACAGCAGATGCTATTGGTAGTGTAGCAGAAAAAACGACAACAGCAAAAAACCGAAAACAGTTCAAATAATTAGTAAAATAACTTCGATAGGTGCAGCCCCACAGGCGCTTGATACTGCACCGTCAGCTGTACGTTCAAATCACAGGCAGCATATGGAGATATTTGAATGTCTCTACATATTGGCTCATCTTAAAGAGACAGCCTGTGCCACCTGGACCCCCACCCCCCTCTCACCCCACAGAATAACAGTGACTAAAGTAGCTTCCCAATATCACTTTGCAAATATTAAAAAGAATACAAATTGTTAAAGTGCTGATAACCACAAAAGAGTGGACTGTTGACAGAGGTCATTTATTTGCTGCTTTCTTTCTAGGTGAAAAGAAAACTTTGGATATAAACCCATGAGCAGACACGTGAAGTGAGGATCCACGAACAGCAGTCGTGTATGGAGGGAGGCAGTTCTCGTCTAACAGACAATTTATTTTTCTCCTCTATATGCTACAAGAGAGAATAATAGGATGATCTTTCCACCACACTGCTCATCTACAGGCACTCCATCGTGTTGATGTGTCAGCCGTGCTGTCAAAATATTTAAAGACAGAAAAGGAACCTGCCAAAACTGGAGGTTAAAAGGAGGGGTTGAAATCAGAGCAGCATTCTGGAAATTGCAAGTTCTGGTATAATAATTTAGAATAATTTGTGACATATGTGCGAAACATTTATAGGAATGTCTGCATTATAAAAGCTAAAAAAAAAAAAAAAAACTTTATGGAGACAAGAAGGACCCAAGACGTAAAATGAGCTGAGCCAATTGATCTTCAGGGAGCGTAAATTACTGCAGCTATGATTCTTAGGGTAACTTTAGCATTAACACTGACTCTATTTTAGATTTTATTTTGAAGCCCTGGCTCCTAAACATGTGCTTGATCTTTGAAATGGGCCAAATTTTTGCCCTTAAGCTTGAAAAATTTGATTTGAAGCTGAGGGTGATCAATCTTTTGCTGTTTTGACCTCAAAAGAGTGGAATGACCAACTTGAGGAGACACATTATTTAATCATTGTTTGCCTTCTACCATATCTTTGAGGGGATTTTTTTCATTTAGGAGTGAATCACCGGCTTTCCAATATCAAAATAAAACCACGATAAAACCCAGCTATATCTTAACTACTGACTCCTGCCACCCATTATTCATCCATACGCCATAAATACTGAGGTGTTAGGGGTGACTCCAATATCTTGACCAATCCAATATGTTTGGTTTGACACCGTGGTCAATCCAAGGCTAATAAATATTGATATTATAAATATTGAGCAAAGGGATGGAAAGAGCCTGGTTGAAATCTACAAAGAGGTGAGTCAGGGGTGTTTGTGTGTGGATCACTGTCGAATCACTGAATGGCAGTAAACAAGTCATTAATAAAAGAATATATAAAAAGCAGCTACAGTTCACGCCATGATAGTCTTTTTCCACGTTTGTAAGTGTTGTAACTGATGAGATATTCAGTCACAACGATCTAGGCTCGCTACCTGTGAGAGGGAAAAGAAATGAGTTTGAAGCCGCAGAGAAGTAATAAATGGTGAGCATGTATTCCAAGATCAACTACTGAAACCAAATCTGCCACCACTTCTTTCATCGAATTGGGCTCTGATTTGTCAAATTATTATAAAATATTTCACATCTATACGTTTTCTTTTTTTTTTTGTTCCGCACTGAGCATTTGTAAGATGAACGCTTAAATGATGCAGCGTTATATGCAGCAATAATAAATGAGTGAGGATGACCACTTATTTTGCACCACTGTTTCATATCCACCATTAAAATTGCATCACTTGAAACCTTATCATCCAGTTTTTATTTTTTATGTTTTTGGCCCCAGTTACCAGCCGGGATTGCAAATTGGCAAAAATATTAAAAACAACAGGAAATTGTTAAGGGGACATAAAAAAAAACAAAAGAAAAAAAAAAAAAACACCACCTCACTTCTTGGAAGACAAACAAGAGAGGGGCAAGAGGCACACCAAAAAAGTAAACCAAAATCAATTTGTCCTGTTACACACACACACATTACACACGTTTACTCCTTCTACAGTTGGGGACATTTATTCTGATTATGTTGGGCCCTGGAGATCGAAGATTGTAGTAATCAGAAAACTGGCCAGACATCTATCATCATAGCAACCAATCAAATGGCCTGCTCCACCAGCAGCGAATGGGAGAAATTACACACAGAAATGATTCCCACCCTTCTGTACGTGCACGTACTTTCATTTTTCTATCTTTCTTTCTATCAGATTTTAGAGGTATGATAATGTTCTTGAGTGAGTTTTCATTTTAATACACATGTAGCCAACATGAGAGTTGTGGGTTAGAGTTCGGGTTAGGTTTAAGTTGGGGTAAAGTAATGACTGTGCTCTGGGGTTAAATGGTTTGGGACTCAATGTTGGTATCAGATCAGTCCTCAAAAGAATGATTTGTGGTGTGTATACGTGTTTATGTCAGTGTGTGTGTTTGTGCCTGTGTCTGTCTGTCTGTCTGGGGAGCATGAGTTTATTTGTTTTAGCTGGTGATGAAGGTGGCAGTATATTTGAAGAGACGGAGTGGGGTATTATGGGAAAGCTGCTTTTGTACTGCTGTTGTTGAGACAGCCTGGATCTGACACACACACACACACACACACATCGACATACACATCACACACAGGAAACAAGCAGTTATTGCATGTGCACTTCATCACAGACATGCAGACATATGAGCTCTGCTGTCAATTAAAACTCAGATTTTCCAGTTGGAACACACAGATGAAAGAGTGTGAGATGGCAAGGCGATGGGAGGCAGAGAGAGGGAACTGACAGAAAGGAAAACAAATGAAACGAAAGATTAAAAAAAAAGATGAGACTTTTTTTTTTTTTTTTGGGGGGGGGGCGCTTTTTATGCTTTCATTTCAATCAGTAACTGGCAGACAGGGAGACAGAGAGACGGGAATGACCTACAGCACAGGTCCTGGTCCGGGTTGAACCCGGGATGCTACAATTACACGATATACACTAACTGCTCACCTACCATTGTTGCTGAGAGAGGATCCTTAAAACATGTTCAGGTTTCAAACCTCATGTCCTTACCTTTGAATAAAGCGTTTTGAAGGCGTAAACTCATATCCATTGAACTTTTATCTTGAATGCTTGACTTTGTTTTTGAAGTTTCTATATATACGTTTTTTTATATCAGGTGCCACAATTTCAGCTGTCAATTACATGACACCCACATCCCTGAAGCTGCACCAAGTACCATTTCTATACTAAAAATAAGAATTAGCATTGGACACCCATAAACACTGCCATGTATGCACTTTAATGTACAGTAAGATGACTTTCCATATCATGAAACATGACATTTATTTAGAGTAAACACAAAAACTTGCGCAACAAAAAAAATGGTCCAGACTCAGTGATGAACTCCCTTCCAACAAACTTTGCCCTGCCTATGTGCCCTACAGGCCAGTGAGCAGTGATAGCTAACATGTCTTTGGGGTCGTCAGGTGGGAACCTCCTTTCACCGGTGTTTCGTCTAATCAGTCCCACAACACCTCAAGGAGGCTAGACAGTGATCACTGGTATCCCAGAGTCACCCCCTAATGCCAGCCATCACCGCTCCTCACACAAAGACAACTATCTCAAGCAGGACTAACCCTACTCTGACCTCTCACCAACTGCACCAGTGAAAGCGGGGTGGAGATACAGACCCTGGTTCAGGTAGGGGGGAGAAATAGAAGAGGTGGAGATAAAAGTAGGGATGGGATACAGACCCTGGTTCGGGTAGGGGGCATGAAAGTGTAGAGGGTGCAGGAGGTGGAGGCAATACAAGCTACACGAGCAGATTCAGCAAACAAACTCACCTGGACAGTCCTATAATCAAACCAAATCAAACCAATACAGACCAACTCACCTGGACTAACCCCCTGGTTTCAAAGAGGCTCAAACAGGCCACACCCTCCACTTTAATACACTTCCTCTTCCTGGATTTCTTCTTCTGCTTCTCCCTAGAGTCCCCAGCTACTATTACTTTGTATAATCCAAATCCACTGACTGGATCTTACTGCCTCAGTATCAATATCAATTTAAGATTATATCATTTAATACAGGAGAGCAAATTAAAATATCTTTCAAACGTGAAAACATAGCTGGACATACAAAATATATGAATGGGTAAATATTTGCTTGTCTGTTCTGACTCAATTTTTTGAATCTTATGCATAAGAAAGATTAAGCTAATCATTAACCTATTTCAGGAAGGTGCAGGAGATGTGCTCATTTTAAATGATTTGCTTTATTATTTCAGGAAGGCCATGGGCTGAAAATACAGGATTCATTAAATAACTACAGATGGGAATTTACTCTATTATGTCAAAATGATCAAAAATTTGTCATTTTCTTTTTCAGCTGTTAATTACTTCACTTGACAAATGATGGTGAATGATAAAGCCAACTGCTGAACTCTACGGGAGTCAGAGCTGAAATTAGCTCACATATGGTGTGGCTATGGGATGCATGTTGTCTTGTAGAAGGTGCCTTTGAAGCCCGCACAGTGAAGTCTGTGGCCAAGTAATAAAGACGCTCAAACACACACCTGCACATGCACTCAAAAGGAGGATGATGAAGCCGGTTACAGGGGGACTAGATTGTGAACAATGAGGGAGCCAGATGGGGGTCAATGTGTGGGTGGCTGAATTTGTCTTTGGAAGGAATGGTTGCATCTGTGTGAGTGCATACACTGTCTAGTGTAATGTGTATGCTTTTATAGGTGTATCAATGACCAAATTTGAGTGTGTGTTCCTGTGTGTGTGTGTGTGAGATGTGTATGTGCAATTTTTTGCTCCATCTGCTTTCCCGTCCTGCTTCAGATCACAGTTATATTTTCCTACTGTGATCCTGCTGTTGTTAGCTGTCCATCTAAGATGCAAGTCTCATTGTGTGTGTGTGTGTGTGTGTGTGTGTGTGTGTGTGTGTGTGTGTGTGTGAGATAGAGAGAAAGCGGGTGTGAGAGCTCAATAAATGGTCCATTTGGACAAGGTGATATTCTTACAAAGGGACCTCCTGCCCACCTACACACACATCCCTCATCCCTACCTGGCTCCCTCAGTTTACACAGTCTCATTAAGCCACCCTGCTCTAAAACAAAGACCCTTTCACTCCAACAAACGCACACAGCCCAGCATGTTACTAGCATCTGGTGCCAGTCTGCCATGTCAATAATTTCCTGTCGTGTGTGTATGTGTGTTTGTGTGTCTTCACAAAACCTATATCAAAAACTGAGGCTATCATCACAGTTGGATACACTCTATTTTTCCCTCCAGGTAACAAACATGGCAGGAATACATCCTGCTCACAAAAATAAGCTTTGTCCGTCCCCTGATGTAAAATGGAGTTTTGAATATTGGAATGTAAACATAAATGCAGAAGATGGAGTGAATAAAGGTGTGAGGTTAATCTCTCGAGGTCCAACACGTCTATACAAACACATTTTTCTAACCCTAACCCTAATTATATAATAATAATTATATATTACTAGCCTAAAACTGAAAGTTGTTTGAAACATTGATTGAACATTTGTGTGGTACTGGAATCAAAGACAATCAAATATGAAATGAATTTTTTAGCTGTATGCCAAGCAAAAAGCTGAAGAGTGATTACCAGCAAATAAGGCCATATTATGTTATGAACCAAAACTGAGGCAGGTTCATAAGGTGAAAAGAGTCTTTGCACAGTTTCTTTCTTTTTTTATTGCAACCCAAGTTGAAAACTGGAGGATTTCGGTCCTGCTTGATTTGATGACACCTGAATTTAATGGCAGAAACAGCGAAAGGGAATAAATGCAACAGGTACGGTTGGAAGATTGGAGCTTTTGTTTGTTGTTCTCCACCATGTTAGCGTTCCCCTTGTAATGCCAGTGACAGACCAACCAGCTGCTTGTATCTCTGGATCGTCTTCCTCTGTGTGCCTACACTGTGTAAATGTATACACCTCCACACCCTTACCAATACTGTCTCCCTGCCTTGTGTTCTTTCCACTGCCAATCTTTTAGCACTGTTCATAAAATTGGCCCAGATTGCTTCATGTATTTTTACCAGCCAGAGAGAGCCGGCATATTGGCATTTGTGTATATTAGCTACTAGGCTACAGTATAAATCTGTATTGATGATATGGCAGCCCCTATGGGACAAGGCGGATGAGAGCCAATACTGGAGCCTATTGACTGGTGTGGAATTGCTTTTGTAATATTGTTTGGGAAGACAGACGACTATGAGGAAAAGAAAAGAAAAAAACATGCAGCCTAGGTGCGAATTTCTTTTTTTCTTTTATTGTTCTGGCTTTCTGGGGGAAAAAAAGAAGTGCTAAGAGTGCTGAAAAGATGAGGAATAAAAGGAGGAAGACAGAAAAAAATAAGAAGCGAATCAATCAAAAGAGGGAAAGGGGAATGTAAATATGTGAAAAATGGTGGGAAAGGAGAATGTGAATAAAGACAGAACAATGTTACCTGGAAAAAGGGAGGCGTGCCCTTAATGAAATTCGGAGAAGATGAAAGTAATAGGTGGAATTATTTTGATGAGGGGTTTTACAGGATTGCACAAGAGACAATTGAGTTTGGAGTAGCAAACAAATTGTTTATGTGACAGTGTTGCTGTGTTTACTATTTTTCTGTGATTTTAGTGAGCTGAGGCAACACCCAGTAGGATTACTGTTGTTATTCTCGCCTTCACAGGGAGATGGGAAATATGGTAATATCAGCAGTTTCCTTTACATACCAACCAGTGGATGTCAGAGTGATAAGCAGGGCATAAAGATGAGTATTGTTTAAGTCTCACATTTTAACGTACGTGCCAAACAACATCATGTTAGCTGTCAAGGATGGATGGCTACCTGAGGACGAGGCATGTGTGACCAATCCACTCTCTTAAATTCTTTTTTTTTTTTTTTTAATTTTCTCATTCAAACTGTTTTGTAATTCGCTGAGCAAAAGAAGAGTGCCTTAGTGGTTTCTAGGGAGAGGAGTGAATGAGTGCACCTCGAGTTTACATCTGGCTTCATCAGATGATTGAGACATTTTGGTCCTGAGCTGGTTGCTGACATGTACTTCTATGGGCTTTTAAGTTTATTTTTGCATGTGCAAATCAGGAGAATAAATTAATTGAGAGGCATCAAAATCAGAAGAGAAGTCAAGTGAAGCGTGGAAAAGAACATTAGTATCTGGTTGGACTACAAAAAGTTGGTGTTACAGGTGACATCCAAATGTTGCTTCACATTCACTGACAGAGATTGGAACTAATAAAATACAAATACTTTGTTGTTGCACTTATTCAGAGTCTTTAGGTTTTATGTTTGCCCCTTCAACAAGCTGTAGTTTGCTGCATTTATGAAATAAAAGAACTATGTTTTCTTCAGAAACGTTTCTTTTTTGGTTGTATCCATGGTTAGCTTACCGCGGGCCGAGAGCTCAAAATAAGTCACCAGCATGTTGGCAACAACAGACGCAAACAAGGTAGGACACATATTTTGATTGACAAAATATATATATATTGAAAAAATACAGTATTTCGATCACCTAAATCTCCAGAATCATAACTATTACATTGAAAAAAAATATCTAAATAGAATAAAATGTATTTAAATGAAATAGCCATTATATATTCACATTTTGTTCTCAAAGCCACAGGGAGCCATGGCAGAGGGATGACAGAGCCGCCGGTTACCGACCCGTGGTCTAAACTATGTAAAAGACCAGGCCAGGCCAGGCAGCACTGACAGAGCACATAAAGAACTTAGTGCTGTCAACCTCATTCCTCATCTGGGAGAAATGCTTGAAAATTTTGGTAAAGGAGAGATTCTTCTTCCTTGTGCCAATTGAAAAACCTGACTTTTTCTGTCAGCTATGAAAGGACACATACATGTTATCATTTGCTGATTTTGCATTTTCTTATCCACTGCCAAGACCACAACACCAACATTCAAATTTGACCCCTCTCTCGTCTCTGATACTCTCTGTGCGTATGGCTCTGCGGTTTACATTAGCATATTATCACCTGGCAGCAAAGATCTTACTCCACCTGCTGGGAAAAGGAGATCAGCATCAGCAGTGGGCCGTTCATCTAAGCAACTTCAACTGCAGGAAGCCAAGAGAGATAAAAGCATTGATGATGCCATCATAAACGTTGTCAGTCAAATTCTACACCCTCTCACTAATGTCGAATGGCCAGGTTTGATGGTTGTAATGTCTTCATGCTAGAGTGAAAAACAAAGTTAAGAAAGCAACACTTGACATGAGGAATAATCTAAAAGATGCCATTCATGAGAATGAGTTCATCTCCACCACAGACAGGGTTTCATTGAAATCATGGCACATTGGACAGAGCCTGAAAATCTGGAGCGCTGCTGTCCTGCAAACAACTCCAAGGATCATATACCTTTTCTGAAATAAGTACTTAGAGTGACCCACATCTGTGAGAGCGCTAAAGACAGTGACTGATAATGGCAAACAATACAGAACCACTTCAGGGTCAAGCAGGGGAAATGAAGAGGAGGAAAAGGGGAGAAAAGTTATGGCTGAGTTTGTTGAAGCAAAAATATCTAAGCATGTTTGGTTCACCTTCTCCTTAATGTACAATTCTAATTTTAAATTTTAATCTTCAATTCTTTATTAGTGCGTTGAACTGGCAGTAAATGGAAAGATACATTAATACAGGAGGAGCACACAGCTTTATGAAATTCAGCTATTTTAAGTATCCGCAACAGTCTGATGAATTATTTTTCATGCAAGAACAAGTTCCATTCACTTATGCGAACAAAAATCACATCCTATGAAAACCTGCATATTGGCGCATACAAAGTCAGTTTACAGAACGCTTGAAATAGTCCATTTTATTTATTTTTAATTCCTATAATCTGTTCCATCGGAGGAGGCCAACGCTCTTCTGCACGCCCTACCTGGGGTGCCTGGCTGATAGCAAAAAAATGTCCTGAAATCTTTCCCAGCAGGGTGCCATTTGGCCCGGAGCACTGCTACCTGCTTCTGCTGCCTGCAAGACGCTTTTTAGCACTGTAAGCCAGATTCTTAGGCCTAAAAAGGGCAAGCCTCAAAATAAAGAGCTCTGAGAATCAGCTTTCTGCTGAGGCGGAACAAAAGATTTTTGTATTCCTGGAGAAATGAAGGAATTTCTGGCGAACCGACTTAAGGCTCTTTGCTTTGATCATGATGTTTTCACTTTTGTTGCTGATATGAAAAATGGATTTGCACATTGGAAATAAGTTAATGGCATTATTTTTACTACATGATATTTTTAATTGCTCAAACATTTTGAATTAGCCGGAAGAAATTTAGCTCCCTTTTACTTTTATATTTTAAGTTTCTGCTTGTCTGCTTGGGTAAAGGAAATGTGCAACCTTTGTCCCTGTGTTCAGGGGTTATAAAGCAACAGTTTAACCACTGACTGGTTTATCAGGCTAAATACGAACAGTACATGTTACCTACGCCTGGCTCTCTGATAATTAACTGGACATATTAGAATTATCCCAAATGACAATTTATCATGAATTAAGACAGTCTAACCACTAATAAGACATTATTCCATATTAAAATGGTAATTAGGGACAATTTTACCACTTTCAAAACGATTTTAAGATTTTATTTAAAATCTGGCTCATTCATCAACGTTAATCAAAAAACAATGAACAGATGCAAATTTGACTGCACTCACCCTTTGACTCATTCATTTGGTGTTTAACGGATCTATCAAATATCTATTTGTTAGCTTTATTGTGATGCTAATCAGAGATGCCAATCATCTTAGCACCTCATTTCCTTGTTTGTCCCCACATCCTACTCTCAACATGTTTTCCCATCTGCTCCTTTCATTTTCTGCTCTCCTTCTTCTCATATCACTTGCCTGCTCTTCTGTTTTTGATGGCTCTCCTTTAATTTTTACTCCTGCTTTGCATAATCAGTTTTTTTGTCTTTTTGGGGGGTGGGGGTCTTGTTATTTTGACCACATATTCTCAGGAACTCTTGGTGACAGGAAATAATAGTCATAAAGTCTTCTTTCATCTCATCAAATTCAAAGATTTGATTGTTTACAAAGTAACATTTTGCTTTGTAATTAGTTTGTCTTTGTGGAGACACGCAGAGCTGGAATGGAATGAGGAATGAACCTCGATTATGCTAAAGCAATAAAACTACATTCAAGTATCGTTGCTTTCTTGTGGTACTTATACATTTTTAGAGAAACTGTGTAAATTATGTAATTAAAAAGTAAATAATATTACATGACCTACACATTGAAATTAGTGGCCATCTCAGTGAACATTGATAGTTCCTGGGCCAGTCCTTAATGGGAATATTTTGGGGGCCATTAACTTGTGTTGAGGAAGTTAATCTGAGCCTCACTCCTCCAATAGAATGGCAAAAAACGGGGAGAGAAAAAAAAAGCTTCAGTTCAGCCTTAGAAGTTTCCAGAAAAGCTCCTGCACTTCAAAATGAGTATTTGTCCGTGTGATGAAAACACTGACATGTGGCCAACCAGCTTACCAGCTTGTTCCTACATATCAGTAACTGCAGACATGCTGTTATTTTCGACAGATCACATAAGCGGAGCCAACAACAGGAATGCCCATGACATGAGTTTTCTCCCAGATTCTTTTACAACCTGTGCCATTCTAATGTTCACCTATGTCTTTTGCATTAAAGAAAGAGAGCAGAAGTCAATCAAGTCATGATTGAAGATAGTAGAAACACATAAATAGACATTATTGATTAAAATTGATTGATTGATTACAAAGTTGTATACATATTTATATATATATATATATAGTCTGATTGGATCTTGATGTGGGTTTTTTTGTTGTTGTTGCTCTTAGGGTTTTTTTTTTTTTTTTTTGAAGAAAGTAAATATGTCTGGTCTGAATTCAACCTGGAGAATTTTAAGTTTGTTTCTGAACTTTGTGGGAAGTTTCATAGTCACAGAAACATCAGACATCTTGGAGGACCTTGTGGGAACTTGGCAGCAGAATTCTGTGGGCAGATGTATAAATGACTTATAAAGGTGTTTAGACACAAAAACATGTGTGCACCACTTTTCACGCATAATTGTTTACAATCTTTGCAAAGCTGGATGCATTGCTATCATAATTACCTTTACTGTATATATGACAATTAATAAATAGAAATAGTTGTTTACATGAACTGTGCTGACATTTAGCATTGATTAATATTACTCAGTATTTATGCGTTGCATCCAGCAACTTTAGATGTTATTTTAAGACGTTCAGAGTAAAACAAGCATTTAGTGTTGACAGCTGTGCTAAAGGTTACTGATTACCTTTGTTTGTAATAACTGATGCTTCTTCATTATGCTTCTGTTGTGTCATTTATTTTGCCTGATAATTTGTGGCACCGGAAGGGATTTTTTTTATCCAAAATGAATGTTTAGTCGAGTATCTTCATCTATCAATGACTAATGATGGGACTCATGCATACGCTATAACTTACAAGAACGCATACGCATATGTTTCGATTTGGACATAGTTTTAGTTCTAGCCATGAATCTACAGTTTAAAGCATGTGGTCCTGGACTTTGTTGTGATAGACAAAAAAAACCCTCATAAGTGTCTCTGCAACTCTTATAATAGATTGATGATATATAATTGAAATGATCAGCAGCTGAAAGTAGTAATCTACCCGCGGGAAAGTAAGGACAGAAGAGCTGATATCCAGGCTCAACTGGTGCACATGTAAACCACTTTCTTTGATATATACATAGAGTTGTACAGACACTACATGCTGCTTTAGTATGGAGAGCAATTATCTTCTGGAGGTGGATTCATAATATAAAAATACAAAGTGCTCCCATAGAGCTACAGTGTAGTGCAGTTAAAACAAATGGTTTGTACACTGGTGTACACTATTATACCATATTCCACTCCAAATATTTCTAATATTTCTCATTTCAATGTATATATTCATATATTTCTTTTTTTATTTTTGTCTTTCTCTTGTCTAAGTTAAACACTGGAGTCAAATTCATAGTATGTGTACACATACCTGGCAATAAAAAAAATTCTGATTCTGATTCTGGTGACATCTCTATGAGGCAGGTTAGACACTGCAATAGATTTCTGCTGTGGCTGTGAATGTGGCGTCAAAGTCAAAGGTTTGTTTTGGGGGGGAAAAAAAAAAAAAAAAGAGCAGCCAGTTAAGCAATTGTAATATACACGCACACACACACACACAAATATATATTAAAAAGGTTTGTTGTGATCAGCAGAAGTTAGTTGCATATTTAAAGTGATCACATGCTCATATGTTCCAGTCCCATAAACATGAATGTTTGTGGATACCCAAACAGTTCATACACACATAGTTACACACACCAACATACACAGGAGATGCCTCAGTTTCTGCAGTTGCACCCCTGTGGGGACCCATGCAGGACAGAACAATGCAAATTGTATTCCCTGCCATTGTTTCTGTTTGCCCATTTTTCTTCAGTCCCCTGCAATACACACAGACACACACACACACACACACACACACACACACACACACACACACACACACACACACACACACACACACAAAAGGATGTGTAAGAAGCCACAGCACCTCACTGCTGCTGCAGAAAAAACAGAGCTATTGTTATTGTTGTTGTTGGAAATTGCACTGTCAATGGAAAATACTACTGGTTTCTACATGCTGTGTGTATAAGCCACACACAGGAAGAGACAGAGAGAGAGCCTGTGTGTGTGTGTGTGTGTGTACGTAAGCGGTGGCCTTGCTCTGTCTCAGCCCCGTCATGTGGATTCATAACCCAATCCCAAACGAAGAACTTTGTAGAAACACATCACTGAAAAGTCACTCTCTGCTCCATCACAAAATGCTCAGAGAAATGCTGAAGTTCATGGGGGAACACGGAGAGATGCAGCAATGTGCACCGCAGGACCCACACAGGTAGCACCGTTCGGTTTATGAGGGAAGGGACAGGGATTAAACTTGATTAACCTGCATTTAGAAGATTGTCTTGGATTTTTTCATGTTTATGGCAGAAACGGTAAAGTCCAGTAGCTGAAAAGTGAGTCACATGGAAAGACAGTTAATACGGACAAGGCAAGAAGAGAAGAGAAACCAGAGATAAAAGGAAAAAGAACCAAAGATAAAAAAAAAAAAAAAAAGAGGGGGCGGGCAAACAATTGAGTGGAAAGGAAATTGGAAAAAGGACAAAGAAGGTCGAGAGTAAGAGCTAATGGGCTGTAATCTGCCATTAATTTGGCTTGCGCTAAATCACAAAGGGTTGCTGGGAAATCAATGCAGGCTGATTGCTACTTTTACAGAACTGCAGAAATCACAGAAGCCAACAGCTCGCTCTCTGTTATGTGACTCTGCAGCTATTTTGCTCCCTCCTCTGTGAGACACAACCCCGCTCTGGTAGCATGTTCAGCTTATGGTATCAGACTGATATCAGACAAACACAGCTGAACTGACAAAGTGGATTTGCCACTGTTTGACTGATTGCAGCGTGTGTGAGAGAACGAGTGAGAAACGCAACACGGCCAATGAGGTTTGATTCTTCTGCACAACAACTATGTCCTCTTTTTCCCTGGGTAAGTACACATGGCACATACACAACCAATTTTCGGCACTCAGCTGACACTGACTCAGTCCGACACAAGCAAATTGGATGATTGGCAAAAAATTAATATAGGTAGTTGCCTTGAGGGCAAAATGGCTAGGAACGGAACAGGACCCAGACTGAAGGAAATACGTTCTTATGCTTGACTTACAAATTTTGAAATCGATTCAGATACACAAAAAATATTTTGCAGGGCATGTTGGCATGAGTTTTCCTCCAGTGAGAACAGTGTTGCAACCGACCAGGTAATGCCAGGATTATTAATAAGCAAGCGAGATCCAGTGATGCAGAAGTGTTAGCTGAGCAGGAAATGTGGAATGAGAAATAATGACGGAGGGGCAGAATGGATGAAAGCAGCAACAGGGTTATGTTTCTTCTCACAGGGCCTGAACTCGAAATTTGGTTGAAGACTAATCATGATCAGGTAGAAATCTGTTGCACTGTTTAATCAGACACAGGCTCACATTAAAGTGTGGCCACTCAAGGTGAGCCTCTGCAGAAACTGCTGCATGTCAGGAAGGAAAACGTTCCAAGCCTGCCTCAAGTTGTTCTGTCTGCAGGAAGATGGACTTAGACTAAACCCTGACTGCAGCTGCTGACGATGGTTCCTGTCCTGCTCTGATGGAAATCTGGTGTTGGCATGGTGATTTTACTTAACAGAACACCTCCCTCTCATTATTTATTTGAAAAGCGCAGTAGAAATAACATCTTACTGTCTAATGTTGCTACCCATCGATTGCTAGTTAATTGTCTGTTGTTAGTAACTATCAATTGGCTGTTTCACAAGTACAAAAGTAGATCATTTGCCAAAGTAAGGTGTCAGATTCATCAAACTGCCCAGCATTATAAAAAGACACCAAGTTGTGAGCCAGGGGGAACTGTTAGATGGGAATATGGACTATAATGAAAGTGTGAAAACTGCTTCAGTCTTTTACAATATCAATGAGTGACAGAAAGTAGAAAAATCGGAATTTTCAACCACTAAATGTTGCAAATTACAAATTTTTACTTTTTAAGTCATCAAACCTGGCCATGCAACTTCCTTCGGCTGCATAGAGAACAAAGCTTAATTTGTTTTTCTTTTCTACCATGTTATTCCTTCTGGAGCTAAAGCAGTCTCGCCAGTATGTAGTTAAAATAAAAAATAAAAATAAAAAAGAGAAAAAAGGCAAGCAGCTTACACGGCCTCATCTTTAGAACTGCTGCAATAACTGAGCAGCAGGAGCTGGCCCTGTGATGGAAGATGGATATCACAGAGAGGTTTTCACAGTTTTCATCAGGATATGCCTCACATGGGGTTAGTTGAGGCAGCTGGAGACATTAGGCCCAAACACATCCATCATATTTACATATATTCATAGGTTTTAGTGCGTGTCTCATCCCGTCACCACAACACTTCTCCCTTTCTGCCTCAACTTTCAATGCTCTCCCCTCCTCCCTATGGTCCCTCCTCTCGCGCTTACCTCCCAACACCAATGGACAGGCATAAACACAGCCACCCCCTGTAACTCTCCGTCTCCATCATTAATTCTGGGCAGTAGGTATAGCTGGCTACCAAGCTATAATATAAGTAGATGAGATTGAGAGAGGGCCAGCTTCTTCTAACAAAGAGTCAAAAGGACAAAGCTCGGCTGTTGAGAGTCAGGGCCATAATGAAAACATTAAGATAACTGTTCAATATTTATGAAAGTGTGCTGGTCTCAAGCCACATACACAAACACACAAACATATACGCACACACATGCACAGAGAAGGAGAGAAAGGGAAAGGAAGCGGCAGTCTGTTGAGCCATTCATTATATGAATTGATTTAGCTGAGTTTTCCCTGGTGGCCCCTCTTTGATACCAAGCTTCTTCATTCTATACAACCTGTGTGTTTGTGTGTGTGTTCAGGAGTAGAAGCAGAGAGAAGTGATGTGGCACAAAGAAAAAAAGTATTTAAAGGTCACAGAGTTTGTGGGATATCCTTATCATGCAAAAAATTAAAATCAGATTCATGCAAGATTCAATAAACAACTTCTCGGTCAAAAGCAGTAATGTCAGCCAAGGCTGTAAAGTCATTTAATTTCACATTACTTTCCATCTGAAGGTGTGTTTTCATGCTCTCTCTGCCTCTCTATAACTTTCTTTACTTTGTCCTTTAACTTTGTCAGAAATTGTCCTCTTTGCCTGCCAGTCTGCCTCAGAACCAACCCCTTCTTAGGTTGTCTTAGGAAATTAGGTTTGTGTCATTTAGAGAAAATAGTGGGTGGTGGTGATTCAGATCAATGATAACTACAAACAAACAAACTTGAATTTGAAGTTTCCATTGCACAAAAAGATTCAGCAAAAATCAGTGGTCAAAATGCAAAGCCCAAGTAGTTTATAGTATGCTTAGGCAGCCTTTTCCTTATACACTCCTTAGCCTGTACACTCATTCACTGATTTAGAATTTTAAACAAATTGCATTCTTACAAACCAGAGAAGCTATTTGTGAATCAAAGTGAAGCAATTCACATATCATATAAACACGACTTACACATTGCTGGAAACATAAACATGATAGATGCTTCCAACCATTAAGAAAAATCACTTTCACGATGTTACAAAACACATCTTTAACTCAAGTTGTCCCGTTACCTGCTGTAATGATGCTGAGTGCTAATGATAAAGAATTTAGACCAAAAAGCCATGATGAGAAAAATCTCCAGCAACCAAAAACCTGCCCTCTACAAAAACCCAAATCACACACAGCCAACACAAATAACTACATTTATAATAGGCAGATGGCACTGCAAGCCGTAAAACCACAGGAGCAAACAGCAAACGAGAGGAGGCGTGTTTCAGTCACTCGCCATGTATCTCAAGTCCAGCAAAGTATTAAAGCACATCATGTCATTTTCAACCAGACTTCAGGTCTTTCAATGCAGTTCACTGAGTTCAAAATTTGTCTGCCAACTGTTAAATCCCCTCTTGTCTTCAAGAGTGGTCAGGCACTTACTTGTTTTTACTTCTTGGGCTGTGATTCAGTGGAGCTTGGTTTTCCAGTGTCTGTCCTCAGCTTGAGCCTCAACATCTGAGAAATCCACCCTCCATGTCTGCCCTCTTCCTACAAAAATGATTGGTCAGATGAGGAAAATATAATGTTAGTGTTCTGGCTCCTATTTCAGGTGAAATGATTTCACTGGTTGGGTAAAGTGGCTTCTTCCCCTCACATTTCTGTATTATTTAATGGCACAGGGTTGTCTACAGTCCAAGGAAATAGATACATCTCCTTTATGTCTCTTTATTTGTTACTTTTTTTTTGATACTTTTATGAAGTTAAAACTTCAAGATTTAAACAAATGCAGTTAAACAGCACATAAATCCCCAAAACCAAAAGTGGGTTCATTCCTTGACATCCGCAATTGTGGCAATTTTCCATTTTAGTGACCTTACTCCTTCAGAAGGACACTGTGTAGAAGGTGTACATTTTGCGATTACAGCTGGTGCTTTTTTGAATTTTTCCATGGGCATATACTTCAGTTGTCACTATTTCCCCTTTTGAGGCCAAAATTTGATTCCAATCTTAACTTGGGTTGAGCTGTGGACAGTGTTGAATCTCTTTTGTGTCTGGGATAAGTGCCCATTATCTCTGTGTGTGTGCAGGGTCTCCAAGCAGGCGGTAGTCACTTCCCATTACATCCTGAATGGGCATTTCAGAAACTCCCTGACACGCTGCAAAGACCCCAGTCAACCAGGGGACATATCCAGGAAGATGGACTCTGATGCACACACTGCCTGGAGTTCAATACTTGTATTTTCCTTTTTATGCAACTGTCTCATTATGTGGGATTCAAAGCAGTTGTGTAAAACATGCTACCCCTAAAACTTTTTTCTTCCAACATTCAAATGGAATATGGCAATCTATTTGGGGCACTTGAGGTTAAGGTTTCCAAGAATGGACCAGAGCGCTCAAACACACCCTGTAGAAAAGAACTTGGGGATTAGTAAAAGGATCTACACGCTGACTGCCATTATCAGCTTCTTAACAAGATGTAAAGGAGTGTCTGGGATTAAGGTTTAAATACTTGCCTTAGCACACACATATTGCATGATAACACTATGAGCGTATGTAGCACAATATAATGTAGTCTAATATAATAAATCTCTAATAGATTAATTGCTGTGTAAATTTTATTGTCGCTTTGAGAAGCATAGATGCCAACATTGAATGCGGATCTAAATACTGAGGCTGTGTGTGTTGTTTTCTTTCAACTAAGATGTGTGTCTAATTATCTGGTGCCAAGTGTTCTTGTTTGCTGTGCAAAAACAACAACAACAACAACAAAACAAAAAACAACACATGATGTTGGAAATGAGCTGACATATCTTACTTTCATGGCTGCTGAAAACACTGATAGGCATCGTGATGATTCTGGGTGAGAAAATGCCTAACAGCAGAAAAAAGTCACACGTATATTATTTGCCTGTTTATTTTACATCAGTTTATTCAATCCTATTTCATCTTTACTTCATAATGTATGTGCATTTCTGATTTATATGTATTTAGGGGACTTTCAGTGTTCAGTGTAACTATACTACACTAAAGGTACATCTTATCTTAGTTAGCTCACATAGCTCGTAATACAATGTTGAAGATAAGAAGTAGATTATCCTTCATTTTACATTTTTGCTCTGTCATCCTGAAATGCAAGGAAAATTGTAAATTAGCACCCACTGAAGTTTCCATATCTCCCTTCACTTGATTGCCATGTTCTCTGTTACTCTGGGTGCTGAGGCCCAACACTGTAACGTATGTACTACAAATGACAAAACACATATTAGAAACTGATTTCATCTGGCCTGGCTGTATGATTCAGGAAGATACCGCACCGCTGTTATAAGCCAATCAGTAATGCCATGCAGGGTTGCACCTCGGTTGTTCAAAGCCACATAGTTAGTTTTGACTTAAATAAAGCTTTTGCTTAACAACTTCTGGGAGAAGAAATGACTTCCACAGCACATACAAAGATATTAAATGTAATCTGACATTAAGTGGTGTCGCTCTTTCTATGAGAGCTGAACCTTGCAGTTACTCATTGGTTGAGAACTATTATATGAGGCAACTTTTGCTCTTTTCTCTATTGACTCCCCCACAATTCATCTAGCCATAGATCCACATGTGCGCCCATGTATCCATGCCATCATTCATCCCCCACCTGAAGTGTCTCCAACCTTAAGAATCTCCATTTTGTTCCCCCTCTCATTAAGTCCTCCTTCTCCCCATCAATCCATCCATCTCTGCTATGCTCTCCTCCTTCCCTCCCCTCAAATTGCCAATCATTAAGCTGTCAGTCAGCTGAAGTTTGCATGTTGACGGAGCCTCAGGAGCCATTTTAGGATTTATGGTTTGCAGGCACAGATGTACAGGTTTCCTTTTGACTAATTTATCTTTCCTCTCAATTTTTTTTTAATTTTTTTTACCTCTCTCTAATCTCAGTTTTTCCTTCCTAGCAATTTCCAACTTTCTCAGTCCTTTTCCTTTTCACAAATATTTTCACACTCCTCTGCTGTTTTGTCTCTTCTTCCCTTTCAAACTTGTTCTCTTCGGCTTTCAGGCCTGTAGCCTCCACATCCATCTGGTTATTTTTATTATTTTTATTCATTTTTACAGCCATATCTGTTAAAGTACCTTCTGAATCTATTGCCATTTCACAAAGTCACAGAAATTTATACCCCTATTCACGTGAAGGCAGGAGAGGTTGATGGTGGAAAGCAATTGGGGGCGGGGGCTGGATGTTTGAGATGAGCCATCACTGGCCAGATTTACAAGTCTCCTTTGGACAAAGCCCCCCCTCCCCATCCAGTTTTTGAAGGGTTCAAGGTTAAATTCCATCTGGAGACCGTTTAGTGAGAGAGCATCCTACCGCTTTTTACACACCAAGCGATGGCCATGTAAGTTTAGGCAGCTGCCACCAGCAAGGCAGAGAGATTTACGTGTTGGTGCTTGACGGAGCGAGAGCTTCCGATCCCTGTAGCGTAATATTTTATTGTGTCAGGGATACAACAAGATAGGCTGCTCCATTCCCTCCAAGGAAAAAAAAAGCCTGACACCAGAGTTTTCGACAGGGAAGAATGAAGAGAGAGTGGGGAAAGGGAGGCGAGAAGGAAAAACACAGAAAGATGAACAAAGCATGAGTGAGCATTGCACAGCTTCCAAAGAGCTCAGAATAGAAAGCTGGAGGGCAGCGTTGGCATAAATCAACCTGGTGATCAATGAATTGATTAGTAAATCAGGCACCATACAGTAAGTCAAGGATGAAGCGCCATTAGGGAAGAGCTATGTCATCATTACAGACAAGAATTCAACAGCTTTCGGTAAAAACCTGCTATCCATTTTCACAAAGGCTGTACGGGGAGGGTCAATAACAAGAACTGGGACAGTGAGTTTAAGTCGAGTCAAAGTTTTGTTTTTTGTTTTATTTTTTTGACATTGACTCATCTGCACCATGATAAACACTGAGCTAAATAATGACACCAATACAGTGTCTTTTTCTCTTCTTTGTACCCTGCATTAAAACTACATCACACATACACCGTATTTACCGAACCGCTACACACTTTCCTTCTTCTGACACTATGCTCATCCTGTTTATGAATTTTGTGTACTACTAACCGACAAAACCAAATCCCTCTCTTACTGTTTTCTTTTATTTGTAAGAAAGGAAATCTTCACGGGAATCGGTATCCAATAAGGTACATGGGCAATTTCCGTTTTCTCCATCCAGTGGTCACAAGATAAGGTCTGATAAACATCTTTGTTGCTTTAGAGAAATCCACTTTATGTGGATGTTCGGTCTGCTATTCAAAAAGAAATCATTTTGATAACTTTAAGTGCCATTATCAACTTTTTAACAAGATATGAAAGTCTGGAATCAATTTAAATACTGGCCTTGGCAAAACAACAAAAATGTCCACACTGAATGACAGCACCAGGGCTTATGTATTACAATTGAATGGAATCTAATAGGAAAAATGTGCAGTTGGTTCTTTTGCTGAAGAAAATATGTTTTGCTTTTGAGTTAGAAACACTGAGTCTGACAATAACTTTATTCTACTGTAGAATCTTGTGCTGTGTGTGGTGTGTCTCTATTCTGTTGCCCAGCATAAGTGCAGACAAAAATGAAAATGAGCGATTTGTTTTTTGTGCAATCACCATGCTATAAAAAGTACATTTTAGCAATTATGTGTATAGAATCTGAGCTGCAAACACATCAGGACCCTTTTAGCACTTTTTTTTCAATGTGCAGCGGGGCCACATTTTCTGAATTAATGAAGCATTATTTTTGTTAAAGGCAACAGAGATGCCAGGGGGTGGTAAGGGTGGGTGGCATCTGTACAAAGTGCACAGCTAACCAAGATTTGCATCCAGAGTCTAGTCTGTAGTCAGGTTTGGACAGCAAAAGATCTCCATATGCATGAGCAGATAAAAAGTCTGCAGTCATCACATGCATCAACTTTTAGTGCAGCAGGGAACATTAAAGGCCTACTGAACATGTTGAAAAACTATGGTAAAGGATCGCTAAGCACATTAAAAAGTGATGCCAAGGGTCCTGATGAAGCATGACTTGAAGTGGGACCTCCCTCAGGCTGCAGGCTAGGTAAGCCTGCCTTCACAAAGTTTTGTTCATGTTCAGTTGTACATTTATTTGCAGTGGTGAATATGTTGTACAATGGATAATGCTGCCAACATATTTGTAACTGGGAGGAAAGTTGTTCTTCAGTGCAAACATGAACACTGTGGGGTTTGCATGATAGTTCATAGTACCAGCTGCATTCTGCTCTGTACCTCTGTATGTGTTTGTGTGTGTGTGCCCACGTGCTTCCACTTCCACTCTGATTACCACACATTGTCAGACGCTGGGCAGGGCAGAAAACTTTTAGCCAGCATCTGAGTAATTTAATTCAGCAATAAATAAACAAACAAACTGCTGTGTTTTTTGGAATTAAAAGTGTGTGTGTGTATAAGAATGTCCACTTGCCCCATATTAGCGCTTATCATCCAAAGCAAAAAATACCACAATGTATGTGTGTATATAAGAGATACACACACATGCACACCTTTAAATATTACACATAAACTCAGAGAGACAGCATTGAAGCTCCACCGGCATGAAGACACCAATAATTGAAAAACGTGTGTGCGCGTGTGTACATAAATATGCACACCGTCACCAACCACTAATATTGATCATAGTCTTGGACAGAACGGAGTGTTTAATGGGATGGGAATCTGCTGAGGTAGTTGTAGTGAGGTCGCTAATGGACTGTATGACATGCACGTACACACATGTACACACATTGAGCATACAGCTGTATCTCCGACAACCAGTTTATGTCTCCTAAGGGCCTGCTTAGCTCAACGCAGGCCCTGTAATAATGTGCCATTTTACTTTATGCATAAAAGCTGTGCAGTATAACTTGCCGTTTCAGGTTTAGCAGGTTTATAACCTGTTCTTGTAGCAGTGGAACTTTATTGTCCTCCTTATGTCGCATAGAACTAGAGAATTAGCTCCAGAAGAAGAAACCATGCATTTAGCCTGCTGTGGTAGATGTCCAGCCTCCATGCATTTCCTGTATCTATCTTTCCACACTACTATACCTGTGTGTATTCACTGACAGCTCACAGGACTAGTCCTATACATAGTTGGACAATTTAGGTACAATATTTTTCTGTTGTCTGCTAAGCTCCCCTATATCTATATATTGGCATGATTGATTATTCTATCAGCAGGTTGAGCATCTGTGGAGCTCAAAGTATCAGCTGTGGCACTGCTACAGAATCAGAACGCATACATTATGTAATAGCTCTCCAATCAAAACACCACTTTGTAGAGTAGGACAGTTTTTGTGTGTGTTCTTGGAAAATTGTACACAATGGTGTCAATCCAAAGAATCCAAGACCGTTTGGTTTTGCCAACTGCGGTGTGAGATTCACACCCTCCAGTGATTCACAGGGGGCATGAATTTTTTTTGGTAGATGCAGTTTTCGTGCTGTAATGTGATTGATGCAGCACCTATGTGGGCAGCCACAAAAATAGCTTACTGTCTGTTCCGACAGGCAGTTTAACCACCTGGGGGTCCCTGAGCTATGATATATGCTGAATTAGTGCCCCTGTTGTGACAGGAGATATGCTGCAGAGGTGTTAAAGATGTTTGCATGAAGAAACTGCCCAAGTTATGATCATGGTTCAAGTTAGAATAAGTAATCGGGACCTCTGTCATAACGGAGGGTTAGGGTTAGGGTTAGGGTTAGGGGTTAACCCTAACCCTCTGGATAAGGTTGGAGACTGATTACGGTCATGTTTCAAAGAAAGTGTTGACTTTCCGTTGAAGATAAAGCAATAAAGTCCAGAGTTATGTTGACCTAAGCATCCACATCAACCTCCTCCTGCCTACCCATCACCTGACCTCTTTCTTCGTGCTTGTCAAACTTACCAAGACCTGTATAATGTTCATTAGACCGTAACATCATAACTGGTGCTGCCTCACACACTGTGGGCTGTTATAAACTGTACACAACCTGTGCGGTATTCTTATTTTACCTTTTTCTGTTTTTAAACGTGACGGCAGTGCAATTTCTTGGATCAAGAAAGTAAAATAAAAAATTTTGAATTATGAATTGCTTTGCTGTATTGATTTGTGTTGTTCAGTTGTTTAAAGACTAATTGTCACTGACTATGCAAATTGTTTAGTTACAGTAAATTTTTTCCAAACTTCACTTTGGGGCACATCACCATTCATATTGGAACAACATGAGTGTAGCGCTGACTCAGACAGCCTTACATTCAACACTGCTCAGTTTTTGTTAGTTCAAGTGGCCAAGTTCAATTCAGTCTAACACTGCATCCAGCAGAACTGCACATAAGATTACTAGCTCAACAGCTTCTCATTTGCAAATGTAATCAAAATCTGTGGATTTTGCAGACTTTAATATTCTGGTCTAGTTGTATCTTAATAATAATCTTATGATATGATCTCATGGCCAGGAAGTAACCTGCTGTGTGTGTGTTGCAGCTGAGCTGCACCTGTGTCTCTCACCAGTGAATGGAGCTTTATTGCTAAAAGCTACCGATTCAGTCAGAACTTGTTCATCAACGTGGTAATCACTGCTGGAAAGGGTTTGGGAAGGTTAGTGAGCCAGGTTGATGAGCTTCCACTTCACTAACAGCTACGTAAGCTGTGCTTAAGATGTCGTTTACCAGGTGTAATGTAACCTTTACACAAGCCCCAGAGCTTAATCACAAACACGTCTGTGTTGCAGTCTTACATCTAAAACGTATATCGGGTTGTCGTGTCAGTTTCTCACACAAAATGCAAAGAGAATTTACAGTTTGGCGAAAAATGCATTCTTTTTAATGTCCGTTGTAGGCACGGGATTCTCCCAAATCCCTGTAACGATGATGCAAGTCTAACATACGCATGTCATACACAACAGTATTATGATTCTGATTAATGATCTCATGCTGGATTTGCTGCTGCAACCAGCTCCCTGAAAAATCCAGATTTTCTCTATTTTCAGATATTTCCGGTTTCAAGTAACGCTTAAATGAACATCTGATTACACCTGGCCTTGCAGTAGACCAATTTGTCTGCTGATTGACGTTGAAATTATTTTCAAGAAAAAAAGAAAAGAAGCAGGATGAATACACAATTGTAATTGAATATCATTTGATAGGTTGAAAAATATCCTGTCTTAATTTTGCTCTCTCACACATATTTCTCATATATCCTCCCTGTCTCTCACATAGAACATCAGAAATGATACTGAAATTGGTTTTTGAAAAGAATATGACATATCATTTACAGCGATGTGCAGCATGATTGGTTGGTATTCATGACAGCCACAATCCAGGCTCTATTTTAAACTGAAGTGGTGAAGGAACAAGTATCTGCTCTTATCTTTGACGTCAATTGCAAAGTGTACAAGTCTGCATATGTGAGTCTTTAAAATAATCTGCAATGTGCACTACATGTGTGCATACTCAGACATGTTTATGGGGTTGTATGTTATTGTGCGTACACATATGCTCCCTATAAACATTTGCATCAACTACATGCGTATGTTTACCATCCAGTAGTACTCATTTGTGTGTTTGCTGTTGTGTACATGTGAGAATTTTGATTGTGTATCTGCTGTCCTTCAGTCTATCTGATTTACAGCAGTCAAGTGAAGAGAAGAACGCTTGGAGAGCTGCCATTTTAGTGATGATTTATGAAATAGAGGGACAGGAGGGAAGGATGGAGGACAATGGAGAAGGATGGAATTAGGGAAGGAAACAGACTCAGGGACGACTTATGAAAGAATGTGATGGCTGAGAGGGGTTAGGGTTAGGGAAGAAGGACAGAAAGATTACAGCAGACTGAAAAAAAAACAGCATTCATACATTCGTGTCAGCTGGATGCTGCTTGCTACAGTGGCTATTTTGGTGCTGTGTTGCTTTTTTTGAAAAAAATACAAATAAAAAACAAAACACACACACACAAAACAGCACAACACACTATGGATTTCCCACAAAATTTGTTGGAAAGATAGAAATCAGTGCACAT
This sequence comes from Echeneis naucrates, assembly GCF_900963305.1. Taxonomy (NCBI): domain Eukaryota; kingdom Metazoa; phylum Chordata; class Actinopteri; order Carangiformes; family Echeneidae; genus Echeneis; species Echeneis naucrates. The sequence goes on from NC_042519.1 coordinate 16,100,669, forward strand.
CAGTCCAATGGAGTTAGGGACGGTCTAATTATCTAAAGGTCCTGCATTGTATATAGTTTGATTTCAATATTTTTTTTTTATTATAAAGCATGTCTAGATGCTTTATTAATACTGTGAAAGTATCAAAGCGCTCAGCCAAGAGAGAAATGCACAAAGCCTGAATTCACTGACCCTTAAAATGAACTGTCTGCATTTCTGTAACTATGAGATGCCAAAACAAAGCAGTCACCACATTAAACCATGACTCAAGCCAAGCCAACCCCACACCCACTGTCAGAACCTGCTACTAAAGGTGAGCCTCCGACACTCCAAAGCAACCAACGACACTGGTTAACTGTCAGATGGGACCTGAAAATACATAACACGTCAATATAAGCAAATTATTTTACATCCTTATGTAGAGCACCTTTAAGGATCCCTCAAATATAAGTTCTAGCTGCAGTCATGTTATCACAGACTGTTCTTTGTTGAGAATCCCTGCTCTTCCTCCCCTTCTTTCTTTTGCCTCTGTTTCCTCAGCCACCCGTTATTGCTACACAACTTCCTTTCTTTACCTGTGCTTCCTTGTGTACCTTTTCTTTTTCATCAGCTGCACAATGTACAACCTCACAAACCAATGGAAACTGCTTTACATGTTAAAAAGATGTTTACTTTGAAGATAGTGTCATTTTGGTTCTTTCATTTCCATTCTTGTACTTTTTTCCGCCGTTTCCCCAGAAACAGTAATTGCATTGTATGCTAAACACTGTGGTGTATGCTCTTTCATGAGTTACTGTTTGTCTTACTCTAAAAACATTTTGTGTTGTGTTATTTAGTATGCAGACTATCAACACAGCCAAAAGATGAATTATTGCTTTTGCTTTTGGTTGCCATCATTTAAGCAGGACAGGATGTGTTTTTCTCTAATCTTACAATGATCTGTCAGTATACTGGATGAATCTCTTTCTGTCTGTCAATATACAGTGCATCTGGAAAGTATTCATACCACGTCACTTTTTCCACATTTTGTTATGTTACAGCCTTATTCAAAAATGGATTAAATTCCTTTTTTCCCTCAAAAATTCTACAAAAAATACCCCGTATTGAAAAAGTGAAAAAACTTTAGTACATTTTGCTAATTTCTTAAAAATAAGACACTCAAGTGTTGCATATACATAAGTATTCACACTCTTTGCTATAAAACTCAAAATTGAGCTCAGGTGCATCCTGTTTCCACTGATCAGCCTTGAAATGTGCCTCCAACTTGATTGCAGTCCACCTGTGGCAAATTCAGTTGATTGGACATGATTTGGAAAGCCACACCTGTGTATATAAGATCCCACAGCTGACAGAGCACAAGCCATGAAGTCGAAAGAATTGTCTGTAGACCTCCGAAACAGGGCTGTATCAGGGCACAGCGCTGGGGAAGGTTACAGAAAATGATCTGCTGCATTGAAGCTCCCAAAAAGCACAGTGGTCTCCATCAGTCAGAAATGGAAGACATTTGGAACAACCAAGACTCTTCCTAGAGCTGGCCGCTCAGCCAAAATGAGCAAGTGGGGGAGAAGGGCCTTGGTCAGGGAGGTGACCCAGAACCCGATGGTCACTCTGACAGAGCTCCAGCGTTCCTCTGAGGAGATGGGAGAACCCTACAGAAGGACCACATCTCTGCAGCCCTCCACCAGTCAGGCATTCATAGTGGCCAGACAGAAGCACATGACAGCCCGCTTGGACTTTGCTCGAAGGCACCTGAAGGACTCACAGACCAGGAGAAACAATCCTCTGGTCTGATGAAACGAAGATCGAACTCTTTGGCCTGAATGCCAAGCGTCATGTCTGGAGGAAACCAGGCACCGCTCACCACCTGGCCAACACCATCCCTACATGGCAGCATCATGCTGTGGGCATGGAACTGGGAGACTTGTCAGGATTGAGGGAAAAATGAATGCAGCTAAGTACATCGACTTCCTTGATTAAAACCTGCTCTAGAGCGCTCAAGACCTTAGACTGGGGCAACGCTTCATCTTCCAGCATGACAATGACCCTAAGCACACGGCCAAGACTTCAGGACGAGTCTCTGAATGTCCTTGAGTGGCCCAGCCAGAGCCCAGACTTGAACCCGATTGAACGTCTTTGGAAAGACCTGAAAGTAGCTGTGCACCGACGCTGCCCATCCAACCTCACTGAGCTTGAGAGGATGTGCGAGGAAGAATGGGAGAAACTCCCCAAGCTTGTTGCATCATACACAAGAAGACTGGAGGTTGTACCCAAGTATTGAGTAAAGGGTGTGAATACTTGCAATTTGCAAAATGTTCTATAAAAGTTTTCTTCACTTTGTCATTATGGGGTATTTTGTGCAGAATTTTTGAAGGGGAAAAAAGGAATTTAATCCTTTTTGGAATAAGGCTGTAACATAACAAAATGTGGAAAAAGTGAAGTGGTATGAATACTTTCCGGATGCACTGTATGTAATAAAGTATAAGACATTTCAACTTCATTTCATTGAAGCAACAAAAGGCATTTGGCTGCTTTTTTCTCCTAATTCCTTTACGACAGAAATGCGTACCTTGACATCTTGTCAGTTGGCTCTGTTTAACACAGTGTGTGTAGCTTGTCAGCCACGTCATGAGTGGCATTGGTTTTTTTTTTTTTTTTTGACAACAACAGTTGCGTGTTCACAGAAATTGCCCATGCTCATCTTGCACTTTCTGTCCTTGTGCAATTTCCCTCTCACACAAACAAGTTGTCTCTCTTTTCCTCTCAAGGCCTTTGTCTCCCCTGCACCTCTCATGTCTTCCATCTGCCTCTTGTTTTCTCAAAACAATTTTTGGATTTTCTAGTTCCTTTGTTCTATGTCCCATCTCTGTCTTTCTCTTCCTCTTTCCATCTCCTCAATTCTGCTCATCATGGCGTCTACTCTCATTCAAGGTGACTTCAGGAGAGCGCTCCCTCTGTTGCATACAGAGAGAAAGAGGCAGCACACACCTGGCTGAGAGAGGAATACACTCGACTGAAATATTTGTCAAACAACAGATTAGTTGATTGCAGCTCCTCCAAGGCACAGCGGTGGCAAGTGTTTGGGAAGACAGAAACAAGATACAATCTCACATCTGTGGCAGAATGACACACTGAGACGAAACAGAAGAGGAGATATTAAAAGTAAAAACCTGTGATATTCTAATTTAAATAAGTACCCTGGGTACAAAAAGCTTTTATGAATGGGAATAAAACTAAATGAAACAACACCCTGGCGTGAAATGTCTCGGTTTTCAAGCCACCGTGATGCAAAACAAGACCTGAATCAGGTATGATTGGTGCTCTCAAAAGTGACATTTTCTGTGTCAAACAAAACCAGAATCTTTGCCTAACCCTGACCAAGAGCTGTGAGAATCTATGTGCTCATGAAATAAGTTGAGTAAGATGGAGCTGAATGTTGTGGCATCAACATTAATTTGACATGAAATACAGGCGACAGCTGTTGTTAACTAACTAAAATACAATGTTTTCCAAATGTCTTTTGTCAAATTATTCTTGACATAAAAATATTGATAATTTTATTGTGAACTATGGAAACTGATTTGGTACAGAGGAAAAAGTTTTGAGGAGGAAGAGGACAATAATTTGAGCAACAGAAGTCATCAAGCGTGAAAAGACAACAGAAATCTTTGTTGCATTATTGATGACGACACTGGTGGACTTTATTAGTCCACCAGTGTCCTGCAGTGAGAGGATTACTGCATTCCCCTCACTCCTTTCTGATACACGAGTTTTTCAGGCAGAAAGATTTAAAACAGGTAGACAGAACCAAGAGAAGGGAAATGTTGGATTACACATCGTGGGTTTTCTGCCCTGCAGGGCTAGATTAACTGAGACGGGCAGGAAATAACTAATATCCGTGGAAATACCTCTGAGACACTACTGATGGGCCAATTCCCTGCTCTGAGCAAGGCTAACTGAAGATAATCCCTTCTGTATTTTTTTTAGTTTGTTGTCTTGTTTGTACTTCCAAATATTTGACCCTCTGGAATCAAAGATGTTTTCAACAGAAAATGTTTCTTCTTGCATAATATAAAAAATTCAAACATTGTTTTGATCTTGAGCTTTCAACTTTGGTGGATGATGATCGGAGCTTTTCTCAGCATGACCGACATGATTGCCTTAATTACACTGACAGCGTGTGCCACATCAGACACATGATGCTATTCAGTACAATGGATAAAGATGTGGTTTAAGTAATGTATACAGTAAGTAGGTACTTTCTCACTTTCTATTCTGTCTTTGGCCTCCTCTACTTCTGCACCAGCTTTTTATAAATCACTTCCGGCCAACGTTTTCGATCTTTCTTTTTTGATTCAATGCACTTGTTGTTGTCTGCTGTTGTTGTTATTTGGCCATCTGTCATTGGTCAGAACTTTAGAGGAACCAGTTAACAACAGACAAGGGAGACTTTTAATTGGTCCACAGAGGATAAGGGCCTGTTCAAGGGAACGCTGTTGGACGTTTTAAAAACGGCAAGTGCTGGCACGAGCTGGGTACAAGCTCTCAATTGGAGGTCCAACACCTCCCAGTGGACCTTGAGATGGCTCGCAGGCAGGTACAGGCTGCCTGGGCTGAAGCCCCCAGGCCTCCAAAGATGGGAGACCTCCTATTTCTACCCCCCCCCCCCCCCCCCCCCCCCCCAAAAAAAAAAAAAAAAAAAAATCACACAGTTTTTAATTTGCCAAATTGTGTTTCCATCTCTTGAAATGTTTCTTTTTGGCCGCTGATTAGTCCAATTTACAAGTAATCCATGTGGTCCCCCCTCCCCCCGATCCCAATGACACAACAGCCTATCAGAATGCACACAAATGTGTAGCCCTTTTCATTCAGCCTTTGGTTAGCTTTAAAAAAGTCAGAGAGAAAAGAGTTTGAAAGTGGTGGAGATAAATGAACATTAGCAGAGGAGAAATCCTGCAGCATGTATCACCAGAGAGCTGTATAGAGGAGCGTTTTGTTAAATTCCTCCCTGCTGAAGCCATACTGAAATGCTGTTCAAGTCAAGTTATTGAAGTATTAGAAGAGATGGGCATTGATATGAATAACTGTACCCACTTGCATCATGTTCCTGTCCGTCCAGGATTTAACAGGCATTGCACTTCGTCGTCGGTGCAACATTAATGATTTAATTTTCCTTTTTTTGTGCTGAGCTCGTGCTATCTGGATACAGCATGACAGATCAACGTGGGATTCTTTTTTCTTCACACCTCAATGCATAGTTAGGTAAAGTGGTCATTTTGGTATAAATCCAACCAAATGTGTGCAAATAGAAAAAGGAAAAATACACAACGCAGCGTGCATTTGTGCCGGCACTGACAAAGACCTAAGTGGAAGCACAAATTTGCTTCCAAAGTTTGTTTTACATTGGAAATGCAGACAAAAGCTGATTGTCCTGCATACATGATGAAAGACTGTGATGTGTTTGTCTGAAGAATGAACTGGCATGCTCGTTAAAGGCAGCATAGTCAAGTGAAGCCAAGCCAACAGCGTGTCTGTGACAATATGTTGCCTGGTAAAATATGTATGCTCCTCAAATAAACGTCAGTCTCATCAAAATAAAAAATAAAAAAACAGATGCCACAGTTTTTGAATACAGAGCTCAACTATCCAAAATCAAACTGTGTTCTCAATGAGACGGTGCTGCTATGCTTCATCCCCACATCATTACAATTTATTTGTGATTTCCTCTGTGAAAGAAACATGATGCACCATAAAGCCCGACAAATTCTCTCTTCTAAGTCCTCAGTTTCTTAAGCACAAGCTAGACTGAGTAAAAAAAGGAAGAAAGAAAAGAAAACATTCAGATACATTGTTCCGTTGATAATTGAACATTGCATTGCTCTAAATTGCGTCTCAGTCGGAGGAATGCCCCATGGGGATGAGAAAAAGAACTGTGCTGGATTTGTTGGTTGTTTGTTTGAAAAGTGACTGAAGCTGTCAATCTATTTAAGCTTACTATCACCAGAAGAGCATAATACAGCAGAGGTCCACGGGGAGGAAGGTGGATCAAGCCCTTGATCCCACCATTTGTTGTGATCTGTGGCAATGAGAGAGTGAAGCTAAGAATCTAGAAAATTGCCTCTAATGATGGAACCGCAACATATTTGGATTACTTTCAGAAAGACCTTCAAAAGCCAATGTGGCTAAACCTGTACCTCACAAGCACAACAGTCATAATTGTAAGTATGCTCAGGTAATTGTTGAATGGCCACACAAAAAGGAGTACACGTTAAATGAAAGCTGGAAAGCTGATGAAGATGATCACATTTGGTTTTTTCCCAAGAATTTTTTGTCTCTTTTACTTTTTCTAGTGTTGTATAAACTATTGGTTGCACAAGTAGACTGTGGTATGTTGAAGTGACAAAAACTGAGCACACAGTCATAGTCTGTGCAGTACAGTCTGCTGCATTTCAATACCAATCAGTTTCTGTCATCACTGTAAAAAGCGTGTGAATTAAACCCAGCACTGACGTCCTGGTTCATGATGCCGTTTGATGCTTCATTTGGCACAGGTTCTAATATTCTTCTTCCTCAAAAACACATCTTACAGTAAGTAAGAGTAAGATGTGTCATCCTAACCTCATCCTTATCTTTTGATATGGCCACTGTGTCCAATTAGTCCGCAACCAAGTTGACAACCCACTGCGACATCACTCATCGGTTTGTGAGGGTTAGTGCAGAAAACAACTAGGGGATCTTGTACTGGGATAGTGTGGCAGAGGTGAATGAACATTTTACCAGCAGGATATGTCTGACATGCCTCATACAACATATCTTATGTGCAGGGCTGGGCGATATGGAACAAAATCCTATCTAATGTACTGATGGCCAAAACATAAGCACATGTGCTTACGTTTAAGATGGCTGCCTCATCTACCACACTGTGTGTGTGTCAGCCTAGCCTGATGTGGCTGTAACTCTGTTCCAGCTGTGTGATTGGCTCAGCATAGCGCTACTGTTATCATCATTGGCTGTTCGTGTTGTCTGTCAAAACGTGGATGGAATGAGTCACTCACTTTTCTCTTTGGTTCCTGTGTGGGAGTCCTGAGTGTTTTTGAGACCAACCAGCCCAGTGTGCATGTATTATGATACTTCATGGCTAGACAATGTGAAGTGCACAGTGAGCTCATTCCATCCATCACATCTTCAACCGCTTATCTGTTTCCAGCTCACACTGGGTGAGGGTACGCCCTGGACAGGTGACCAGTCCATCACAGGGCAGAGACAAACAACCACTCACACTCAGACATACAGACAATTTAGATCACCAGTGAACCGGACTACCCAGAGGAAACCCACGCAGGCACGGGGAGAACATGCAAACTCTGCACAGAAACGCCAGGAACAAGGCCGGGAACCGAACCCACAACCTTCTTATGTGGGGCTAACCACTATGCCGCCGTGCTGCCCTACAACAACTAAGTCAGAACAAATCTAAAACTACTTGGTGAACTCCAATCAACATCAGTTTTCAGGGAAGCATCAACCAAAATGCTGAAATCTCAAATGTCCTGTCTAAATGACGAGTTTAACTACAGAAAAATGTTCATTCTTTCTCAATTTCTCACTCCATTGCCCTTCTCTTTTTCAACACTTTTTTTTTCTTTCACCCCTTGGATTCAACCAGCTCCCTCTCCAGCAGCTCTGTGCAATCTGTCAGTCATGTGTAACCCTGTCAGGTTTCAGCTAAGACCCGGGTAATCCTGCCATCACTGAGGCTGTTAACTGACTAATTAGGGAATATATTGCCATCACAGTCCCTTAATCCTCCACTCTCATTCACTTTTGCCCATTAAGGATCCCGGAGGATTACTGTAACGATCACACCTCCTTCTCTCTTTGATGGTACGCCGGGATTAGTATTAAAATATACAGTGTGTGTCACCAAAATGATGACAGTGTTATCAAGAGAGGGAAGAACAAGCAAGTCATACAGTAGAGCTACTGTAAAAAAAAATGTTGGGACATTTATTATAAACAAGTGTTACACTGGCTATGTTTTAGTCAGAATCATACATTACTAGTCTCCTGAGAAAGCTTTACACATAGAGATTATTGTAGAAATGGAACTTTATGGTTCTCTATGATACAATAGTTTTTGTATCTTTCTGAAATTTCTACAAGCTGGAAATTTGTTTAAAAGGGCAAAGCTTTTTCCAAGTCATTACTTAAAGGCCAGACAAAAATATGACGCCCTTTAACTGTATGTTTTTGGGCACATAGGGACAAACAACATCTACATCACTTAGGAAAAATTGCTTCCATCACAGACCATTATCATTGAAAACATATAACATCACATAAGATTTTAAGCTGCTAATGTCAAACAATAAATAAATAAATATAAAAATAAATACAGATAAAAACATAATGAAAAAATAATCCATCCTGTGGAGAAATTAGGCAGCTGTTTTGTTTTTTCTTTTTTTCTGTACTTTTACTGTGGAGTGAAAAAAAAAAAAAAAAGATCCAAGTGAAATGTCAATGTAATTCTCTTGGTCCTGAGTTTATTCAGGACAGTTTTGTTAACAGATGGTATTTAGTCGTTGCCATGTTTTGTGGCAGCTATCTTGCGAGGCAGTCACATTCCCTGTCTGTTCCTCATGGCTGTTAGCATCTATTTAAGACTAGCTGAATATTTTCTTTAGGTGACTATGTAGTGTGTTAATGCATATCTGATTTCAGAGCTTCCTGGCTGACAGAACAGTCATACATATAATAAACTATTGCAGCGTTAATGTTAAATGAATTTCAGGTAACCTTTGAAATAATTGAAAGGTGTTGTCTGCCCTCAATAAGGCCTGGAGAAGTATGATTAGGAATAACTGTCAAAAGTGTAGTGATTAGAAAAAGGAAATGAGGAGCTACAGACAGAAGACAAAAAGTACAGGAACAAGGAAACAGCATTCAGAAGTACGAGCTGCCAATTGAGTTACATACTGCTAAAGTTTACTTTAACCTCAGTGAAAGAGCAACATAAGCGGTGTGCCATTCGGTCCATATTTCCATTACATCTGGGTCTACTCTGTGACAATAGTTCAATTACTGCCTACCAACAGTCCATCTCTCACCTCACTCAGTGGTGCACCGACAACTTCCTGAAGCTGAATGTAGTCAACACAAAAGTAATGATCATCCACACCTGACGCACACCGTCCGCACTTCCATCCATAACCAAACAGTTGAACAGGTCAGCCACTTCAAATACCTCCGACTCACCATAGACAAAGTGACATTTGATCAACACATCACAGACATTCACAAAAGGTCCCAGCAGAGACTCCATGACATCCATAAACTCTGGGCCCTCTCTGTAACTACTGTACACCGGCATCCTTCTGTAGTGTTCCCCTGCTTCTACAACATGCTGACCACTACCGAGAGGAACAAACCGACAAAATAACACACAGCGCATCCAAGGTAACCAACCTGACACAACTCAACCACAGAGCAGTCACACGTCTCACACAATCAATAAGCAGCGACCCAGACCACCCGCTCCCCCCGCTCCACCCACACTTCACACTGCTGCCATCTGGTCGCAGATACCAGACCCTGAGATGGCGACAGGCTCGCTTCAGCAAAAGCTTTGTCCCGTCTGCCATCGCAGCACTCAACAACCTCCCTCAATAACCCTGGATGGACCCAGCAGCCCTCCTGAGTGCTTCTCATGTGTTCATTGTTCAATATTTGGTGGTGTTTTGTGCACTGGTGTGTGTATTGTCGCTCATGTTTGGTAGAGTTTACATAGTGTGTGTATTCATATGTCTGTGCTTGATGGTTGTTGGTCATGTTTTTGCTTGTTTTTGTTTCTGTTTGCTCGATGTGACAGACTGTGAAAAAAAAAAATCCCCACGGGACAATAAAGGCTATCTATCTCTCTATCTAGCTATCTGCCAGCGTTTAATTTTTTTGTTAAACTTATCATCTTTACAAGTTTTATCCACCAACAGACAATACTGTCATGGAAAACGTTTTCACTGCCTAATTAGTTCCAATGCTGACAATAATCCATTTTCATTTTTTTTAAAGAATTTGCATTATTCTTATTTTGAAGTAAAATACTTTTTTAAATACTAGATTTGAGTTTTAGTCCTTGTTTTTCTCCCCTCAACTTTCTCAATAAGTTGGATGAACTTTTTTCAGAAGTTTCTATTCGTTGTGACAAAGTGGGACAGGGAGATAGAAATGAAGGTAAAAAGGACAAAGACATCACAGCACTAACTGATAGGAGCCACATTAAAGCACTGCTCCTCTGCCTCCTGGCAACTCTCCGTAGGAAGAATGGAACAAAAGAGACGATGAGGAGGGCAAAAGGAGAGGGAAAATGATAAGCCAGCACATCTTTTATTATTTCACAGGTGGAAGAGTCTGGTTATCACATGTTGCCCCCCCCCACACACACACGCCCGTTGTCTCATTTTGCCTCTCGTGTATACACTTGTACACGCTTTCTGGTTTTCACCCACCCCATTTTCCTTCTCCAGCCATCCCTCCCTCTCTGTCTCTTATCCACACCTGCACACATTCCAACCATTTACGCATTCTTCTTCACTCTGCTTCATTTGAGCCACCCCTCTTTCCCATGTTGCTGCTCTCCACCTGCAGCGTGCTTTTCATCACACTGAACAACATGTTGCATTGAGTTTGTTAACAAGTAGTTTGAATCCTCTAACGCTGTGAGCTTGATCACTGTCTCCCTGCAGCACAATGTGACCTGATTTTTTTACAGATGAAGATAACACCTCTCTTGGGCTTTTTAGCCATTTTCTGGCTTTGTCACATGCACAGATGCACAAATGTGCACTCAAAGAGGCACTGCAAAGCTGTCTCTATCACTCCCTATCTTTTATTTTCACACAGTCATATGCTCAAATCTTCGTTCTTGCTTCTGAGACATTAGTCCCTGAATATCCACCTCAGTTTAGTCAGTCAGCAGACAGAGAGACTTTATCATAAACTGTTCTTTGTCTTCACTATTTCACAAAAAAATATTGTGTCCAATGTTTCTATATAATGAATAAGTTTATTTCTCAGACGTAATTTGTTTTCTTACATGGAAAAACACAAATTTACTCTGTTCTCAAATATCTAAATATTCAAGTTTGGCTTTATTATTATGTCGTTCACTGGGCATGTGAGAAGTATTTCTATTCTCCTTCTTCTATATTAAATTTCAGACCAACACATGTCGGCAGTCTTTTGGATTGATTGAATGTGGATACACATTCATGTCCTCTTATTTCATTATCTGTACTGCTTATCAGTCGGGTTTGGGAGGGACTAGAGCCATTCCCAGCAGAAACTGGATTGGGGCTAGGTATACACTGGACAGGCTGTCTATCACAGGGCTGACATGTAAAAACAAACAACCATTGACAGTCACATTCATTCACGGGCCATTAGGAGTTCTCATTTAATCTAAATCTGAATGTCTGCATGCATGTGGGAAGAAGCAGGACCGCTACCAGGCCCTGGAAAAGCCGATGAAGATGAAGGAATAAGAAGCAGGAGTATGCAGAGGAAACATGCTTCACCTCCACAAAGAAAGGCCCCAGGCCCTGGAATCAAACCCAGAGCCATCCTGTTAACAATCTATTGCTCTGATTTGTCAAACACTCTCCTGAGTCTTACTGGCTGCAGACTATTATGTTCAATTATTGTTCTGAAATGAATCAGCTACATAAACTGTTTTTCATAGCACTGTGAATAAAAACACAGGAAGACATGTAGTAGCTTGAGACCTGCAGCTGTGACCAATTTTAGTTGATGTTTCCCGTGCCACTCAGCCCAACAGGAAACATAGAGCCATGGTTAAGACTTCTTTCAGTGTAAATGCAGCAGTAGTTATGCATAATAAAGTATTTCTTGTGTTTAGATCGCTTCGTTAGTGCCAAATAAAACGCTGCTCCAGAAGTTCCACATGTTGCATTTTTTTCCACAAATGCGACACTATATCCTGTGGAACAACCAGTCCAACACACAAACAGGTCTGATGGCTCCGTAGGAGAGGCTGAAATAATTTTGAACAAAATACCTCCCCCTCTCTAAGCATCCACTTATATCACTTTCACTCTCATGTCGTTAAAAACAAGAATTTCTCTTGAAAGTGGAGGTGAAGGTGAAAGTGGAAGGCCATTCCTGCACACAGCAATTACCACAAATTCTTGTTCACACACACACATACGGAAGGCAGGCAGTACACAGAGTGGCATACATGTAAAAACAAAAAACATAAAATAAAAAGACACATACTGACTGGTCTCTAAACTAACACCAAACTGCCTCTAATTGCCTTTCCTGCTCAGAGACTTCTCAAGTAGTCAACATTTTCATGTTGCAAGAAATCTGGAAAGATAAACAGGAAACCCTAAAAACATTCTACAGCTCACAGCATCCCACATATACACGTGCACACACACAGACACAGTCAGAATGACAAACCTTGCCAGCAAACTATCACACCAGTCGCCTGCTGAGCTGAAGCCATGCAGCCTCTGAGCTCTTTGGAGTGAGTAAAATAAAGGATCACTCGTTTTCCTAATGACTGTGACGTGTGACAGTATTTTAAGCCATTAGAGGGAATATGAGCCAGAAAAAATATCCCACAATGCACCATAAAAACACTCACACAGTCCACTGCTGCTGCAAGAGCCAAGAGGGGCCATGGAATCAAGAGAGGGTTGGGGGGGGCTGAGAACAAAAGGGGGAATCTGAAAAGAAGTGGAGAAGTAGAAGAATAAAGAATGCAAAGGGAAAATTGGAAAATGGGGAAAGATTGGGGATAGAGTGGGAGGGAGGGAAACAGGGGAGGAAAGTAAAAAAGTGAGCCAATGTGTGAGAGGATGGGGAGTGGGAGGGTCTGGTGACTACAGGCTCTCTGGTGTCTTCTATCTTTGATCTAAATGTACTTTGGCATTTCTCCTCTCCTCTCCTCAGATGCAATTAGATTCCTTGGTAGCCAAGCAGACGCAGATGAAATGGCTGCTTAATGACTTCCTCGGCAACCTGCCCCAGCAACGCAAACCCTCCATCTGGAGCCTCCTGTTTCGCTCTCTCTCCTCCTCCTCTCCTCTCCTGCTTATCCTCACCCCTTTCCTCATTCCTCCCTTTGATTTTCAGTCAGTTTTTCCTTTCTATTCTTCTTTTATTTGCTCCAATTTTTTTATTTTATTTTATTTTTAATTTATGTCTGTTAAAAATTTCCTTTTTTAAATCGTTTTGCTTTTACATTTTTTTCCCCACTCGCCTTGATTCTTGTCTTTTCTGTTCCTCTTTTTCACAACCATTACTTTTTCAGCCAGGTGACCTGGATAAGGACAAAAGCTCAACAAAACGATCTGTACTTCGTAAGATAAGGAGGAACTGACTTTGGTGAGACAATTGTCTCATGAAACAGAGGCTACATAACAGCCCCCCCCCCCACCAAAAAAAAAATGTCCAAATGTCCAAGAGATTGGTCATTGATGAGTGTCTTTTCATGAAATGTTTTTTCTTCCATCTGCTTACTGTGGTTATTTTAATAAAAGCATCTTACTTTTTGTGGGCTCTCATATTTGATTTGCACATGATGTGCTGAGAATTTGGCCTCCTTCACCTCAATGAACGTCCCTCTCATGCAGCTCTAGCACTTATATTTACTTTTATAAGACGATAGTCTTATTTTCTCACTTCTTTTTCTGTTCTCACAATTTATATTAAAAAAGGATTTAACATTTACTATTGTGGTGGAAATGTGTCTCAGGCTGCTTAAAGCTATTTTCTCATGTATAATGTGAAGTTAGTGGAGCATATGATGCAATGTAACCAGTGCGGTCTTTCAGAGATGAGATTACATAAAATAATATTACTTTTCTCACATGTGGAAGGTATTTAACTGATTATGAAACTTTTTGCCATCTAAAACTCAGACTGTAGTGAAATTCAGAAATTACTGCTCCCAAGCCAAGAAAGTTTGCAAACCAACTACAGATATTTTAATGGAGAAGATTTCACGTCTTGCTTCTGTCAGGTGTCTTTGTGGGGTTCAATTCATCAGCCATCTGGTCATAATCCCGCTTGTCTAACCTTCATGTGACTTCTGTCTCCGTCTCTTCATCCTCCATCCTCGTCTCCCTCCGTCTCACTGGTGAATTGCTGTATCTGTTCATCTTTTCATCTCTCCACAGGAGGAAGGCAGCACTTTCTAATCGGGCTGAGTAATGCAAATTTAATGAATTTGGCAGTGAAAACGCATGATGTGCGTGCGTGTGTGTGTGTGTGTGTGTGTGTGTGTAAGCACATAACGATATACAAATGCGGAGCATATACACATGCGGACGCTCACCCAAAGCCACAAAAGAATGCTTACTGCCAGTCACAGGTGGATGCCAAGATTCAGATACACACACACCACACACACAAACACGGTGTAACTAACTGACTCCTGACTTTCTTTTATGGGTTTAATTAATAGTCTTTTGTTTTTGCTTCTGAATTGTGTCTCCTAATTAACTGGCATTATGTAGCGCGCTGTCTGCCCTGCTGTACAGTAAAGCCCTTTTCTTCCAGTGGGCGAAGCCTGTAACAGTGAGGTCAACCATTCCACCTTCAGAAACTTCTTGAAAACAGATTGTGTCTCTCTTATTAGACTGGAGAAAAAGGGTTGAAAGTGTTTTTATGCTAACGTATGACTCCGACTTCTGTCATCTTTTAACTTGTCTCTAATAACAATCATTCTAAATTCGACATAATGGTAGCCTTAAATGCATCATCAACACCCTAATGCAAGACAGCAGTGGTGTGGCTGTCCTTGTCAACTGAGCACACTCGCAGATACAAGACTGTGCTTTAGATTAAATATACTGTATGTTATTGGACTACTTAAGGAAATTCTCTCTACACCACAGTTTTACAAAAACAAAACAAAACAAACCAAGAAAAAAAACAAAAAACACACACAGACCAGAGGCTTATCAACATCCATCATCCCCTACTCTGCCCTGCAATCATTCAAAAAACCTCTGAATGCCAATTTCCCCGGCAATGACTCAAAGCAGTTAGAGCTTTAATATATGTGGGCAGAAGATGTGTACTCGTAGTGATATTTGTGCTCCTGTAGCCTGTGCTAAGTTGAGAGGTGTGAAGAACTTGAGTGTGCAGAACAAGTCAACCTGATTTTGTGGGTCTCTCCACTCAAATTTAATAAATTACTAAACCTGTATCAGGAAAACAGTCTAAGATTTACTGACAAACTTCAATACACTGCAGAAAAATAAAGCCTGATGTGACTCACAGATGGAATGATGGCAAGTGACCACAAACAAGATCAAGATTGTCTTCAAATTCAGCACGAGAGCAACTCTTTTCTGGAGGAAAAAAGCTCTAGAGTTTCAGAAATAGTGCTGTTCAGTGGCATAGCTTCATCAGGTATTTTCTTTTAATCTGTTTCAAGCCAGTTTCTGTGGATGCTGCCATACTAAGTGAGGTCAGAGTCCTGCAGATGCGAATCGGACTTTGAGTCCATTATACTGTCTAGAAGGCAATTTTTGACTTTCTAACCTTAACCCTAACCAATTAAAGAGACATACATCTGCATCCTGTCATGGACCAATACCTGATGGTCGCCTCTTATAACTTTGTTTTTTTTAGGTGTCTTTAAGTATATTTTAACTAAAGGGTATTTACCAAAAACAGATACTTATTGTTGGAACCAGGATCATCCAACATTTTTAGACCTGAGCCCTGACTTTATTAACTATTCAAATTGTTAAATCTGTAAACAGAATTAAAGTCCTGTGAGACAACATGGATCTTCGTCTGTTTCTGAATCAATACGAAAGGAAAAAAGAGCAAACAAGAACATGGTGACTTTTGTGCTGGGCTGCATGCCTTCTGTATATTTAAGGAGGACTGAAACACTGGTGGATTTTAACTCTGCTTTAAGAAAGGACACTGTAATCCTTTCAAAACATTTCATAACTGCTGTTACTGCAACACTCTGCTAATCACTATTTGTCTTGCTTTGTATTTAGTTTGGAAATCGGTGTGATGATGGATTGTTTGTTCCTAAAGAGGTCGAGGAAAGTTACAAAATGCTTCACAACTAAAACCAGTGGGCGAATCAGAGGGGAGAGAGAACACCACATAAGCGTGAGAATAAAAATAAAATAAAATATGCCTTTCTTAGAGATGAGCAAAAAACAAATTTTGTGACACTTGGCAGTGACTAGTAGGCATAAGAAAATTATCCCAAAGACAGAAAATATAAGTGGTTACAAATTTTATGAAAACACACCAGCTCTCTGAAATTAGCTATAACATGGTTGTTTGTATGTTTTGAAGGTATGATTTTAAAGAGAACTAAGCTAACTGGTCACAGAGTGAATTGTAAGTTCTGCTACTGCTACATAGCTTCAGTTAGCATGAACAGCTGTTCATTTATCATTTATTGTTACTTTTCCAGAGTGACTCACTGTAAGCTGGAGATGCAGTGCTGCTTTCAGAGAGTATATTATAGCTTCAACAATGGATGCAGCTCCTGCCGAGCAACAATCACCAGCCCCCGACAACAAACAAATTTCAGCAAAGCCAAATTCTCAAATAGCCCCTTTAAAAGGCAGCAGACCTTCCAGTGATAGATGGAGCATTTGGCTTGGGGTTGTGTGAGATGCTATATTCTATCTATATCTATATTATCTGTAATACTTTTAGTTAAATACACTCCTAGTTTTGCTACACCGCTGGCAACACAGAAGCTGACTGATGTGATGCTGTGGATGGGGCCAAACTTTCTTCAGTACTATTAAACAATCTCAGTCTAATTCACATAGTAGCATGGATATGTACACAAGTCAAATATCCTTAAGTATCACTTTAAATTGTGACAGGGACGCAGCAACAAACCACTATATCTAATGTTTAACAAGCTGATTTTAAAGACACCAAATTTCTACCCATTAAGTGTCATTTCACTGAAGCTTTTATATGAAGCGACATACAATCAGATCATCAATATAACAAAGAAGAGCATCTCTTAGATTATTTCTCAGAGCGTCTTTCCCTGAATAAAACCATCAGCTAATTGACTTTGATGTAAAATCCAAAGCTCTAAATTGACGTTTTTTTGGCCAGCTTGAACAACTCCCCACTGAACCATTAGTGTGTTTCAATATGTTGAAAAAGTGGCTTTCTATATGAAACAGTTCCTGTTAGAACCATTTTTTTTTTTTTTTTCTAATTCGTTTTCAAAATAGAGTGCCTGAGGGGGTCCATTGGCAGTTTTGGATACTGATGCAATATTTAATGTGCAATGTTAAAAACAGTGTTGGTTAAAAGAGGAATACCATCGTCATTTAAATGTAATGCCTCTGGCGTTTACCTCGAGCCACCCATGACTAGTTTACAGCCCCTCAGCCATTCTCCACTGCACACAGTCTGTTTTTAGATAACTTTGCATTTACATTTATTTATTTATTTGACAAATACGGCTGTGGCAAAGAGCTCCAGAAATTAATGGCATTGCAGATGCAGACCACACAGTAGAAAAAAGAATGAGGCCTTTCTGGGATTTTTTTGTTTTTGTTTTTTAATAGCCAGCAGAGCGTACCATTACACACAGAGATATAACAATAAATATTCACAGTGATAAAACTTGGTTGGCTTCATATCAAACCAGACATGAATGACTCTTTTTGAATGGAGAAAATACATCAGTGACATTCTGCAGACACCACCAGGAGAAGGAAAAAAAAGTGGTGTGGCAGACAAGGCGATTAAAATGATAAGCCACTGGGTTTATCCTTCAAGATTTTTTAGCTGTGTCATCTTATTCATACTGGCCTCTCTCAACTTCCCTCTCACCTGCTGTGTGCGCTAACCAATGATAATGAAACACCTTCACTGTGACAGAGCAAGCCAGAGACTCACAGCATGAACCTCCCTTTACTGCCCAGTGAGTGTGTCACACACACATACACACACTGACAGACACACACGAATGTATGTGTACAAGTATTTGCACACCCATACCAACACCTGCAAATTGATACTGTAAATGCATTGCTGTGGGGTGAGGGGACTTTTAGAGAAGCACTTTCCAGATTGCTTGATTAAAAAAAAATACATTATGACATATAACATTACTACTCACCAATATCTTTCTGCAGTGACAGGGCAAAATTTTCCTGCTTTGGAATTTTGTCTGAAATTTGTAGACCTAGATTAATAGGAAGGAAATGAATAACAACCAAAAATCAGAATAGAATTATGCTGCATGGTTAATTGGGAACATTTAAAATGAATAAATATGTCTGTGAAAGCTTTCATTGCAGCTGCTGTGCTACAGCACACCGTAATTCCTCATTGCCAGACGTTACACCGGCATGAGATAAAAAGAATTTTTTCATTAACTTACTTCTGTACTTCTGCCTCTTAGCAAATTCTATTGAAGTCAGTTTTTTAATGCATAAGTGCAGGTTTCACATGCATCGTTGTGTGCATTATATTGTGTTTAATATGGCATCATAATTCATAAATGATGTCAAAACAGTGGAAAAGTCAAAGGCAGTTTGACAGGCACACTTGTTTGTAGCTATCTATAGTGAGTAGCCTGTCAGCGACCCAGTGTGATCCACAATGCACTAATGTGCATGTGCAAACGTCCAAAATTTCTGTTGTACAAAAAATAATAATAAAAAAAACACAACACCAAGCTGACAAACATGACAGAAATGATCAATGCAAGGCACCCTCGTCATTCACCTGGAAGAATTGCTTACTATAAAGGAGTCGTGACTGCAGCATCCAGGATAGAATCCATCCTGGGCCCTTCGCTGCATATCACCACGCCTCTCTGCCTCCTTTTCTCTCTCTCAAAAATGCCAGAAAAAGGCTAGCAACCCCACTAGAGCCAAAAGAGGGCAGTAAACTACTAGAGAAATGCAGACTAACAGGTTCTATGAGATCCTTAACGACACAGAATGCTGTTCTGATAGGTAGGAAGAGAAGTCATTTTTCACTTCAGTATCACACTGACTGATGGTCAAGCATTCTTTGCCTTGCTTGCAAAGACAAATGCATATGCATATAAACAAATGTGGAAGCAAAAGTTTTAAAAAATGTGGATGATTTAGCTGCTTGCTGTGTCAAAAAAAAAAAATATATATATAAAAAAATCACTGTTTGTTGCTAAAGACTCAATTGTCAAGTCATTTTCAGATGCAGGTCCTTTTGCAAATGCCAGCAGCAACTGTAATGTGAGTCAAATGTTTCCACTTGCTGTCTTGAACTTTTGTTTTTTTCCCCAGTCTCCAGATGACTTACAACATAATGCTTTTGCACTGATCAAACAGGTGTTTGAGAGGTGGCAGAAACCCATTTCAATTAAACTGCTTTCTTCCTGCACTTGCTAACTTGGGTTGGCACAGATTTACATTAACATTATTAACATATCTATGATTACACTGCCACAAATTATTAAACGAATGTGTTATCTCGCTGGGTCATTTATAATAATTTCACTATTTTCAAACAATATTGTTGGTGTCCACCTAAAGGCTAATGTCTGCAAACTGTCTACCTTACAGGAAATTAGACCAAAAGTTAAAAAATTAATAACACAGGCGCCCTTTTGACACTTTAAAATTTGTAAACTTGTTACAACTAGGGGACATGCTCTTTCTTAAAGAGTCCAAGTGCAACACCAAATTAGCAATACAATGCGTTGAAGTAAAAAGAAGAATCATGATGATTAGCATCAAATTGTGCCCCTTAGATATAATTAATGTGAATTATTTTACTGATTAATAATTCCCTTTCCATTAATGTTGAGCTCTTGGAAAAAAAAAAAAAAAAAAAAATCGTTCAGTATAAAACTAATGAGCTGCCCGTCCTTGCTGAGCACTTCTTCATGTGCGGGTATCAGTTGAAATTCACTTTTTGCCAAAGGATCTATTTGGGCATTTGGGAATAAAGTTCTTCATTTAGAATCAGATCGGAGGTAACACTTTAGTTTGGAACAGCTGAGATTAATGAGGGGATATCAACGCCATATTAAAAGGGCTTGATTAACTCAGTTAGATTGACCTCATCAATTACAGGTTTGATTGGCTGTGACACAGCTTCTACAGAAAGATCTGTTCATCCATCCATTTCTCTTTCTCTTTCTCTCTCAATCTCAGATTTTTCCCTGTCAATTGCTGTCTTTTTCTCACTGTCACCAGCCTCAACAGTTACTGGTGTCTCTCAAATACCTCTGCAAGTGTCACAGATGGAGGATAGAAGTTAACTTGCAGTAAACAGACATTAGAGATGGGTGGTCAACTTTCATCATCCTGTTTGTACATTTTAGTGTCAATTCATCAATACATAGACTAAAATACCTTCCGCAAAAACATTATTCATTAGCATGCTAAAAATGTCAGATTCATTCAAGTAACACACAACGTATTTGCTCCTGCCAACTACAACATGATTAAAGTTCTTATGAACAACTGGTGCTTTGTTTGGGCCTGGAAAAATGAAACTGCACTAAAATTTAACTGAAACCATGAAGCAGCTAAACATAAGATGATAGACAGGAAGTGAACTCTAGCTTCCAATGTATATCCAAGTCCCCATCACTACCTATTTGACAAAGACACTCAAATTTGTCTCAGTGTCCTCAATCTTGCTGATTCTTGAAACTCATATTGAATAAAAGGAACGGTAAAATCAAGTTAGTCCTTTAGGCAGGTGGACATACAGCCAGAACATGGATGTCTGTGAGCTGTGTGTGTTTACGTGTGTGTCTATGTGTGTTTCAAGAAAGAAAAACGCACTGACGTGAAGAGGGCCTGCTGCTAAGTGTGATGGATGGATGTGGTTGATCGCACATACACATATGCTGAGCTCACTCTGATACACACAAACACACAGCTGACACACACTGTTTGTCATCTACACATATATACACTGAGGAGTTACACAAGCCATACTATGTACAAACACAAATGCACCGATATATAAGTCACATAAAAAATGTTTTCTATCGCTGCTGCTTGACAACACTGTACATTTCTGCTCTTTGTTTCAGCCTCTTTCTGTCCTTTCACTCTCAATTATCTTATTTTCATTTCCAATATTGCTCTACGTTCTATCGAATGCCTCATTTCTCTCTTTGTATACCTAACACTACAGGAAAAAGCATACAGTAGAAAAGTTGAGTGGCCATAGTAACCAAAACGATCTCAGTAAAAAGTTACACACAGGCTGGTAATGTTAACATTGAACCTCGGGGTGGGAATCTGTTACTATCTCACGATTCGATTCTGATTTTTGGGGCTACGATTCGATCCAAAATCGATTTTCGATTCAAAATTATTTGATTCATAATGATTTCTGCTTCCATCTATAGGTATCCAAAGTATCCTCATGATCTACTCCAGTCTGCTTTGCAAGACAGAATGACAAAGGAAGACATTAAAGTGTCTTTTCACATTTATTAAGTTTGAAACATTTATCTATGTTTAGATGGAATTACAAAAATAAAAGTGTCGCTTTATAAAAATAAAGAGTGCAGTTAAACATGGGTTCCCAAAGTGCTTAATCCTCATTTAGCAAGCCCTGCGCACTGTGAAGCTCATGTCAAGCTCAGTCTTCCTGGGTATTCGGTGAATATAAAGTCCGCGATCACGAAAAACAGAATTCATTTCAAACACGGAATAACACAGAACTGGCTGGATCTGACAGGAAAATACTTCGAGGGCACTAATAATGCAGGCCAGCCTACCCATGAATGAATAAATAAATGAATGAATGAGTGAGGTGACTTGAGCGTAGTGGCCGCGGTTCAATTCCCAGCAGGGACACCTGTAAATGTACCTGGTGACCTGAGCAGCACGGTGGCGCAGTGGTTGACGCCGCTGCCCCGCAATAAGAAAGGCGTGGTTCAATTCCCATGTCTTAATTGGTTAAATGGTGACGAGCAATGGCAACAGCGATCCCCCCCCAGCTCCTCGCCCGGACCGGACCAAACCGGTGACGGCACCCCTGCAGAGTAGAGACTAGACCAGACCAGTCCACAAAATGGTGCATTTTGCATGCACACAAACCTATTGTGTCAAATTAACCTATCTAATGGGATGTTGCAGGGATACTCTCTGTCTCAGTCACATTGTATGTCTGCACACACACAGAACAAATATGATGCATAGAAAAAAGTATATTAAATACAATGTTTAGCATTTTGATGTATATGTGCATCACACACAAAATAGATGGCTTACACTCAAATGTGGCGGGCATAAAGTGGATTCATAGATTCACCTCACAGTTTTCATGCAGCCACACAGAAACACTACACACACAACAGGTACCTATCCACAGACACACACATACATCAAAGCGAAAATTGTTTTTCTTGATATTACTGTGAGTGTCAGAACTGGCAACCTGAAAGCCAGAGATAGGGACACAGAGGGAGGAAGAAAACGGAGAAAAAATAGAGATAAAGGTATTAAGTGGTGACATCTATGTGAGACTGTATCTGATGACTAGTGATATATTTCATTTTCACTTTGCCCCAAGAAAGAATCAGTGTTGTTCGTTCATTCATTCAGTCATTCATCTTCTACCGCTTATCCATTTGCAAGTCACGGGGAATGCTGGAGCCAATCCCAGCTCACATTAGGCGAGGGTGGGTTCACCCTGGATAGGTCGCCAGTCCATCACAGGGCCAACACACAGAGACCAACAACCACTCACACTCAGACCTACAGACCCAAACATGATGTGTTTGGATGGTGGGAGAACTCCACGAAGGCACAGGGAGAACATCCAAACCCCACAGCCTTCTTGTTCTGGGGCAACAGCGCTAACCACTATGTGACCATGCTGCCCAGTGTGTTGTTGTGTTGAGTGTGTACACATGACAATTTTGTTTATCTCTGTTATAACATCCATGTAAAGCCTCTGAGTCTTACATAAAATCTCAGATAAATCTGTAGCTAAACCAGAGACGGAAATTACTCAGTGCTTCTGCATTAAAAATATATTTGAATACATTAGTATTACCATTGTATAAATCTATGTTAAGGAGTTTTTTTTTTTTTTTTTTTGGTGGGGGGGCAAATTATGTTGTACATGGCTCCATTTACAAAAGTAATAAAGAACAGTGAAGGGGGTAAATGGTTTTTAGGCGTTCTATGTGTAGTAAATAAGGAATCTGGGAAAATATTGTTAGAACCCGGTGGTCATTTTCTGCTTCCATGTTTTCATTTTAGCAATTTATGTGTAGCAACAAGTACGTGCTCCTTGTAGGAATGTGTGACGGGGGGGGGGGGGCATCTCTTGCTTGTGTTTACTTTGCACCTGCTGTTTATGAAATGTCTGACCGGCTCTATGACAAGGAGCAGTGTGAGATCAGCCAAAGGATCAGCTGGTCATCCTCATGTTTTGGTCGACATGTTAAGAATGCATTGGTGTTTCTGTTTAACCATGGATTCAATCCAGTGCTGCCATTTTTTAAGACTTCATCCTTGGATTTTAAAATCACTTTCCTTTAAATAAAACACCAAGTGGCAAATCTAGACAAATCTCTCACACAGTGCACACGAAAACTCTATCAGTCAGTAATTTTTGTAATTATAGGGCTGGACCTGCTCTGTGCGGTTCCAGCCAACAATCACCTTGCTTACTGGTCCTGGGAGACGAATGTCAATGATGATGCAAATCATGGTAACAACTTAATAAACTGCAATTCTGAAATGCACAACAGAGTATCAGTTGACCTTCGTTTTTACATGTTCAACAGCTACACACAGTAAGCAAGTTGAGAGCTAGCTGTCTGCTAATGGACAATCCTAAAAAGAAATGAGACGTTTACACCTATGTCAACATGTGCTTCTATTTGCATGTATGTGATTGGAAAAGTGCCATCGGGTGTTCACGGCACCATCTGCCTTCATCCCAACTCAGAGACACAGACAGGCAAACATGCACAGATGCATCTTTATACAACGGCCCATCTATGTGGAGAGGCAGCACTTATGTGTGTTTGTATATACAAGTTTATAGTTTCACGTCACTACTGATGCCCTTACAAAAAAACCAAAAAACAAAACTTGTATGCGTGCAGTCGCAGTTGTGCTTATTGATGTGAGTAAACTCCCAATCATCTTAATTGGAAATATTTTAATATCAATCTCATTTCCAATTTCACACTGTGTATCTGTCTCGCCCTCTCTCTCTCTCTCTCTCTCTCTCTCATATGTTAATAGTCTGATTAGAGACTTGGCGGCCTGTCGGCGGTTTGAACCAATCAAGAGGTAGTTTAACTGAGTCTGCTCACATCTGTCCTGACAGGAATGATAACAATCTGAAGCTAGTCATCACTGCCCATCCTGTTGCCACGGTGATCAGCCTGTTTTGGGATTCAGGGCGCTGTGTGAACTCAGACAGTTTGAGAAGGGTTACATTTTTTATGATTTAGCATTTGAGCTAAACTGTGATTTGACCTGGTGTCACTTGCAAAGTAGCTGCATCTACATAAAAAAATGCAGTTTTAAAGTTATAGTTAGAACCAGCACTGTTCTGGTCTGTTATTGTTACTATTATCAATATTATTATTATTATTATTGTCATTAGCATGGTAGAGAATGCATCTGCCTGAATCAGCTCCAATCCAATCACTGCATGAAGAGCTATGAGAAATGGTTGAAAGCTCATAAACAAGTAAGGGGACCATAAGTAATTCAACAAAATGGATGGTGGATTTTACACGCAACTTTTAGAAATGTTAAATTATTTTTTTTATGTAATTTTTAATTCAGTACTGATTTCAGCATGGATGTCACTAAGATTCTTTCACAGGGATATGTGAAAGTCTGCTGTTTACCAGTATAATTTCACCTGTAAGCCTCTGAATCCCATGACCGGTTGATAATGAAAAAGCATGTCTTCTTTTAGCCAATCCAGGCGCAAGCTAAACTTTCCTATGGTCTTTGAACTGATCACTGCAGTGATTCTCACACAGAAGTTCAGGTGTCGTCAGCATTGAGGTAAGCCACGAAAACATGACGAAACTGAAGTAAGTTTCGACTAAAACATGACTGACTCCAGTAAATGGATGCAGCACAAAGGACAGATGAGTTTGAGGGAGATAAAATGAAGAAACAAATCAGTTCATATCAGGGTATCCTCCACAGTCAGCCAGGTCTCTGCTTCGTTTAAGGCCAGTTTGCCTGATGTTAGTTCATTAGCATCATGTAATGCAAATGAAGCAACGCTCGGAAGGTTTTCTCTCAGTTTTTGTCACTTACAGTGTACATCTTTCATCCTGTAGACATTGAAAGAATGTTTGTGTATATGTGGCCAAGTTATATAAATTAATATTTGCAGAAAGATTAATATTACATTAATAATACAAGTTTGCCTTCCCAGTACTTGTTGTACAATGGAAATAGTCAGATTAGCAAGGGAAGTTTGTATCATGCTAAATAAGCGTGCTATATAGCTAATGTGGAAATATCCTAATGCTCACTTTCATTCAAGTTCTCAAGTAGTAGTACAGACTATTATCACACAAAATGTCAATTTCTGTGGATGTTAAATCGTAGCCACCCCCCTTTCAGCACATAAGCACTGTGACATATTTGACATCTTATTTCTCGAAGGGAATAAAAAGAACTTAAATAAGAAGACCAAGCTGAAGAGACATATGTGGTAATGAAAAAGAAGCATAGGGATGGAAAGACGATGTCAAAGAGAGCTGAACCTTTTCACAGATATTACTTATTCGTACTTATTTGCTACATTGTGCTGGTTTCAAATCTAATATGTAATGTGGTGTACCGTTGAGACAAGTTTGGTGCTTTTGCAGCCTCCACTTTTTAAATAACTTAACCAACGGTCTGATTGGCGTAAGCAAAGGAGCCAATAAAGCTAAAGAGAAAGAGAAGTAAAATGAGAGGTAGAGAAACAGCCAAAGCAAGAGGAGAGTTAAAAGTAGGGGGGCTGTCTGCTAACCCACACACCTTAGCCTTTCATCAGTGCCGTAAACGTAGGCGATGGTGGCGTGTGTTAGTTTCTATTCGTCTGATACCTCTGACTCGTTCTTATTAATACAGTCACACCTTTATTTATTCATTATCAGGCTCATATTTTATTCATCTCTTGTTTCATTTTAGCTTTATTTACTGCAGTGCTTTCAGCTGAAAGAAACATCAACTGAATGGCGGAGTTTGATCAAACACTGACAGGGATGTGTTTGTGTGTGTGCCAGTGTGTGCAAGAAGAGATGGAAAAAGAAGGCAAAAAGTAGAAAGAGAGAAAATGAAAGAGGTGGTGAGAGCATTATGGACAAAAAAGAAAGGAGCATTTTCCCAAATCTCTTGAATAAAATGAAAAAAAAAACAAAAAAACAAACCCACACATAGTAAGGCTGTTCATGTTTTCATTTTGAAAATAATATGCATCCACATTCACGCACAAACAGCAGAACAACTGCTGACTGTGAAGCTTCCATCATAGTATGGTGTTCCACAACATCTTGTCATTTCAATGCCCCAAAGACAGATAAAGGAAGTGCACTTTACAGGTAAACAAATGAAAAGATCAACACAACTTCAGACTGTGAAACTCCAAACAAAAGAAAACCAACAAAACTGGGGCAGTGAATGAAAAAGTGTGCCATGGTCTCAGACTCGCAGCAAACATTTCACCAGGTGTCTGCTCCAACTTAATGCCCTCTTGAGATTACCCAGTACAACCTTCTCAGGCAGTGTTTGAACTAAATAGCTAGCATCTGTTGCTTGTCACCTTATTTCTTGCCATCGGAGAGGAGTGGCCAGAAGCAAAACTTTACTTCTAGTAAAAGCAGAGTTGAAGTCTGTATGAACAACAAAAGCCATTGTCTTTTTCTAGCAAATTACTGGAGGCAGCGTCTAGCCCACATTCAGGGATCAATACTTTTGTGTAAATACTTGTGTAATCATCCACAGTCTTGGTTCAAAGTCTTGTCACCCCTGGATTTCAAATACTAAACTGTTAATTGCTCAGTGGTTTTAAAAAATGTTTAAGGTTAGCTTTCATAATTATTGGCAGCCTCTCAATGCTTCCCTCTCACCATCTAGAAGCTTCTCTGACCGCTTTGGGTGGTAGTTTATGGCCCTTCTTTGTTGTTTTTTGTTCAAGCTCTTTAAAGTTTTTAGAGGTCCTGCTTCAAGTGTCAAATTTCAGCTCTCTCTGAAATGTCTCAATGGAATTTAGGTCAAGACTAATTTCTGACAGCTTCAAAAGAGCCCGACTTTCATTCTCATCCTTTCTGCTAGATGTGAGCTTTGTCCTGTTGCAAAAGACCCAAGACCTTGGACTCAAACCTAGTTTTCTGCACATTGTATACTATAATACCTTGGTAATGTGTTGACTTAGTGATTCCTATGAGTTGTTCAGTCAAAAACTGGGAACCCAAATCAGAGAGCAGAAATCTAATTTGAGCTTTGGAGATTTAAAACAGCATCGCTGACATGAAGGAGCTCTAACAAGTTCATTATACAATCAAAATTTATAGCGCACAGTAAAAATTCTGTGTATTTCCATAATTGTTGTAAAAGAAAAAGAAATGAGGGACACAGATCAAGTACATGCTCATGTCAGCATTGAAATATGATTTGGTTTTATCTCGCAGTCTATTGTATATTATAACATCACGACAAAGCCCCCTTTCTTCGTAGTGCATATATACTTTCTTCTAGGATTTAATTAGACTGCTTATCTGGATACGTCATTGTTTTTGTAATTTATGTGAAGTGGTTGCTACAACACTGCAGTTTGTCTTTGCTATTAGCAGTGAGAGGGCAGAAGGAGAGACATGTGGCCGAGATAATACATGAGGTGACAGAGACAAGTGCATGCTTGGAGTTTTAAAAACAGGAAGTTAGTTATTGTACTCTTGCTCATCAGCAGCTGCAGTGAAGGATGTGACAAACAAGTACTTCAAACCCCTAAGCCCCCGCTTGCTGCTCTGATATAAAATCATAAACAAAGAACCTTCCTGTGACTGCAGAACTTGGCTGAAAATTAGTTTCTTTAATATTTACCTAATCAAATGATGGTTAACTCACAGGTGCATTGCCAGAAAGAAGTGCCAGTAGCTAATTTAACATATTTTCAATGTTGTCATTTGCTAAACCATAAACATCTGAAGGCTAAATAAAAGTAGAGTAAGTTGCAGCCCTCAATTTAAATTCAAATTTGCAATTTACTGAATCCATAGTTGCATATTCTTTATTTCCCAAAGCATAATGGGAACCTTGATTTGCAGTTCATTTTGTTTTAGGGAGTGTCAGATTTTGAAAAGCTTTGGATTAAGTAAATGTGATACCTTTAAATAACTTAAATTTTAATACCAAATCTAAACTTGAGCGATTTTGTGAGCTTTGACCCAAATATTCATCATGTTGTATTGGAACTCAGCACTAGCATACATTTGCTTTACTCCAAGAAGACTTTGCTTTCACCAAAGCTTCCATTCCTGGCCCTCTGGATTAAGCCCAGGCTTTACAACTACATCTTGCAGAGTATTTCCCATATCAACAGAAATTCCTCTAATCTGGCATTCAAGCCTGAGCTTGGCAGATTAACATATGTGCTTGCAGTTACAGAAGGAAAAAAATTTCAAGGCCGTGAAGTTACCCTGAGCACTATCAGGACTATCAGGACCAAACTTATTCCACTCACTGCTTTATTACTTGACCATTTCCATACAAACACTTAAAGCTACTTAAATTAATCAAACAAATTCAACATACTAGTGATTAAATACTCCAAATGCTTTCACGTTCAAGCATTTGTTTTTCTGCTGTCCACTCCCGCCACATAATGAACCAGCATGCAGCACATTTTCAAATCGGTCCTCTGGTGCAGACCTAAGTGAGCATCTTGGCACACTCCAAACAGAACGGAACATGTGAACCTCTTCAAATGGACGGAAACAGAGAAAAAAGTTGAGAGGAAAGGTACTGGACAGACCCTCCTTGAGATTTCTGAAAACAACTTTCATTTGTGAAATTAGCGCACACAATAAAGTCACTGCATCTCTGCAAGCTTTGCCTGGAGCTATTGAACATATTATGCATTGATAATTATATATTACCCTTTATAAATCTATGACAACAGTGATGATTTAGTTACTTCCTGAATATATTAAAATCATTTACATTTATCAATCATCTCATAGATTTCACTTCATTATAAATTACACATGGCCTTAATTTTGAGTCTTTTTGTGTGCACCAATCATTCAATGAAATGAGTAATGGATTCGCCAATAAAACCTAAGCATTGATTAGTGAACACACACACACACACACACATAAACAGATGGTTGGATCAATTTAGTGTGAGCTAATTGGCTGTCACAACCTCTTCATCGAGCTGAGGCCATGAAGGCCTTGATCTGGGAGAAAAAAAAAGCCTGAGGGATACACTCAGATATACAAGGAGGCCAACACATGGACACGCATACAGACACACAACAATGCTCAGAGCTGCATTGAAATCACATTTAAACTCACAGGAATCTATGCTGTTCATGTCGGAGCTGTTTCTAATGTGTGTATGTCCATGCCCTTACAATTTTTTTTGTTCTGCCTGCTCTCACTCGTGTAGCCTGAAGTGTTCTGTTTTTTGCTGAAATACCTGCCATCACGTCGAGGATAACAGCACTGTTGTTATGGGATGTGCATTCTCACACAGAGTTTCCTATAAGTTTCTTCTTCTCCCCCCCCCCCCCCCCCTAAAGAAATAAACATTGTGGACTGACTGGAAAGTGAAGCCTTGGCCCAGAGCCAAGAGAGTATGATCTTCTAAAGCATTTCACAGTAAATTACTTCCTGGGGCTTTAGACTGTTCAGCATTGCAGGTTATTTGTGATAACACCTTGGACTTTGGTATATTATAGACCAAATGGGTCATCAATTAAGATTTTTTTTTTTTTTTAATGCTTTAAACAATCAGAAATTAAACTAATCATGTTTGTGTTACATGCACAGTTGGATTGCAGTAATCTGAAGACAGAAATGTGTTTCATGTCATTTCATATGGTGGTATTGACCTCATCACTCCGTACAGCAGACACAGAAGCAGAGGGAGGAATTTGGGATGTGGCATAATCTGATTTTTGTAAAATCAAGAGCCTCCAGGTGGATTACTGTTGGCAGTGAGGCCGGCCATTGCACGGCTGCCTTTGAGCTATGGAAACTTTCAAAAACAACAGTACCAATCAGGATCTTGTTGGGTCTTTGCAACAGCCTGCACTATAGGCTGTGGGCTTCTGATATTTCACCAGAATAGGCAGGGATTTAAAATCAGTGGTGAGTGTTTATCATTTACAGAATATGTGTAGCACCAGGACGTTCAGTCAACAGCAGTTGTCTTTGAGTTAAGAGAGAAAAAGAAAGTATGAACAGAGAGATGTCGAAGGGTTGCCAAAGAAAAGAAGCAAAAAAGCTACTGCTCTCACTCTGTTTGCGATGGTCACTTGGCCTTTGGGCTGTGCACTGTTGTCGGACAAACACCGAAACGAGCTGAGCAAGAAGTAATTGGGATGAAAAATGATTTCAGAAACAGGAAGCTTAACTTGCAGGTTTTTGCCTCAAGGGAAAATTTATGTATTCTCGTTGTAAATGAAAGGTTGACTGTGTGCATTGCAACGACAAACAGTGACTGCCTGACAAAGGAAGATGAACAGACATAGTAAAATGTGCTACTGTAGATAAAAACTTATACAAATACAGAAAGGCATCCAATAATAGAAATGCAAAGCAGGAAACTGACCAAACTCGTAAAAATGTGCAACAAAGCACATGTATACAGATACATCTAAATAAGCACCTTGAATTAACTAAAGCTTTATGGATAAATGCGTCAAACAGAAATAATACTGAACTGTTCATGAAGTGTTACCATTGATGTGTCTGTAACCGAATATCAATATTTAGATGCATAGATGCAGTAGATACATACACACGTGCATACTCGTACCTCTACTCATGATGAATTGAACATTGTTAAAGATCCACGTGTGATTCTGCACTGAAAAAAATGTGAGGATTTTGTATTTTTGTCACAGAAACATTTCGTCATACAGACTGAGAGGGAAGAGGCATTGTCAGATCTTAAATCTACTACATTTTAAACCACTGACAATAATAAATCTGGAAAAATGTCTCCTCAAATAACCAGTACCACAACAATTGTTATATTAAACAACATTAGAGACGTCCTCTCTAACCAACTCTCAGCCTTCACTTCACATTTGGCCCAGTTTGTGTGACCCTCCCCTCCCCATGTCCCTCTGCAACCCAGATATTCACTTCTATCAGAGGTTCATCTGGAATTTCAGTAGCAACTCTGACAAAACTCATGTGGACCACCGTAGCAGATGCAGCTTTCCGTTTCCTCAAGGACCACTTCGTTTCTGCTCCTGTCCTCATGAGGCCTAACCCATCTCTGCAGCTTCTAATTGTTGTTGGTGCCTCAAATGTGTTTGTTGGGACAGTTATCGTTCAACATTTAAGAACCTCTTGTATATCCAGTCCATTAGACTGGATTTCTTTATTGCATACTTCCTTTGCTAAGCTGTATAAGGAATCATCCCCCCTGGTGCCGACGCTTTGGATGTTGTTAACCAGTTTTCATGCACCACTTAAGATCCATCAACTACTATGACAGCAGGCCTAATGTTTCCGGCACGTATGCTGGACAAATTAAAAGAGTGGTACAATCTTCTAATTAGAAGTAACCCTCTGTGGTCCCCCTGAAACAAAACATAATGATCTGAATGTCAGGATACTTAGACCAGATTAAAATTTAACCACTTTTTTCCCAAGCACTTACCTCCCCAGCTCACTGCCCCAATTTGTGTCCCTCTATTCGTTTCATCTCCTGCTGCGCTCTGAGCAGGTGTGGAAATGCTTAACATGGGAAGAAAAAAGATAGAGAATTTTTAAAAAGAAAATGAAAAACCTTCCTTACACTCCATCCTCTGTCTCTGCCACTTTACAACCCTCTCAGCGGTTTCGCATCCAAATTCAATTTAGCCCATATTTCCGGCCTCTCATCCCAACTCCTTTACCTTTTTACCCCTCATCTTTTTCTTTTTCCCTCAACCTTTTCTTCTTGCACTGCGTTCTCTCTCCTTCCCTTTCCCACGTGAGAACTTGTGCATCTTTCTTCATGCTACATCCCAGCCCACAACCCCCCCAACTCCCCTCCTTCTCTCAGTGGCAGCATGAAAGGCTACCTGTGTGCTGATAGCCAGGGGAGAGGGAGGGCAAAGAGTTAATTAACTTGCTATCTGGGACTGACTGTTAATAGGAATTGGAACTGTTAATAAAAAAAAAGGTGTTGTGCACCTTTTAGCAGAAATATAGTTTCAGACAGCCCACACTGGGAAGGTAAATGGTGGTAGCAAGTGTGTGTGTGTGTGTGTGTGTGTGTGTGCGTGTGTGTGTGTGTGTGCTTACAGCTGCAGTATTGTTCTGTATGAACACCACCAGTCTGTCTGTGTGTGTGTGTGTTTGGATGAGCACAAATATGAAAGTATGCAATTATAAGCACACACAAACACACACACATTTTCACAGTACACAGACAGCAAGGTGGCAGGTGTAATTTCACGCATTATAAGGACTCAAGAAAAAAAAAAATCTCGGCTCTACCCAAACTCCAGGTCCCTCCCCGCACACACACATACACACACACGCACTCCGTCTCCCATCCCCCTGGCTCTCTCCTCTCTCGCCACCCAAACCCTTTGAAGATAACTTTTTCTTATTACCCTAACAATGGCAGCACGGAATGCAACTTTAATTCATGCTGAAAAAACGAGACGGGGAGGAACAGGACAAGGTGCCTCTTGCTCTCTACTCTCGCTTGTTTCTCCTGCAGGGTGGAAAAGCAAGCGAGGAGGAGGAGAAGAAGAAGTGAGAGAGAAAGAGAGGTAGGTAAAGTGAGAGAAAAGTTCAAATAGTAATCACAAGGTGAAGCTTTTTTTTTTTCTTAAGCAGAAAATGGTCCACCAACTCAGAATGCTGATGTATGCTCTGCCTAATACGTACAAGCACACTATCTTTACACGTTTAAAACACTTAACAAAAATCACACCTCTGTGCTGATGCGATTGATCTAGTGAATTGCCACCCAGTGCACCCACTACCTATTTGCTCTCAACTTTTCTACTCTTCTCCCTGTACTGCCTTTCTTTTGTCTTCTTTTTTTTAAGGGAGAAAAAAAAAACATCCTTTCTTTCAGTCTCCAGTCCTGTCTCAATTTCTCTTGAGGTCTTTTCCCGCTTTCTCTTTGCGGTTGGTGGGGAAGCTGGGCTGACAAGTTCTCTCTCAGACAAGGCGGAAATGGGTGCCCTTTGAAGTGAAATTGGGGGCCCGTGGACGAGTCTGGTCCATGATTAGCGTGCAGGTCAGAGGGAGGAGAGAGACAGCTGGGAGAGAGTAAAGGCAAAGGAGAAACTGTAAGGATAAAAGAAGAGATGACGTGAGAGGAAAGTCCACACTTTGAGACTTTCACTTCATTACAGATTTAACATCGTCCTCCCAACCTCACCCATTTCAGGGGCCATTTCAGAAAACAGTGGCTGCAGGGGTTGAGACTCTTGTTCATCTGGGATGAAGTTTTGCATACATTGTTTAGAGGAACAGGCAGCATGGCAGCATAGTGTTACACCACAACAAGAAGTTCTCAGACCTATGGCCTTTCTGTGTGGAATTTGCATGTTCTCCCTGTGCCTACATGGGTTTTACCACAATTCCAGAAAGGCAACAGACTTTTAGAGATAGGTTTTATTTCTAATACCCAAAGTTAGATATTGTATTCTAAATTGATTGTAAAGTTCATCTTAGCATTTCTTGTTTTCAGTCACTCCTATTTGGTATGTGAAAGTAAATGCATAATGTGCTAATATAAACTCAAGACCTCATTTAAAACATTTAATTTTAACTCAACAGGGCTTTTATTGTTTAATTTCCAGTTGCTCCGTTCTTATATGACTAAAATTAGTGAGTTTCTTTTACAGTCACAGATAAGGTCTCTCTCTCCCTCCCTCTTTTCTGCTCTCTGCTTGGTTTGTCTCCTGTGTAGCGATTCCTCTGCCTACTTTAGTAATAATGACTCATGTAATGAGAGTAGTAATGAGGTGAGGCTCAGAAAATGGGAAGTACTCCTCCACCTCTCTGGAGATTCAGAGCATTTGGGATACCAGAGTGGCTTAGTATACAAAGGATAGTAATAAGTCGCGGGTTGGCATCCATCCATGGCCAGAAAAACACTAAGTCTATACCACAGCTTGAAAAACAAAATCTCTAAATGGAGCGTGATGCACTCAGTTAACACCCCAGACTCTTGATCTTGAAACTGAATCAGTTT
This sequence comes from Echeneis naucrates, assembly GCF_900963305.1. NCBI lineage: Eukaryota > Metazoa > Chordata > Actinopteri > Carangiformes > Echeneidae > Echeneis > Echeneis naucrates. The sequence continues at coordinate 16,135,082 of NC_042519.1, forward strand.
GTGTCACAAACCCCAAACTCTTTGGTGTTGCATCTGACCGAAGACTGGTTCAAATCTGATCACAAAGCCAGACACACAACCAGATTGTCAGGCTTGCACCAAAACTGGGAAAAAAACTGGATTATAATAATAAAAAAATTATCTGTACTGACTACCGTTGTATTGTGTAGTTAGGATATATTTGTAAAAGGATGGCTATTGCTGTGGAATACCAAATCGCAATACAATGCCAGATAAACTTGTCCCACGTGGGTCCGTCCAAACCCCTTTCCCTTTGCTTCTGCTGATCAGACACTCTGTATCAACAACATGAAGAAACAGTCCAAGTGATTTTCATTTGGTGGTTCCGCATCAACCAGCAGAGACAGCAGTGAGCCAGTGAAGTCAGATCTAACAATACATGACACTTGGGGGAACAAAAGCCTGATGAGACAGCAGAGGTAAGACCAGTGGCCCCAGTGACCTGGTAAGGCCCATGAGGACAAGGCATTTTCGGCTAGGTTGCTTAATAGCTATATCAGTCTGTCATAGACCAGACCAGAGGAAAACACAGGATGTTAGAAAAGAAGCTGTAGAGACATGAGCATAGCAAACTGATCTACCAAATGAAGCATGGGCAACATACATAATAGGTGATCAGTCCACTTGGGCACCTAAGCAGGTAGCTAAGCTGACAGACCACTAATAAACAAAAAACAAAGGGATTGTCTCAAAAGGTTAACGTATCAAATACAGATGCAGAATTTCCTCAGAAATTCTTTGTCCTGTGTGTGGGTTCACCGAAGAACATTTGTATGTTATTTAAGTAGAGCAAAAGTGTAACTGAAAATTACTGGCATGAAAACAAACAAGTAAACAAGTGGAAGCAACATGAGAGGCATCTGAACCTCACATTTGAGTTATTTAATCCTTTGGTAACTTGCTGTGAAGCATTTACCAGGGAAGAGAGATAGTATTGCTTATGAAGGTGCAGTAATCTCATCTCCAATATTTGTATTTCATTACTTTTCTGTGAAGCTTTTAATTCCCATCATTCCTGTCATCCAACAAATATGAATTCATATAATTAGAGACAAAATTATTTTCTTTTGATTTTATTAATCACTCTCTAATTTATAACACAATTTGAGTCAGGTTATTAAAATTGAAAATACTGAGCCACTGCAGTTTGTATAAAGCCAACAGTTAAGTGAAATTACACAAATGATGCTGAGGGATTTGTGTTGACTTTTCACCTGTTTAATGACAGACCATAAAAGGCAGTTATACTTCAAAACGTTAGTCGTTGTTTCACTACAGCAAAAGTTTATTTTGAAAAAACCATTAAAAGCTACACAACATTGTAGGAAGAATACTGTATTCACTAAATACGTGTTTTTATGCACCCAAAACATTTCAAAGACAAAGTGTCATTTCGTCACTTCACTTTGTCTTCACCCATTCTTAACAGAAACTTAGATTAAGTGACACTTGACAAAACCTCCATCCTTCACATCAGACGCACAGTGTCTCCATGCAGGTTCATAGGTGGTCATCATCACCACAGAATCCCCCATCAGCTTCCCACACATCAATTTTCATCGAGTCGCTGGAGACTAGCCTTCGTCCACCAGCCTGGGTTGGAGTCGGACCAAATGACTTGATGGTTTTCTGCATCTCATTTCCGATCTTCCGACCTGTCAGATCACTCACTCACTCACTCATCTTCACTCCACTTTATCCGTATCCGGGTTGCGGGGCTGCTGGAGCCAATCCCAGCTCACATAGGCTGAGGGGCGGGGTACACCCTGGACAGGTCGCCAGTCCATCACAGGGCCAACACACAAGGACAAACAGAGACAAACAACCACTCACGCTCACATTCACACCTACAGCCAATTTAACGTCGCCAGTTAACCTAGACATGCATGTCTTTGGATGGTGGGAAGGAAACCCACGCAGACAGAAAGGACCCAAGCCGGAACCGAACCCACGACCTTATTGTGGGGCAACAGCACTAACCACTAGTGATTATAGTGACACTATTGATTTATACCTCTCATCTTAGTGAAAATGCTGAATTATTGTTCACATGCAACCAACAGCCCATGCATACAATTAAGTACATTTTCAACAGAATTTTATCTTTTGTTAAAATTTGGCAGAAAGCCGGCAACTCACCAGAACATAGGGATCTGGGTTAGACCTATTACAAAGTAGTTGAGAAACACAGATCACAGCTTCTTGTCCTGAGGACTTGTGAGCATTGTGTGTTGATAAAGAGTTTAAAAGTCAGATAAATATCATGACACAAATTGTCACATATTCTTGGAATGATATTATGCCACAGTGGATATTATGTGACCCAGCTCTTTGACCTGCAGTAAAGCATCACTGAGGCTGATAATAGAAGCATTCACCCCGACCTCATGTAGGGAAGTTGACAGGGTGAGGCATAAGGTGAGAGAGGGTGAGAGTAGTGTGGCATCTTAGCCATTGCACAACAGGTCATCTCTGAGCCAACACTAGTGTCGAGGACAGCTGGTATCCAGTCTCAAAGCCCCATCAGGTGGCATGATGAGAGATCCAATGGCAGGCTCAGTAGCCTTCAAGTGGTTCAGTTCAAACCTCACTTCATCCTGCATGGCAGCAAAGGTTTGGCTGTGATGTAAGACGGGAGCATCTTCTAGTGTCCTGAAAGCTTGCATGCAGCTCTCTCAGATTCAAATGGTGCTCTGAAGAGGGACCAGTAAAGGCAACATGGCTTGGTCTGTATCTTGAAAAGGCCTGTCCAGCAGCAGACTATCTGAGCTGTTCTTCACATGGCTTCTATATCATCCAACAAACTTTGGTTTAAGTAACAAGAGCCAGTTGAGGAACATGTCATACCCTTCCTCCTCCACATCGATCACTGATGATCACTGATAAAAACAAGTCTGTTTCTATGGCAGTCTGTGTGAAAATGTTCCTACTTCTCACTCAATCTATTACCTCAGTAAGTATTTTCTGTTGACTGTGAAGGTTCTCATTCATCCAGATCAAGTCCACTCACTCGCAACTCAACTCTCTTTGGATTTTCTAATGAGTCTCAATTGCTAATTTCAAGCTTTGTTCAACACAACAGGATTAACTTTCTAAATGATGGTACCATTTAAAAGAAAACTGATGATAAAGCAGGGTATGCACTACGGCATGGCTACTCCATGACTGACAGACTGTATCATGGTTGACAAACTGACTGACATTAACAGACTTTACTGCACAATCAGGACAGAGTTCAGAGCAGGTCAGATCCACCCCTCACTCTTCCTCAGCACCACTTTCTACTCCAAATATTTATTTTACTTCTTGAAAAAAAAAAAAAAAACAGATAATGGCTGATGGCCATATTATGAACTTCAGGCTTCAAAACAACAGCTTACAAGGAGTGACATTAGGAAGTGCTGCCACGTAGATTGCAGCCGTAGTTGTAGAACCATAAAACATGCAGCAAAACAAGTAAATGTAAAACAAAAAGCACTTGAAGGAGGAAAGGTATAAGGTTAAAGTTGCACTAACCAATGTTTCATCTGAATGTATTCTATGACAGTGTGAACAGGGCTTGCAGGAATGGACCAACAAAGTTGCCACCAAACTTTTCAACCCTGCACATCATTTAAACTCCACATTAAATCAATTAGAAATACATCAAGTAACCCTGTTTGCAGCTGTAGCAGCAACTGTTATGAAAACAAAAGCACTCTGATGGATCCACTTTTTCCTGTGCATCAGCATGTGTTTAAGAGCAAAAACAGGAGCTGGTAAATACAGTGAAGCATCTACAGGCATTAAAGAGATTTTTTTCTTTCAATGTAACAACCTCTCATCTCCCTTTCCTTCTCTATGTCTATTACTATTATTAATGCAGTGCCACTGCAGATCGTGAGATGAGTGTAGCTGAGTCACGTAGCTGACCTGGACAGACTCCATGGCTCATCTCAGGAACCAAGACCCAAATATATTTATATTTCCTTTGTCTTCTGCAAAGCTTTCATTCCTCATTCCACATTTAAATTAGTACAGTGCAATACTTGAAGGCATCAACATCAACGTCTTGTTTGTTAGTCAATGTGTGTGGGTTAGAACACGTGTGTGCGAGAGAGAAATAAGTCATGATTCAACTCAACAACTTTGCAGCTCCTTAGATCATTTGAACTTTAAATTCTTATTATTCATCTTATATATTTACTCATTCATTCATCTTCTACAACTTATCCATTTCAAGGTCATGGGGGTGGGGTCACCCTGGACAGGTCACCAGTCCATCACAGGAGAAACACACAGAGACAGACAGAGACCAACAACCACTCACACTCACACTCTGACCTACGGACAGTGTAGAGTCACCAGTTAACCCAAACATGATATCTTTGGATGGTGGGAGGAAACCCACGCAAGCAAAACATGCAAACTCAACACAGAAAGGCCCCAGGCCTGGGAACCAAACCCACAACCTTCTTTTGTGGGCCAACAGCATTATTGTCATACTACTACTATGCCGCTGTGCTGGCCTTCGATATTTATATTACCCATGTAAAAGGAAAAATAACAGTGCCAACAATTTAAAAATCAGTATGAAGTACACAATCAACAGAATTTAAATACATTTTATACGAACAAGCTTATTTCAACCAATTTATATATGATTGATAGACAATACACATCTTATTGATCTTGTCTTCTGTATGTTGTCAGGGATTGAGTTTTCTGTTTGTGTTCACGTCCTGTTTTATTTTGAAAGTCTTGTCTCCTCTTTGTGTTATCAAGTTACGTCCTGTCCTTGCTCTGTTTCCCTCCTGTTGATTGCGTTCCCTGCCGTAATGCGGTTCACCTGTGTTTTGTTTAGTTCACTGTGTATTTAAGTCTTGTTTTCAGTCTAGTCTTTGTCAGATTCTCGTCATCGTCTTTGGCGTTGTGTTTTTGCCCTTGATCCATGTCCCAGCTGCAGGACCTGCACAGACACCTGCAGCGGACCCACCCATTCAGCCATCTCCTGTTCTGGCTTGGCCGCCGCCACAGCCATCCCTTGCTCCTGTCTCGGCTGGGCCGCCCCCACAGCCATCCCTTGCTCCTGTTCCAGCTGGGATGCCACCCCCCATCCAGAGTTTGCGGCGCTGCCGCCGTCATCGTCTTTGGCGTTGTCTTTTGTCTCGTCGTCTTTTTGCCCTTGATCCATGTTCACAGTCTGATCCATTTTCCACAGTCACAGAGACCTTTTCAAGCTTTTTCATTAAAAAATATTATTTTTCACCATAACCCCAGGTCTCCTGCATTTGAGTCCTCACCCCCACCTGCTTGACATATGTGAAGCGTGGGTCTAAGATAACAACTAACAAGCTGTCAGATTAATGCTCATTTCTGCAGTGTACAACTGCATCCAGGTTTTGATGTATGTTTCCTGCATAGCTGAATATTTATGTTTATACTACTTTGAATTTACAGAAGGCATTATTTTTAATACCAGCTTGATAATGAAGTGGGTTATGGAAAAGTGGGGGCATATTGACAATAATAGGAAGAACGCTTTAAGCACACACACAACATTGGTTGTGTATTAGTAACATCCTAAGAGTTGGGTTAAAATCAAACATTTGTAGTGAATGCCTGGCAGTTCAGTCTCCCATTAAGAGTTAGACCTGAGGCGGTTGGCTACATACCCTAATGATAAAACCAATCCCTGCTTTCTGGGCAGACACCCATACTACAAAAGCTGCACAAAAGCATTCTTTACAAAATATTCAAATATACAAATGATTTGTGTTCATTTGTCAGCTGTGCTGTGTAGTCATTTTTATCTATGTTGTACATCTTGTCTCTAAATTAGGGAAGAAATCTTTACAGCTGCCAGTGTCAAAGAAACCTAGTGCAAAAGACAAATTTAATTCCAGTGTTCTCTAAGGCTTTACTTCTTTACAGTATATTGAATTTGGAGCACGACTCCTCGAGGTTTTCTACAGCTTTTGTTAAAAAAAAAAAAAATGTGACTCCGCTTTGCCAGTAAAGATGGGAGAAACGGAAGAAAAAGCATAACTTTACAAAGACTGAGAGGCATATAGATGGAATAGAAATACCTTGGAGGATAAGATAACTCCTTAATGTACACACACACAAATCCCGTTGTTTGACACCTGACACAACGGAGGCAAAGGAAACAGATCAAAAGCAGACTGATAAGATGTTGATTTGGCACGCACACATGCACACACATTTTTATTACCACTGAACAAGGTCCGAGTCCAAATTTTGCTCTTGCCTTAACTCTTAAAGACCCTGCCCCAACTCATGAAAAGGCAATCCAGCTAAAATTTATGTGACATTTGATTTATACAACAGTAAAGAAAGAGAAGAGAAGAGAGGGGACATGGTGAGGGGTGTTTGCAGAAAGGAAAATGAAAGAGGCGTGACGAGGGGAAAAGAGAACCCAATTGACTGACATTCTGTCTTCTCACTTTTCAGCAAGTGAGGAGTTGAATCAAAGGTCTCGCTTGACTAGTCATAGTAAGAACTAATCCCCTCTCTTACTCTTCCCATCTGTCTGTGTCCAAAACAGACCTTCACCTTTCATACAAACCACCTCCAACATTCATTGTTTCTCCCACTACCTCCCAGTCTGTATTCTAACTGTGACCATGTTGGAGTTGAAGATGTATTGAAATTGAATGTAACCAGGAATTATACAGCAAATCGAGAAAAAAACGGAAACAAACCGAAATAAAACTACATGAAGAAACACAAATAAAAATAGCAAAAAAGAGCCTGAGAAATCATCCTGCCTTTGGTTGCCCTGAGGTCCCTGGTGTGCTTTTTGTTTTGTACACAAATATGAGGTGTTTTTCAGTAAACTATTTGCAGAATGCAAATGATCATTACATGATAACACAACTACAGTGGAGTCCTAGGCATCTTCTCAAGGTAGATGGAATTAGACAAAACCTTTTCACAATGTTTTATCTGGTTACTTGTTAATTTCAGTGGCAACACCGTGAGACACACAGAACGTACAGTATGTAGCTCTTTGAACAAGCACTTTTATGGATTTGAGAAAGTGAGTTTGTTGCGTTCACTGCACACATATCACACCACTATCTTTGAGTTACAAATTAAAACAAAGCAGTCGAAGGGTCAGTGGAAAAACTGAAAAATACAGGTGTAGGGAAACCATGAACATGCTAAAGCTTCAGGTGGACAAACCGACTGGGAACACAAAGGGAAAAAGAGACGTGTCCCCTCAACAGCCATCTGACCCTTCACCTTTGTAACGAGCTGCTGAGTGTCTAAACGTCACTCACTTAACGAGTTATGGCCCTTGTCGACACTAAATGGCAGTCAATGGACAGATAGATGGCCCATTGGGAATGGATGGAGTCAATGGGCAGTGAGATTGTGGAGTCCATATTGCATTAATGGGAGCAATACAATATACTAAATGGTATTTAGCAGACACTTTCATCCAAAATGACTTCAAGTACCACATTGAGTGCTTTTATTTTTAGAAAGGGTGGCCCAGTTGAAAATCAGTGTCTCTCATGCCAAAAGATTCTAGAAGTTGAAGTTATTACCCACATTCAGTGGTCAGATACTATGAATTAGTCACAACCTGTGAGCAACAATAACAATCTAACACAATTTTTCAAAGCACACAAACCAGCATGGCCGCCTAGTCAAGAAAATATCACCGTTGCCCCACAGTAATATTGCAAATCCACCAAAAAGTCCAAAATGTTGAACTTCTTGACATATTTTAGAGAGCTAAGCAAAGTAACATTTTATGAATCATGACTTTAGTTTCTACTTTCCTCGTTAATTGTTTAATGCCCCAAAGCTCTTTAATGGAGGAAAGACCTACATTAAAGAGCGCATGCGTATGTTTTTCCCCATTGTTGTTTTATTAATCTCAGATAGTATAAGTATAATTATGCTACATGTCCATTCTCTCCTGGAAGCAGATTCAAGGCTCACACCTCCTAGTTTGACACTGCAGAGTTTGAGGTGGCCCACAAAGAGATAAAAAGCTCTAAGAGCTGTCAAGGGGGGAGGCCAAAGACATCAGTAATAAATGTGCTTAATGCAAGCCAATTAAGTGACAGCAGTTTACCGTTAAGTGCCATTATCTTTGATAAACCACTTAAGACAGTGCTGTTCCCATCTCTCTTAGATTGACTTATCCCACTTCAAGTGTTTAAGACTGAAAATCTAAATGCTTTGCATAGTGACAGATAGGTTTAATTTCGGGTTGTTAACACAAATAATTTTACCCAATATTACCTTATTTGCTAAATTGTTGTGAGTAATGCTGTAGCTTCTGTGACCCTAAAAAGCTTCGGAGGCCAAACTCAGCAACTTTTATTATTTCTTACTGTGAACAAAATCAGTGTTTAATTTTTCCTGCACTGTCTGCTGCTCTCCACTCCTGAGCTTTCATTTAGACTTAAAATGTATATATTCAAAACCAATGACAATAGTATGGTTTTTTTTTTAAAGTTCAAGTAATATCCTAAAACAGATGGACTTGTTTTTTTTTATTTGAAGACTATTTTCAGCCACAGATTAGCATACATGTGGACCATGAGTATTTACAGCACCTTGGCAGTGTATATGGCATTGACTTGCTATAAAAATGACGTGGATATGGTAATTATAATGAGGAAATATGTCCTCCAATGCAACAGTTTAGTATTTTAACCAAAATACATCCCTATGTTGAAGGTGGAAAAACTATATCGGACTTTGGCTGACAGACAGATATGATCCAAATTTTACACAAAGTGATCAGACATTTGATAGAAGTCAATAGAAGTGTCTCAATTAAGGGTCCACATCTGTCAGAGACTGACTGAAGACCAATAAAGACCAACAATTCAGTCAATTTTCAAAGACTGATTCAAATGTGCCCTTATTTTACTGGGCATGAATGATCCAATGGGGTAGAACGTTTGCAGGCCAACCTTATATTTGTTATGTGCATTTCAACTTTTAAAAGGAGAATGTAAAACTGGTCATGCACAAGTCTCATTTCAGCTCGGCCTTCATAGTCTGTGTGATCTTCAAAGGTCACAACATCATAGACAACTTCCTCAGAAGAATATGGCCCCTGAATTCAGACAGATGATTTGTTGCCACCTAACTTATACATTAAATTGCCTTGACAGATTTAGATCTTCCGATTCAGGGCAAAAACAAATTTGCACTCCTTCCCTTCCCCTCTGACCCCCATCTCTGTACCACAACTGCCTTTACAATCCCCTCCTTTGCTTTTCGCTGTTTCCAGCCTTGTCACCTCGACGGCCTCCTCCTGCTGCATCCTATCATCCATCCTCCTCCCCTCATCTGTTTCCATGTCTCTTTGTTCTCCTACCACGCCTTCCCCTCTTGCTGCCTGCCAACTTCTTTCCCTCGATCTGATTGTTAGCCAGCGTCAGAGCCAAGGGCAGATCTACAGGAATCAAAGGTGTCAGGAAGTGGCAGATCTTTTCAGTAGCACAATACACAAAGGACATTGTGTGGTCTTGCCAAAATCAATCTGACTTCCATTCATCACTTAAGCCTGTCTGTATTGGGCTTTGGAGGTGTCTTGTCAGTCTAAGTTGTCTGTCTGAAGGTCTCCAATTTTTGGTTTGTTTGGAACAACTTGTCTTAAAGCATTCACATGCACAGCATCCACAGAATGCGTCAGTAAATACACTCCTTATAGCAGAGCATGAGCCAAATTGACTACATCTGCATTTGAATCCTATAGGCCCTGAATATTTCATAGCACAAGCTACTATCAGTGTTGAGAAGTCATTAATAAAATTAATTTTAGAAAAAAAAAAAAAAACAAGAAACAAAACCAAAACAAAACACTGGTTAGGTAAAAAATGTAAAGCAGATGAAGAATCAGCTGTGATTTTCATTCAAAAATAATGAAGTCCACAGATGTAGATTTTTATAGATTGATTTTAAAAAGTTATTGATCCAGATCATATCAAAGGTCAATTAGAACCAACTTCCTGACTAACTAAAGAGTTAAAGGTCTCATACTGAGAATAAAAGTTATTTCCTTTTTTTTGTAACCAAAGGATTATGAGGCTTTATGATGTGATTGATTAACAAGGAAATTAATCTTTGACACATTTTGTACAAAGAGAGAAGGTTGTACAAAAACTACAAAATATCAAATATTTTTTGTGGGCAGAGAATTGAAAAGATACTGAAGCCCATGTGCAAAGAAAATGCCACTAAGTGCTTACTGAACCCAAAGATAAACTGCATGAAAACACTCACACAATATCAGTTTCAAAGAAACAGAAAGGGCAGCGCAGGTGACCGAAATGTATGGCAACACTAGAACAAATTATTTTCTAAGTGAGAAAAACAAAAAGCAAAAAAAAAAAAAAAAAGGATAAAGATTTAATTAGTGAGACAGGTGGAAGAGCACAAAGTGGGGGGGGGGGGGGGGGGGGGTGACATCGAGTGCTGCTATACTTCTAAGAGGTGCGATAAGAACACCTCAAGATGCTACAAAGAGAGGGGATGAGGCATCAAGTGAATCTTCCTCGTGCTATCTCTATCCCTTCCTCCTCCTCATTTCGCCCCCGTTGCTCCTCCAGTCATGGATGCATTTCTCTGAACGTTGACAAACAGGGTTGTGTAAAGTTATCAGTGTGGTACAAAAGAAAAAGTTATCACTTCTGCAGCAGCAGGTTTTTCTGAGGTCCTCATCGGAGCAGATCCCCAAAGCCCATCCCTCCCTCTGCTGTCCATTCATCATCTCATTGACGCTCTTCAGCATCCTCAGCTGTTTATCTGATAACAGAAAAGTGGGTTGTCAGACTACTCGGTACAGAAATGTCCTCTTGAGTTTCCATTTTTAAACCTCTCTCGAAGGTCACCACACACCACACCACCACACGTTTCAGTCGCTGTATTAGACTGTCTAGTGATCTGCAGATGGCACTAACTGGCATGAAGTGTAAACGTGCCAGCAAAGACCAGAGTGAGAGCACTGAAAGAATGAAAACATTAGTGCAGCACCCTAAAATGGTGAGTTTAGGGTTCCCCACCACTGATGATGAGGTAAGAAATAGAGAAGACAAAGGAAGCTTATATTTTATACAAGCGTAGAGGGAATTTGAAAGGATGCATTCACACAACTTTAAATGAAGGTACAAAAAGAAAACAGAGATCGTAAGCTGCTTCGGGATACAGTGCTTTGTAGTTTTATCTCAACAAAGAGCGTGGAAGATAGAACAGAATAGATATTGAGTTTTAAGAGATTCAAAGACAGTGGGCAGGCAATGACAGAGCCACCTTAAAACCTGACAGATGCATATCAAACTCCTCTTTTACACTCATCCCATGGTGACATGGTATATAACGACTTCATTACTTATAAATTCATGTTATAATAAGAATAAAACAAATGATAATAAATTATGAGTCATTTCGTCTTTCCAGCTCACTATACTCGCATCACCAGGATTAATGTTTTCCATAAAGTGCAAATAGCAAAATTTCATTAAACAGTAAAAATTGATGCCTTTTCAATTCATTTAAATATAAAACCATTTTTAATTTGGAACAAAATGAAAAACTCAACTGTGATTAAATCAAACTTCGGGAAACAACCTTTTATGATCATCACATGTCCATCGGTAAAGGCAGGGCTCTTGAGCTAAATAATTCTCTTATAATTATAGTGACATGTTAAACACAACGGAGAGGTAAATAATAAAGCTAATCAATCCTTCAAAAAAGTCAACTCAGGCAAATTCCTGAGCTGACACAAACCACCTCCGTTTCTACTTTGTGACAAAACATCTATCAGTTCATTAAACAACAAATCAAAACTATAACTCAACAAACGTGGAGCTCTGTGGTTTCCATCTTACAACAGTATGTTAACACAAGTCTCTTCAGCTAACTGACCCGATCACCATTCAGAAACTGAAAAGAAACCTTGATTTTTGAACACTTCTTAAAGATGAGAGTAAATGTGCTGCAGCTGAGCAAATAAACACACAGTTTCGCTTGTGCATTTGCAGTCGCAGAGTGAATCTCTTCAAAAACAAATTCAAGCAGGACCTGGATCAGATTTGTTTTTCATTCCATGATATGTTTTGTATTGATTAGCCACCCTGCTTCTTTGCAGTTATTCAAACAATTTGCATCATGTTTTCATCTTGCACAAACTGCTACAAAAATTGTGGATTTGTAAAGCATTTGGGCCGCAACTAAGTTTAAATTAAATTTGTTCGGCATTTGTATTTCCATAGTGATGGATGTTACAGGACATTGATTGGGGTATCAATACGGTGAAGAAAAAAACCATCTATGTCAAACTGAAACGATCACTGCTAGATGGGATGGGTGGGACCCCGACAGCTCTCATTATGGCTGGGTGGGTCAAAGCCTCACATGCAATGTCAGCCACTCTCAGGGTGTTGGAAATCCCACATCCTCTGGAACCTCCAGCATCCAGTTGCCTTCATAAAGCTTTAGGAGGTACCAGGATTAATCAGATTAATGGGCCCAAGTTTTCGCTGCCACTGGACGTGGTTTCATGAAGAAAGCAGGTGGTGGTGACAAGAAAGTCATATCTTGTTGGCCTTAATCAGAAAGTGAGAAGCCGGGGCTACCTGGTTAATCTGCTAACTTGGGTAGAAGAGGAGACTTCACAGAGGCAGATGCTGCGTTCCAGTGCTAAAGGCAGGTCTTGGACACGTGCTGTTTCTCTGGTGATGCCATGTAAATTCAAATTTCCAGCAGGTGGGGGGGGGGACAATAAAAGTAAGTCTTACTATTTCTTTTTTTTTTTCATGTCTACCAGTTTTGGTCTGTTGTGGAAAATGTGTCTGCTTTCAAAAACCTCCTAAACATCAAACAAAATCAGAGCAAAAGTTAGGAATATCATCATCATTATCATTTTCAATGGGTTTCCCCTCCTTCTTGTTGTCAACCTTGAATGTATTTGCGCCAACACATTTTTTTTGTGTAAAAAAGCTGAAACTGAAATTTCTCATGAAACAGGAAACTATCTAAGTTTCATCCTAATATAATAACATGAAAAAACCTAATAACCGCAATGCCAGAAATGTTGAAATTGCTGGTTAACCTCAAAGCCTGAAGGCAGCTCAATACGACACACACACGCACACACAAATACTCGTTCAAGACACAGAGAGACACAGAGATGAAATAATCGCTTCAATTTCACATCTCTTTCTCTCAGAACAAGATTACATTACAGCTTCCTTTTGATGTCTGCCCAGGAGGTTGAGTCCAAGGGTTTGGGAAAGTTTTTATGATGTACTCCTTGAAAGTTTGGATTCAAACTCATGCAGATGCAAAATAAAAGCTCTATTTTACCATGATGACTTTGCAAAATGATTCACATCAAAACGCTGTCCCTGTCCTCAGAAAAATATTCTTTGCCCTCCCATCTAAATGGAAATGTATCTCAATCACCATAGCTCTTTTCTTCCATTGCATTTCTTTTTTTTTTTTTGCTGTTCATTTCATTTTCCTCTCTGTCTTCTTTACCATCACTGCTACATATTTCCATTGGAAGACTTAAGAGCATCCGTGTGTATGTTCCCCAATAACCACTCATTTTAAGTGATCAGAAAGAGCTCACTTCTGTTCTGCCAGAAAATTTTGGAAATTAAGCTGGGCCCAGACTGTAAAAGCAAATGAATTCATCTTGTTCTTAATCCATCTTGCAGTCTGAAACTTGAAGAGGCTGTTCATTTCTTTAACTAAACACAAAATCTTGTGAATTTTGCATATAATAACTTAGGTTTTGCGCCTTTTATTGGTATTATCTCCTGTGATAAAATTAGGTATGATGAGGTAAAATGACGTAAAATGAGCTGATCACAGAAAAAACCAAGCTACACAACATTATCCAAAGACCACTGCGGACCACTTATTCTGTGAAACTGAACTCTGTGCCCATTAGTCCACTCTGCTGTCAGATGATCTACCATCTGAAGCAGTTTGTTTTATTTTGGTGGATTTTAACTTATTTTCTTTGAGATTCAATGCCACTGTGTCATTTTCCGTGCCTCTTATTAATTTTTAACTTCAATTCAATAAGTCCACCTGGGTTTAGTGTTTGGCTATTAGCAAGTGGGTCGAGTCTGGCAACCAAATCTAGAGTAATCGGCTAAAGAAGCAGACATGAGAGATGACAGCCATGAATAGAAGGTTACACAATTACAGTGATTATTGTCAGGGCAGTGCAATAATAAAATGCAAGATGATGAAGAGTCTGGAATAATATGTTTTCTCAATTATTATTATTATTATTTTTTCATAATAAGTTCAGTCAAGGCTTAAAATATACATTTACACTGTAAAATATTTAAATATATTTTTAATGATGTTAATAGCAATCTGTAGTTTTAAGGTAGACTGGTTTAGTACCTCCATGTTACATTTTCCCTCTCTAATATAAGCATGCTGAAGGGATATGCGCATGCTCAGTATTTTTGGCTCAGTCTGGTCTGGTTTCAGTGTGTTTAATTACAAATTGACAATTTTTTCACTGGCGTTTAAGCGCATTACTACAATCTCCAAAGGAATATCTTCTTAACTACCTCTTCTTTTTTAAGTGTAATAATCAATATGGTGCTTCCCTGAAATCAATGAAAACTGAGCTGTTCATCGACAATTGAGAAATGAGGAAGTGCAAATGGCTGATTGCATTCCTTCATGCAGAATATATGAGGTTTTGCCAGCACACTGGAGGGTTTTACATTTTGGAGTGTCTGGTAGCACTGGTGGAATGGGATCACAGAGGTTCAGGCCCCAGAGGACCCTGCAGGCACGCTCTGTCTGCTTAACCAAACACCCTCGGACACATCCTGTCCACTAGTTAAATATGACATACTGGCTGGTTCACTTATCTACATGTGAGCACATTTAAACAGCGCGCATGCATACACACTAGGACAAAATAGTTAAATATGATCTACTTACTTACAAGCTTATTTGCATGCACACAGTGATTCTGGATGAAGCACACCGTTGCCCTCTAGATGAAAGTGTCATTACACTGTACACATTCCAAAAAAAATACTGACCTCTTATATACGTATAACACAGAATCCAATACACACACAAATATATATGTGCCGTTTCTCTCCACAACAGTGTCCATTTTAGTAGTGTACTTGCTGTAATTATTCATATTATTTCACACATTTGCTCGTACTTTAAATTATTCTTAATAAACACACTTAACCCCTCAAGCAAAATTATTTTAACAGAAGGCGGACTGTTTTCAATGCATACATATGGTTAAGCACACATGAAAATGAATTTATGAATTTTGTTTAAGGCACCTCACCAGCATAACCACAAACACACACACATACCCACATACCCACACACTTTCAGAGCACACACATAAATAATCACTTCTTCACTCTGTTTCTAATTTTCTTCTTTATTGACTTTGCAAGTTTTCATTAGTTATATATGCTTAACGTAAATTAATGACATGGAGAGTGTACCGAAATCAGTCACAGAAAGATGGGATCTAAGACTTACTATGCAGTGTTTTTGCTGACCAGCTTATGCTGATAGCAGGTAAGTCATGTTACAGTGATGTCTATGAGATATATTTATTTAAACTAGGTATGAAATAATAATAGAATAATAGAAATAAAAAAATCATCATTTTACACCTTGACCTCCAGAGAGCTGTTTTTGCCATAATAATGAGATAATAGACTCTGTGAATGAGTTGTAAGCTTACTATGACAAGATTAGCCCACATTTGAGCATTGCTACTTGTCATTTGCAAATGTCGAAGAAAAGAAATCTGGCGATAAAAAACAAAATCCATGCATACCAAATACACTAAGTAATCAGTGATCTGTAAGAGCACACCACCACTCCAGTTTCTGTGATTATTATTGACAGAACTTCTTACTACTAACTACCAACTACCATTTTGTACTACCAAAGCAAGCATCTAGTTTCGTCTTCTTGCTGAGATGATTCTAAGTAGTAAGAATTTCACTGTACTGTGTGACAAAGTTGCAACTTTAAGAAATATCATCATTATAATAGCTCACTGCTGTTGAAGACAATATAGTATCGCATAAAAAACAACAATAGCTAAATTTAGGAAAGTCATATTTCCTCATATGAAACATAATGGACTCATGTCTTCTATATTTGGCTGCTCTCCAATATCTTTCTTTTTCCCCATCTTCCAATCCTCCACTATTGTTCCAATAAAGCCCTACATGCATTCTTGCTAGACTAACTTATCTTGTTGCAGATTCGGCACCCAGGGTCAATTTCCCTCCAAATGAGAGCATTATCTGCAACAAGGTGTCCCCTGATGTAAGCCAGTGGCCCTGCTGGCTTCATTTGTTTCAAGAAGACAAACCAAGGGCTAAAAACTTGCACTGCGTTTTGTTGTCACCGCTTGATTGCTCTGTCAGACTCTGTGTTTCTTTATTTGGTCTGAGGCATGATAAGGAACAACCAACAGAGTAGCACAAGATGCCTCCACTCGCGCCTCAAAGAGAGAGAGAGGGACGTGGGAGATGTGAGGGAGGGTCAAATAGGAGGAGAGAGCAGTGGTACATTGAGAAAATAATGCAGAGAACAGGTTTTAATCTGAAGCACCTTTGCTTTTTCAGTCAACAAAATTGTACAAAGACACAAATTGGATAAGGCTCGCAACAGAGACTTTCAAACCATTTCTGACCAGCATTTAACTGGCAAATTTATCTGGATCCCACCAGATGCAAGGCCTGTGAAAACATATTACTCCTGCTTTTGTACCGCCTCAAGCCGCTATCAATAGGGGATTTTTTGAGCCGAAACTTGTTTTACACTCTTGAGGAGTGACAAATGATTGAGTGTTTTAAGAAACAGATTTTAAGAAAGACGGACAATATTAGTGAAGCATAAACTGAGAAATCTCAGCTTTTTTTCCCCTTGTAGCAGTAAAAAAACCCTGCATCTCCCATAATGCCACTCAAAACAAATCATCAGAACCTCTGTGCTTGGTACATCCCAGGATATTTTTAAACCCTCATATCCAGAACTTGTGTAGTGAAATGTTATTTTATGCATCTGTATGTAAATGTACAGTATCAATCTAAACACACATTAACTTAGAATTAAATTACCAAATAAAAACACAGCGTGCCTCCTGGTCCTATTTATGTCAAGTCATCATCAGAAAACTTCCTGCAGTGTCAGTACAAGAAGTAAAAATAAAGACTGTGATTTTAACCATTTTAACACCACCAGGGCTCCAGCGCTCACGTCCACTTGGGTCCTGATGGCAAGAACCACCCAAAGAAAACAAAAGCTCAAGTTATTTGACCCAAATCATGTATATCACAGCCTTTTTTGCATCAGTTCCATTTTAGGATTGCTTAGGGGGGGAAATGTGAGCACAGGCACAGATGGCAGGGAGTGACTTGTTGTTTGACTTTTGAATTATTGGTCTCAGCCTGAGCTTTAGCCTGGTGAGAGGCCGTGAAGAGTAGTGTGGCCATGTGAACATTATCTTTTGCTCTCATCGCTCACACACAGCCTACCTGGACACACATTTTATCATCTATTTATCTGAAAAAATAAATAAATAAAATGCCACTGTGTGAATTTCAGTTTGCATCCAGCACATAAAGGCTAAAATCTGGATATATGGGGAAAAAAAGAATCCATCGCTGTAAGTATATTGGCTTTTGGAGAGCTTCCTCGTTCCTGGTTCTAGGTTGCCAGTAACTATCTATTTATCACTGGCCTTTACAGTCAGACTGTGGTTGTGGACATGTGGGAAACTTTTGTGTTGCTCCAGATGAGCTTTATTCCAAACCTCAGGGCTGACCCCCTTCACTTGAAACTGTTATATGACAAGCAAGACACAGGAGGCTTGGCCTGCTATGTAGAGCTAAGCTATCTAACTATGGCTGGCACTGCATCCCATATATATCTCAAAGCTTCATTGTAGCCATGATCATATTTATAAAGATATAGACTCAAAAATGCACAGCAAAATAAATCTGGCTATGGTTGGCCAAGATCAAATGAAGCAGAGGCATGGCACACGCTGGACACAGACCTGACCAAGACATTGCAGGGATCATTTCATGGAGGCGCCAAAGCCAAACTCAACCTAATAGGGGACATCATATGCCAGACCTGTAAGGACAGGTTCGGCGAAATTACCCCCAAACAAAAGGACTGGGCCCAAAGGGAAGGGAGCGAGGCAAAAGATCACCCAGCTCGTGTAAAGGCGCCGACAACTCCGCAAGAACTGGAGGAAGGAAATGCAGCCAGAAAGAGAAGGCCTCAAAGCCCTGTGGGAGGAGGTCAGGCAAAGACTATCCAGGCTTTGCCGAGCTGAACGCATCTGCAAGCGCACCAATCAGAAGCAAGAAAAGTGAGCAAGCTTCTTCAAAGATCCCTTCAAGCATGCCAGATAACTGGTGGAGGAATAGACGAGCGGGAAGCTCGAAACCACCGCAAATGGAGAAGCATGTCAAAAGGCAGTCTAGTGATCCGCAAAGGAACAACCCCTTAGGTACACCAGGGCATGCGCCTCGGCCTGCACCACCAACAGCTGAATTCAACACCATGCCCCCTCAGCTCAGCGAAGTTAGGCAAGTCGTGAAGAAAGCATCAGTGCCAGGGCCCAACGGAGTTCCCCAAAACCTCTATAAGAACTGCCCCAAAGTACTAGAACTACTCTGGTACCATATTAGAACATCCTGGAAAAAACAGCTCATCCCATCAGAGTGGCAAAGAGCTGTAGCGGTCCTCATACTCAAGGAAGCGAACTCCAAAGACATCAGCCAATTCAGAAACATTGTCCAGCTGAACGTAGAAGGAAAGATCTTCTAATCAGTGATAGCCCAAAGGAACCTACCTGCTAGAGAATGGCAACATCGAATACAACTGCCAGAAAGCAGAAGTCCCAGGCTTCCAAATCCCGCACCAGCTGATCAACTATGCCATGGAGTTCTTCCACATGATCCCTGCATTAAAAACCTAGTTGCATCCTACTTCACCGACCTGCAGGTGCGCTTTGCCCTCCAAGACTTCACCACCAGGTGGCAGCAGCTAGAAGTTGGCATTGCCATGGGGTGTGCCATTTCTCCAATCCTGTTTATAACAGCCTTTTAGATAATCCTCATTGGAGCAAGGCAGACAGTTGGAAGGATCAAATTACCATCTGGTCAAAGGCTACGCCCCTTGAGGAGCTACATGGACGACATCACCAGCCTTCTCCACACAGCACCATGTACATCCAGGTTGCTGAAAAGAATAGATGAGCTGATGTCTTTGGCCAGAATGAAGCTCAAGCCCAGCCCTCCAAGTCACGTAGCCTGTCACTCAGAATGGGAGTCAGGAATTTTTCTACCACCTTTGTCATCGGGGGAGAGAGGATTCCTCTCCTGTCTGAACAACCCATCAAAAGTCTGGGGAGGCAGTACACTGCAGAACTGTCCAACAAGCAGATGAAGCTTGTGGATCTGGCTGAGAAGGAAGGACAAGAACTGGGGAAACACCACCTAACCCCAACAACAGCCACGGGGAGAGAGCATCTATCAGCTGCAGGGAGTGACAGGGAGATGTCCCTGCCACTGCCCTACCACCAGGAGACGTTCCAGGATTAAAGGGGCACCATGGGCACCAGAGGAGGTGAGACAGGCAGCAATGCCCAGCAGGAAATCCCATCTACCTGTATATTCACTTAATAATATGATAGCCCTATTTTCCTGAGAGGCCCTATTGGTTTCGGTCATGTGTACTAGTCATAATTTTTTAGAATACTAGAGTCATCACTCAACTAAGCTAAACAGGAAGAGAGTAAATTTATGAAAAGATGTAGGAAAACTGAGGGAGGAGAGTCTGGTGAACATATTAAGAGGGCCGAAGGCTCAAAGTGACAGTCCATTACTCTTCAGGATTAGTTATATTGGTATTAGAATATGGAGCTAATCACCTCAGTCAATTCAGTTAATTAGTTCAAACAGGTGTCATGGTACACTGACTACAGTAAAGACAGGCAAAGCAAATATTAACACTGTGCACACACACATACACCTTTGAGTCTGATCCCCATCACACGTATGCAAACCAAAGCATTGACGCAGTTCCACTGATAATACATTCTGCACTCTGTTCATTCAGTGATTTATGTGCACACACACAAGCACACACATCACTATGATTGGGGGGCCGACAGACAATAGACAATATAACAAGAAATCCAGGCAAGAATAAAAATTAGGTAAAATGTGGCTATCACTGCCATCTGGTTGGATTCTACCATCAATAAATCACAATTACAATTAGTTTGAAACTTTACAATGAATCATCAGCGGCCAAACTTTTTCTTTTAATGAAGGAATGTGTCACTGCAGTCTCTCATCACGGATGACATGGAGTTGTGAGTAGTTTAATCAAACTTCAGTGTAGAATTACTTTCTTTTAGCAGACTGTTTCATTCGAGTCATTTCTAGCAGCCAGAGGTTAAGCTGTAAACCATTCCACAAGTTTTAAAAAGAAACTAATTTTATGTCATCAAGCAGAACTTTTATTTCAGATTATTAATAACCAATTTGGGAGACAAAATTAAATCTGTTGTCATCACGTTGTCTGTCATTGCTGACAAATGACAACTGGTTCATTCATTCATCATCTGTCACACTTATCGGCAAAGACACGGGGGTTGGGGGCCTGCAGGCAGTCCAAGCTGACTCTGGGTGAATGTGGGGTAGACCCTGGACTGGGAGCCAGTCTATCCCAAGGCTGGCATATAGAGACCAAAAAACCATTCAAACCACCAACTGATCTAATGTGCAAGTCTTTGAACTGTGGGTGGAAATCAGAGCACCAAAAGAGAAATAATACAAGCAAAGGGAGAACATTTAAGCTCTACACAGAAAGGGCTCAACACCAGAATCTCAACTACCCTGATTAAATGCTATGGGGTTAGCGGGTCAAAGACCCTGCCTTTGCCTGCCACTTAACTTGCAATGCAGCTTTGCCCTTACATCCAGCCTTGTCCACAAGGTGGTGGCCCCATGTCCTCAGATCAGGCCTGACAGACCCTGTGGGTGCAGCCCTGCTCTCCTGAAAGCAGGGCTGCACCCTGAAGCCAATGATACTGACCTTGATCTCTAAAACCCAGGGTATCATTTTCTATTCACTATCCCACACAGTTTTTAGAATTGCTCTTAGTCTGAATCTCCCTCACGAATAGGATGAATGCTGCCCTGCAGAAGTATTCCTAGTACATCCAACTGGGAGAAGACCACAGGGCAGATCCAGAACACGCTGGAGGGATTACACATCTCATCTGTCCTGAGAATGCCTTGCGACCTCCCAGAAATACCTGGAGGAGATAGTGAGGGGAGAGATATAAGGGCTCCCTCGCTCTGTCTATTCCCTCCATGACCCAGATAAGCAGCAGAAACCGAGTGGAGAACGGAAGGGTGGGTGGCTTAAAATGCTGGGGGTGCTTTCATCTGCAGTTCCGTTTCTTAATGAAACATGCTGGCTTCAAAATGCACGTTTTCACATGATTTTCTTTTGTTTCTGCTTTTAATTTCTACTTTTCTTTTAAAAAAAAATAAATAAATAAATATTCTGTGAGTTTCATAAAAATGTGACACAGATCATGTTTGAATTTTTCCAGTTTTTAGAGTGGTTGGGTCATATGTCACTTGAAATCTGCAGAAACCTTTGTGAGAAAAGTACGATTAAATTAGCTTTCACAAAGCAGAAGATGGGAGGTGGAGGCATGGAGCAACATGCTACAATATGTTCTCACAGCATTTCAAGAATACAACTAGCATTCATGGTTACTCAACTCATTGCTTAATGGTCATTATTTAAAACTGAATGAATGGCTAAATGAGAATGATATATGCTATGAGAAAATGCTACCAGCTATTACACAAAAAAGGTGGAGGAAATGAAGACAATGAGAAAGGCTAAGGAATAAGAAAGGTTGTAGATGTTGGAAGGATGATACAGGAAAAATGAAATAGAAAGAAGCAAGGGGTAAAAGTCTTCGGAAAAAGGAAAATGGCAGGGAACGGATGAAAGGAAATGGGCAGGGAGAGAGAAAGTGTGGAGGAAAGGAAAAGGGATAGAAGGATAGAAAAAGTAAGAAAAGATGAGGCAGCAGAAAAAGGAAAGCAGGGAGGGAGGATGTTAGATGGATGGGGTGTAAAACAGGTGGAGAAGCAGAAAGGAGGAGAGTAGGGATTAGGAGGCTAATGGAGTGCTGGAGCCTGGAAGAGGAAATGCAATAGAAAGAAAAAGGCAAAAATGTTTGGGAAAATTAGATGAAGACAGCGAATGATGGACAGAAGAGAAAAAAGTTAATGGCAAAATGTGGGAAAAGGTTAAGTGAATGAGAGAATAACTATAAAAACAGAGTGAAATAAGCATAGAAGGAGAGAAAAACAAATGGATAGTGTATGTGAGAGAGAAGGAGGAAAGAAAGAAAAGAAGGAGAGTAAGGTATCTTGCAGGACTAAGTGGCCAGAGCGTAGTCTGCCAAATATAAAATCAATAGACACTATCTAAGTCCGACCCCCTACTGCTGAATCCATCAAAAAAATGTAATGATTCCTCAGTAAAAGATGCAGGAGAAGACAACCTGATTACTAGTGTGTGTGTGTGTGTGCGTGTGCGCTTTTGCTGAAACAAGTGAGCTCGCAACGTTTGTTGGCCTCAAAGTCAATATGACAGGTCTCTGCACCTATCTGTGTATCAGTGTGTGTGTGTGTGTGTGTGTGTGTGTGTGTGTGTGTGTGTGTGTGTGTGTGTGTGTGAGAGAGAGAAAGAGAGAGTATATGTATTTTTACATCAGTGTGTGTAGGCTGACAAATAGTTGATGCCAGAAGTCATTTCCAGGTACATGAGCTAAAATGTTTCCACCAGTTTATGGACTTGCAATTGTGTTGATGCTGTCAAGGTCTTAGTCTGCCTGACACACACACACACACACACACACACACACACACACACACACACACACACACACACACACACACAACACACAACACACAGACAACAGGATTTAAGGAAATGATTCACTGCTGCACTGTCACACTCTCACACACTCAAATGCATGTACATACATATACACACACACACACACACACACACACACACACACCCTGCTGACAAGCTGACTAACTGGCTGTGATACTGGTACACTAACACATGGCCTCTAAGCTGCTGCACACCATTACTAGAAGAGGGGGCATGGGGATGGAGGGGTAAGAAATCAAAAGGGAGAAAGGTAAAACAGAAAGAGGGAAAAGGATAGAGGATGGAGGACAAAGGGAGAAGGAAGTGAAGTGGGAAGGCGTAAGGTAGGTGGAAAGACAGAGCAAGAGCGATAGATGGAGGGAAGAAAGTCAGAGCGAGAGAGAGAAAGGGAAAATGAATGATAGAAGGAGAGACAGAGAGAGAGAAGTGTAAATTTGCATAGGGGTGAAATTGAAGTAGCTTTGAAAGGCAATTCAGCTAAATCAATTTGAAGTCCTCTATTGAAGGACTAGGGGGATATCTAAATAACTCAGCCAATCTTAGAGGTCTACACACAGACACACACACACACACACACACACACACACACAGTGTGTGTATCAACTAGATAGATACGTTGGCATCCAAAATGTGTAAGCACATTGAAAACCACACACTTTGACTGTAGATTATTGTTCAGCAGAGTTAACCCATGAACACAAACACACACACATCCTTGCACGCAAACATGCAAAAACATGAGGACCGTGAAAGAAGCCATCTGCTTTTCAGCCATGTGTTGCTAAAACAGGATATGACTCCGCCCAGCCAACGCTAATGCATATTTAATGCTCCTAACAATGCTAATTGTTAAGTTAATGACCTCTATTTAATCATAGCTGAGCTTTATTCTCAGTTGTGTTAATTAAAAAGCGTAATTGTTTCAAAATTGGTCACAGAGCCATTATTTTTTCTTGGTATGAAGTTAATCTAGAAGACACCAGCTGAGCTCAAATAGATACAAGGTTTTATTTTCTTGCTTGTCCTGTTCTATTCTTTGATTAAATCATTACAGATGGCATCATCTTTTGTTAGTCATGAGGTCTCCGTTTTTTTGTTTGGGGGGTGCACTTTCCATTATTTAATCAAGACAGAGGGAAGAAATATTGGGAGAGAGTGGGGACTAACATGCAGTAAGAAGTCTGCCCTGGGCTCAGTACAGCACCCGCTCCAACCACTCTGCTACCAAAAGGTCTCATGAAGTAGATTTTAAAGCAGCACAGCAGGGGGTGGGGGTTCTACATTAACATTAACTAATGAGTCACACAGTAAAGTAGGACACTTCTCATGCTTTGTTGGTATAATTGAGCAAAAGGGAAAAAAGCCAGACATCTAATGAAACTTACAAGCTAAAGAGCTTACAACTTCACCAATGTCACTCTAATAAAAAGTATTTTATCAATAAAAGCTCTTTTGCTTTTATGTCTTTGATGGCTAAAGCATGCAAGGCTAAACTCCTGGTAAGTGATGACTCATCTAAGACATAAATGTGTCTTTTTAAATATATCATTCATCAGTGGTGATGTAACAGGGTCTAGGTATGCTGGATCAGAAGAAACCACAATCTAGCAGTTTAAAATAAGACCACTGTGTGACCAAATATGTTGACTCATGATTTCTGATAAATGACAAAACTAATATCATGGTTAGGTTTAATCAAGCAATGATTTTCTACACACATCATCATTGGACATTGACCCCAACATTGCCATAGGAGCAATGTGTTAGCTTGTGTTAAAGTTTGGAAACAGTTGGATGGAATTAGATGCAGCAGTGCTGCGCTGCAGTGCTGACTTGTTTGGAGTCACAATGAGGTGTTTCAACACACGAAATCACAAAAATGCGAATAACAATCTGACACTTTTGAAAACACCCTGCAAAAAAGGAAGGAAAGAGAAGCATGAATTCTGAAGTTTCAGTCCTCTTTTTTGAAAAATGGATTCCCATTTGGGTAAAAATCATCCTGTGTGCTAGGACATAGCCCCCTGCTTTATCAACCCCACCCCCCGCATGCTACAGACTTTCTGGCCTTTTTTGCTCTTCTGAAGCCCTTATGTTTCTCTTGTTTCTCCACTCTATATTTAGTCCCGTTGGCACTTGTTGTGGCTGGTGATAAAGGGATTCAGATGGGTTGACGAGTTGTGGGAATTAGTGGTATCAAAACTACAACAATTTTTATTTTGCCCTCATCACATCACAGGCGTGATAATACCCATTCTCACATCCATTTTAATGTCACCAGCATCATTTGATTGTCAGACAGTCCCATGGGAGAATAAATCATCCAATTAACACTGAGCTAATGGGCGGGATTTTAATTAGAGTTGTCAACATACCCCTTCTCCCTCTCTGTGTTATTTCAACAGCTATTCATCTTTTCTTTTCTTTTTTCCCCAACACCAGTTTTTGTTCTGCTGATTGCTATTCCAGAGGGGCTGTTTTTCCTGGATTTCTAACACACAGTCAGGGGCACGCATGAAGAAACACTTCACATGCACCCACCGCCACACATACTCACATTCAGCCAGTGCTCATCATCAAAGTGATGCTTTTACAGACTACTATTGAGGAATGGGAGTTGGGGGAATAGAAACTGTAATGGCTTGAACTTCCAAACATTAGGACTTCATGTTACTGTATCATATATGCACTGTAAGGCATTTCAGTACAAATCAATAGGGAAAACCAGAGCATGTAATAATCTGTGACCCTTTTCTTCAACCCTTCTAAACCGAGTGTGTCGACTTGCTCTGTCCATGATTATCAGGCATGTCGTTATGTGTGTTACGTTCTATTAATCACGATAGCAACTATGGCGCCATAACTAGTGGAGTTACAAGCAGAATCAATCAATCAATCAACTAACCATCATGTCCAAAAATAACATAAATAAATAGCAGCTATGTTTTATGGATAATGTGTGTAACTACATTGTTAGAGCCATAAGCATTCAGGTGCCCCGCCATTCAAATCGTATTCTGAAGACCAAAGGTACCATGTTAGGTTGGTACATAGTGCAACAGAAATGACATCTATTTACCTTAATGTAAGGAACATTTCAACTACATTGAATACCGCAATATTTCTCAGTATAATGGCATTGTGATTTTTTCTACATATTGTCCTACCCTGATGCCCTCCTGTCTTCAATACCACATAATTATTTATCAGCTGTCAGTCTAATGAGTCAGATTGACTTACATCAGACGTGTAGGTGACATGAATTGATATGAAATGTTCTAGATAACAGAAAAGATATAAACTAAGTTGTTTTTTTTTTCTCTCATTTTTAAAATTGATGGTCTTTTCTTTGTAACGGTGCTATCATGTCCAAGTGTTCAGATTTTGAGTGATTTATTACTTTGATTTTGGAGACCAAAATGGCTGTCTTGTAACGTGAGGAAAGTTGATATTGATATTGACGTTGATATTTGTCAACAGCTTTTTCTATTAATCTGTTTTGCATTATCTTCTTGAAAGTTGTGCTATTTCATGTTTTGGCCAATTGGGGGCAGTGAAATAAACAGTAATGGAAAACATAATAGGAAACGGTTTGCAGCTGTCAGTTCAAATCTGATATTCAAGCCCTCTGGGTCTGCAACAAAGAGGAACACATCTTAATACATATAAAATAATACGGCTGTTTAAACCAATGTTAATGTATACATAAAATTGATTGGTGCAAAATTAACACTTGACAGTTTCAAAACATCCGCCCATGTGCTTGTGAGTAATTGCTTTCTCCAATTTCTGTTGAATTTATTTTTTAATTAATCTACAAAAAGAAACATAACAGGTGTTCTCCAAGATGGAAACACCTGATATGTTTCACATCCTGCAGTGGCCATCCCCTCTGGTACAAAACAAAAACACAAAAAAACTTTATAAGTCAAGAACTGCTTAGCTGGAAATGAATTTGCATAACTTTTCCAAACAAAGTTATCTAAAATTGAGTTTTTACTGCAGCCTGTCCAAGGAACAGTGATGTGAGCAGTTGATTGGCGCCCTTTTCCTGATTGACAGTTGGTTCAGCTTAGAACATTTTGACAGTATAAACTGACAGCTATGTTTGAATATTTCATCATAATTATGTTAAATAGCTGTCTCTGAGGTGTCAGTGTGAGTTAATTGAGCTCACTTTATTCAACATTCACATTTATCTGCAAAAAACACAAGTTTTCTACTGACCACTCTGGCAATCTAATGGAATCACAGTAATTATAACTATATGACATGATCAACATAAGGACTACATGATCTAAAACGCAAGTCTATTTTTACTCCCAGAGCACTGTGATTCTGTGTGTGAGATAGTCAGCAAGATGTGACAAAAATTTGCTTCTAACGGATAGTGCTGTTGACCCACAACAAGAAGTTCATGGATTCAGTTCCCAGCCTGGGGCCTTTCTCTGCAGAGTTTTCATGATCTCTGTGTGCCTTCTGTGTGTTGGCCCTGTGATGGACTGGCAACCTGCCCAGGGTGACCCCGCCCTTATCCAATGTGAGCTGGGATTGGCCCGGAAATGTGGTAGAAAATGAACAAATGAATGAGTTGTTCGTAATTGTTCCTGCATTGCTGACTGATTTATTCCTTCTCAGGTGATGAGACTTTGACTTTTCGTGAAAATCAGCTCAAAATTTCCCAGCTCCTAGTACTACTGCTACAACTACTACTAGTACTACTACTACTATAGTAGTAGCAGTGTGACCTTACAACAGTTCAAGCAAACAAAGTGATCTGATTCCTGTCACTCACTGACAACAGTGATAAACCTTAATATAAGAACGAACAACCAAACAAACTAAAGGATTGGTTTGAAAGATTTCACATTGCTTTCCATTTTAAAACGATATTCGATTTATAGATTCGTCTCTCTTCTGCTTTGCAAATATTTTCTAGTCAGGGGTCAGCAACCTTCAGCATTAAAAGAGCCATTTTGGCACAATTCCCACCAAATAAAACCCACCTGCAGGAACAAAACCTATTTCACCACAATAATGCAGCTAGTTCCATTACAGTTATGCTATGTATATAGGAACTGTAGTTTGTTATATTTATGAAATAAAAGAACTTTTTTCTTCAGAAACGTTTCTCTTTTTTTTTTTTGGGAGTTCCAATGGTTAGCTTACCATGGGTCGAGAGCTCAAAATAAGGCACCAGCCCGTCAGCAACAAGGTAGGACGTATATTTTTAATCGACAAAATATAAAAAAAAATCTTAAATGTTTCAAGATCACCTAAATCTAAAGAATCTTAACTATTCAATTGAAAAAAAATTTACTAAAAAGAGTTTTTTTTTTTTTTTTATTAAATAGCCATTACTTATTCATATTATTTTCTCAAAGCCACAGGGAACCAAGGCAGAGGGATGTGAGGGCCACATGCAGCTCCAGAGCCCTGGTTGCCGACCCCTGCTCTAGTATAGCATCTTTGCTTACCAGAAGAGCCACTGCTGTCAGCTTTTATGCAGTTCCTGCCCTTCCCAGAAGGGCGGAGACCCCAAATTTATGCTTATCAGGATGTTACTAATGGTACCGCTTTCCTAAAGATTGTTTCTATTGATGGGCTCCCATTGACACAATCTCAGATGCACTGACTGTACTTCGCACTTCCTCTTCCCAGTACTTGTTTAAGGTGGGTTTAAAAAAAAAAAGAAAAAAAGTTTAAAATGTTTACTTCTGTTAAAAAAAACAACTTTTATTAAGCATTCTGTTGTTAATTGATGTTTAGCTGATCTTAAATGTCACAATGTGTCTTTCGCCCTTGTGTGTTTCTGGTATCTGTGACTGCTCCCCCTCGGTTGTGCATAAATGTGTGTATCAAAGTGTGTGTGCACCTGTGTATGGAGATTTTCTGTCCCGCTTTCTGGTCTCTCTGTTAAAGGGGAGATGTTCTACGAGCTTTTAAATTAGTCACGTATCACTGCAGGCATAATACACACAAATGCAATGGGAAAGACATGGCATGCACACACTGGAAAGATGCATACACACCAGTATGACAACCCTGCCCCACCACACACACACACACACACACACACACACACACACACACACACACAGAGCACACTCAGTCAATAACAATAGTGATATACAAAAGGCCGAGAAAATGGGTGCATTTTAAAAGGTGAAGCAGGACAGTGAGAGAGAAGGGTGACAGGAAAGAAAGACATGAAATCAAAAGAGGAAAAACAAGTGTTAAAATTAAATTGGTTAGAGCAAAACAAGAGCCTATGATGCACACACCTTGCAATGTAAGTGCAAGGGAATCTATGACAAAAAATACTTCTCACATAACAAAAATTCACAACATAATTTGACAAAACACACACACAGAAACCTACTGACTATTGTTAATGAAAGGCCCCTCTCCTTTTCAGTTTTCATGGCCAGAATGTGACAAATGCACTCAGCTGCATTACAGGCCTTAGTTGCAAGGCAGCTAATGCAGCATATGATTTAATTCAATAACGCTCCATTTACTCAACATCATCACCCTGACGAGCCCAGATTAAGATATCCAGTCGAAGTAAAATTGTTATATTTTTCTTAGAACCTGACGAATACCTGTAAAGGGAAATTCAGCGCAGAGATCTTTGGATAAAATAATGAAATGTTTGTCTCATCTTAACAGCTTTTGTTCTCTGTCTTTATTTTCACCACTGACTTATACTGCAAATACATATTCCTTTGCTCTTGAAATATAGACTTTGAAGGTTGCAGATGTAGCATTTTATGACGCATGATACAAATTAATTCCTACAAATTCCCTGAGTTTAAATTCTTTAGAGCTCAACTTTTTTAAAATGAGGCTATTCCCTTTCCTTCGTGATATGAGCAGTCAACTGGCCCTAAGGCTTTGTATTTTTCTCACTTTCATTTCATAGTGCATCTTTATGTTTTTCCCTATAGATTTTTTGGACTCTTTCACATTCCAATGTCAAAAAAAAATCAGAGGTGTGTGTGTGTGCATCTGCACGCCTGTCTTGTTTATTGGATTATACTGTTGTGGCAACTATTTTTAGTTCAGCACACTGGGAGGAGAAAAAGTTCAGACACACAAACATCAGTCTTTATATCACCATGAAGTCACCTTAAAATCAGATAATCCTGGACACCTGGAGTAATGAAAAAGAAAGAAATGTTCCCACTCTTATTCCTTTGTCTTCTAAAATCTCTTCCTAGAATAGATGCAAGGAAGGAATAAGAGGCAAAAAAATAAGAGCTTTAAAATAAAACAGCACATACAACTGCCTTAATACAGCCTTTTAAATTATTTGGCGGCATTATAATTTTGTATATTTAGATGCAAGTAGGTTGGATGGAGGATGGAGTGAGCCAAACAAGTCTATGCAACTGATTTCTCTTCCATCTTCAACTAAAAGTGATCAGACTGGTGACTGCTGCGCAAATGGCCAACTGTTCATCCCCCTTGGTGCTCCCCTCTTGAGTCAAAGCTATCTTGAGGCTTTCTGCTGCTTTCAGGCTTCCATGTATTGCGGCGCCCCTCCGTTCCCTCCTGAGTGCTTGAAAAGCTAAATTAGGAAGATCAACCTGCAAGAGCCCCCGAAACCTCTACCGGTAACGCAGCTTCCAGAATGCTCTTGTGACACTTATTGAACACAATCGCCTTCCCCAGAAGATTCTTTTGAATAACATTCATGCACTGAAACGGCCTGCTTGGTGGATTCATATAATGCAATGATGGTCATAAAATAGCAGATGGTAGAAGGATTTCAGATGTTTTTCCCAGTCCAGCAGGGCAGGATCCCTGCAGATCTTTTTTGCTATTTGTCTCGACTAAAACTTTGAAAATGTATTGACTGTCAGGCAATTTCTAAAGTTATAAACAGACTTTTCCCCATCTGACTCCTTAGTGATTCTATCGATGGAGGTTTCTTCAAAAAGGACATTGGAAGTGTTTGTCACATTTGACTGAGTCATAACTCAAAAAGGGTTTGTTACCTTAACTGCCCCAATAAGCTGTGGATCACATCCACTGCTACCAGCCCAACACCTAAGTGTGCTGGTAAACAGGCCAAACCAACAGCCCAAACGACAAGGACTAGTGTGCAAGTCTGGTGTGCACCTGTCTCTTTCAGCTCACTTCACAGTTTGAAAACCTTGGACACAAACCCACTGCAAATATATTATTCTTATCCCCTGGTGATAAAAGCCATTATGTGTTTTGAGGGATGCAGCCAATTCTTCCCATTCATACCAGAGTGAATGGCTCCATCAATGGCTGGCCATGCCTGTCATAAGAGGCACTTCTCTCCTTCTGCCCAATAGCAGTTGCTCAGCATGTCCTCCGGACCTCTTTACTCAAAACCTTTGAGCAATGCTCCACCCTGCTCCATTATATGCAGAAACAGGCTGACAAACATGTTATACACTGTAGTAAGGTAATACGAGTCACCTTTGTCATGATAGAACACAAAGGCAGAACATGGTTGTTAAACTCTCCCACTCTGGACACAGCGGTGCGTCTCCTTTACTTAAGTGATGTCACAGCAGGAGAAGAAGAGCTCTTAGGTTCACCTCTTACAAAAGCCCATTGTTAGAAAAAGTCAATTCTACCTGCAGAATATTATTGTGCGTTTTTTTAGTTTCTTGCCTTGTTTATCTCAATTGCAGATTGTGATGTTGTATACATCATGCTGTTTTGAACTCTCTTCAAACAAGCTGCTCAGGGTCTTGGTACACCTGGCTATCTTCTAAAGTGGTTGCTGACCTTCCCCTACTAAGCTTGTCAGCCATTTATCTCAAGCAAAGGCAAGAATCGCTGCAGTTGATTAAATTGTGTACATACACTCATTGACTGAGAATTCAACTGAGAGAGAGACAAGATGAAAGAGCTCAATGGATATGAAACAAACTTCCCCTTTCCAAAAAAGAGTGAGTATTTTGATAGAGGGAATTATTTTTCCAAGCAGGAACAATCACAGACTCTAAACATCCTCTGGGTATTTACTTAATACAAACACTGATACAGAAATGGAATGGAGGAAGGAGTGTGTGTGTGTGTGTGTGCTGGGAAAGTGATGTCACAGCACAAAATGTCAGTAAAAACAAAAACATTAATCTTGTGCAGAGAGGGGTAGAATGTGTGTGTGTGTGTGTGTGTGTGTGTGTGTGTGTGTGTGTGTGAGTGAGTGAGTGAGTGAAAGTGAGAGAGAGAGAAACTTAGAATATTTACAAAGGGTTTGAGATGAAGTGTCAAAGGACTGTAGCGGATATTACCTGTTAATTAATTCACTGGCAAATATGTATGAAAAAAAAAAGTCCTCTGACAATTTCTCATTTACACATCCATAATTCATCTTAGGGAACAAGTGAGCAGGAACTTTGTAATTACTCTGTGCGACATGCTTGACTGGAGTGTGTATAACTACCCCCCTTTACCTTTAAATAAGTGTTATGACTGGAGTCATTATGTTTGTGAGAAGTGCATGGTAGTGTGTGTGTGTGTGTGTGTGTTCTATCCCCTATGTAAATAGGTGTGTTCCATAGCCGGTAGCCGATTGGTGGAGGAGTTCCAGCCTGGCCTGTGATAAGCTGACGTCCAGAACCACCTGACAAAAGAGGAGGCCAGGCGGCGGACATGAGGAGGCAGCTGGCCTTTGCTCATCTTCCCCCTCTCCCAACCGGATACACTAGATTGCATAGTGCCGCACTAGGAACTCGTGAGCAGTACGGGTGGACTGCTATTTTTGGTTTATGGTGTTTTTTTTCTCTTGTTTTTGTTAGGTAGGGAGGTAAGTCCTCTGTCTTTTGTTTGAGTAGTCTTGGATAGGGAAGTCTTTTGTTTTATAGTTAGGAATCTTTTATTTGTTGTTTTGGCCTTGGTTCACCCTGAAGCCTAGCGCTCAACTTTCGTTTATCTTTTGTATATGTATTGTGCGTAGTGCACTTTGTAAATAAAAATCCCATCTATTGCTACAAACAGTTGTTTTTTTCGGTGGCTACTTGGGACTTGGGTAAGATGGGACCTTATCATGTTGTGCTCTAGGCACCCCTAGACTGGCATAACATAAGCGTCTCTATGACTATTAAATCCTTTGTTTAAAAATGTAGCCCCATTGAGATTCGCATCTCTCCTGTTTCTTCTATCTTCAATGCTGTTGAGGGAGGCCTTCACTATTGAGGAATATAATTTCCATGAAAAGACGTACAACAATGGTTAGTGGTACATATCAACATTCAATAGCCACATGAATGGTGGAGAAGGTTTCCCAGCAGAGATTCCCTGAAGCATCACATAACTTCAGCCTGATTGCACCCTAGGCCCGTAGGCATCAAAGGGCCTGTTAGGAAAAACCTACTACAAAAAAAGAAAATTTTTCCTGATTACACTATTCGGTAAATTAGGCAAGAAAACACAACAGTAAATAGAGTCCTAAGTCTTTAAATTATAATGATTTTTTTTTTCCTAATTTGTACTTCTGCCAGCCAGGCCTGCTCACCTTCAACAATATCACCACAGTCCCTCCACTGCACCCCACTCCCATCCCCTTCGCTCCCTGTCTTACCATGTCTATTTTTAGCCTGTAGTGTTTTGTGATTAACAGCCACTAACCTGAGTGGCACAGACTCCTCATCATGAAGAGGCAATAACCCTCTCTCTAAAAAACTCACTCACTAAAAAAAAAAAAGAAAAAAGAACATGGAAGACACAGATGTAACTATTTGATGAAAGCATTATAAGCATGATTTTACTTAACTTCATTGCTACATCAATTCCTGGAAATGACTAAATGTTGAATATTTACCATTTGGATGTTTTAGAGGACATTCTTGTCCCTATTTATTTGTTAAATAAGGCATAAGAGTTCATGTTGTCACCCAGGCATGTCTGGGTGATTCATTTATATATGATTGGGTTTCCCAATTTTCTGACTTTTGCAGCGGGACATATTAATAGCCCTTTTTATATATGCTTGCGGCTTCAATTCAATAGTTGATATGCATTGTGTATAAAAACAATGAACCAACATTAGCCATCACAAACAAGGCTCTGAGCCACTACAACCGCCATCTGTCATGTCACCATCGGCCAAGCTATGTTATTTTTATGCAATACCTTTACATCTTTACTTATTTTACTCATTGTAATTTTGGTTTTTAGAATTTATTTTGTTGAAATGTATTTCAATCATTCATTAATTTGTGCAATACCTTTTTATTTTACATCAGTGCTTTCAAATATTTGGCCATGGGACTATGCCACCTTTATATATAAGAAGCATTTCAAATGTTAAAAGTGTCACAATGGGCAAGATCAAGAGGCTTCAGAGTGGCACAAGAAATACATCTGCATCATTATCATCATCATCATCATCATTATTATAATCATCATCAAGAGTAAAAAGAAAGTACACTTTGGTCTGGCAGAGCTATCATATCCAATAGAGGGCAAACAATGGACCTGGACTAAATACAGTTAAGATGATTTTAAATTTGATGATTAATTTGTTTTTTAAAGATATGTGGCTCCACAGTTGCATGAAAAATCTCCTGTTGAACAGACATAGTTCTTAAACAGCCCACTTATATTTCCCACCGTAATTACAATCAAGATTAGGAAAATTACAGATATTCCCCTCAACGTATCAAAGACATGGTGCTGCTCTTCACAGGAAGAGTGAAGCTCGGCTTAAAACAGCTTCTGATACAACGAAGGGTGTTAACATAGATGAGGTGTGTTTCTTTTTGTACTTGACACCTGTTAAGTGCCAAGATAATGGGAAAAAAATAGGAAAAAGTACATCAGAAGAAAACAAGGAAGTATAGAGAAAACAGTGTTGATCAACTTAAAAGGACAACACAATCGAGAGGTGGGATGGAGGTGAGAAGTTGCTGGAACCAAAACTTCATAAGAGTAAGACGAGTGCATTCAGGTGAGAATAGATGTGAAACAGAAAGAAAACAAAACAATGAGAGTAAGAGAAAGAAAGTCAGGGGGGAAAGAGGATTGAGGGGACACAGCAAGTAACAAATTAGTAGTAATATGGAACAGCATGCGGAAGTACTTCAAGTAGTAAATTAATTTTTTTTCCCCAAACAGCAAGGGACCGAAAGCAAAAATCAAGACAAAAGGGGAAAAGAAACAAAAAGAAATTGATAAAAGAGGAACAACAATCTATATTAAGATTCATTGACTTAATGTTGTTTAAATTTGCATGAGAAACTTTTCTTTTTATCTCGGGAGTTAAGGCTGGACGTATATTCAAGTGTTTAGTAACAGTAGCAGTAAATGTTATAACTGGTTTTAAAGAGACTCATCTATTGTTCACGTTGACTAGAGTTATAAGAAAGGATCAAATTTAGAAAAAGAAAAAAAAAGCTTTAAGAATATTAGAAAGTTATGTTTTAGACAGTTCGAAACTCTATATGTACATTACCTAGGCAAAAAATAAAATGGAAATCCCTTCAGACAATATGACTTCACAAGCATTTGTTTCAATGCAGCAAGTGATTAGTGTGAAAGGAAAGTGATCTTTCTTTAGAGGGCCCAATTATAAAAATTTCTAAAGCAAGGAAAAGCTCTATAATCGGACTTGTATACATTTTGATAGGTTTGGTTGTTTGTTGTTGTTTCTTTTTGGGTGGGGGGGGTCAAAATTGTACTTGCAGGCTCAAATATATACATATATTGTAAATACATATACAAATCTTTAAATAAGTGGTGCTGGAGGTTGGAGGATGTCTTTTTACTTGACAAGACCAAGCTCTATTAGCTTCTCCTTAGTGATCATAGTTTCTCTTTGTCGGCATTAAAAAGGATTTGTTATACATGACATTCATGACTACGATGAGTGTATGTAAACTTCTGACCACAACTGTATATTTGTTTCCCTCAAACTATCCTCATAGTACAATATCCACCCTTATAACACCTTTGAATAGCCATGTGTCAACACTCGCTGCACTTGATTCAGGAAAGGCTGGTCTCAACCACTGCTCTGGTTTGTAACCTGGCTTTAAAGAGAGAAGTTTTAGAAAGGGAGAGCAGAGCGTGGAGACCTGAATCAGCAGTCTGCAATGAAATAAGATTTCAACCATTTGAAATGGTAAATAAAATAAAATTCAATATGTGGTGGTCAATGTTGATATTGTGCCACTGCAGCACAAATAAATCAATGTATGGGGAACGCTGACAGGATGGCCACCTTAGTGATAAAGTACGCACAGTCTGTCTAGACAGAAAAAGTGGTGTCTTGAGGGCTCTCTGCTCTGATGAGTGGAAAGAAATCATTGGTTCAGTGCAGTGACAACAACATCATCTTTCACCTTGTAATGCTCCTTAGTACAGTTTTCAATTTTTTAAATGTAAATGTGACAAATTCACACAGTCCGGACTGGGTCAAAGGATGACTGACCTAAAAAACCAGATGAAATTGAATATCACTTTATCTTTTGTTTAGCACATGTTTGAAAGTAACTTGTATAAAAAAATTGTCAGTGAGAACACAGAGATATTGGTTTTTCCCTTTCTTGCAAGCCAGAGAGTTTGAAGGGGAGCCTCTAAAAGAGAAGGTGCAGTGACTTGCACAAGGAAACTTGCACAAGTGTCTTTGTTGGAAACATTTCCAACAGGATAAAGCCAGTATCCTGAAGTAAAAAATAATAATACAAACACATTATGCCAAAACACTTAGAATAATACAACACCTGCTTTGATTCTCCATTTCTGTGAGATCTTTGATCAACAGCCCTTTTATCACAGCGGAAATAGACACGTCAATGTACATCCAATATGTAATGGAATATGTAATTGTCTACATTACAGGGAACATAAGGATTACTTGCGCATCTATTATCAATCAACCGACAAGATAATGTAATAGTTTCTTTATGATTGGTGTGATGAGACTATACAAGAGCTAACATTTCTTTTATTGCACACAACAGCAGACATGCAGTTCATAATGAACTGGGTCTAACCTGCTGCTACACAAACTCAGTGGGGATAAGAATTTCATTTATAATCTTTCATTTATATACTAATGAAATATTGGCTGTCTGTCTAACATGGATATCCAAATGCTCCTGGTACAAGCACCGCCTTGGTGCCACTCTTCACTGAATATTTTACATCAACATTTTGATAAATGCTAACTTATCTTAGTTTTATAATACCAGGTAAAGGAAAAAAATAAAAAATGTATCTTTTTTACAGCTACTATCAGTGACCAGTCTTCATGCTTTCTTCCTCGCCCAAATGTAACCCCAGCTGCTCCATTAGCGTTTATTTTTTAGCTGTAAAAGCCCTGTCTCACATATTACTATTACAACTTTCACTAAACAGCAATTGTCTTTGGTGAGGCTGAACACATGAAAAATCTACCATAAATTATAAGTGGTGCACACTGAACTGATTTAAATAGCATTTATTAGAGCCCCACCTGACCTCAATGTAAATGTATTTGTTTCTCGCTAAGATTTTCAATTTTAAAATGATAAATAACAGAATAGAATTAATGCAATTTTATTCAAGCATGGAACACTTAGCAGACCCTTGATTAAGAGCTGGGGGGGGGCATAGCAGGTTCTCAAACTAACTTTAAACCTAAGGGCTAATTATCTGCCTTGTATTACTTAAAATGTAAAAATGGGTTGTAATGGGTCCCTGGGGTCTCATGTGGCTCTAAGTATTTGCAATTTTTATACCATGGAAGAACTTCATGGACTGAGCCAAACAATGAAAACCTGGAGCCAAAACATCATAAAAAAGTACAGTAGTTATAGATAATCTACAAACATGAAAGATGTGATTGTCTCCTCTTTATTATTTTATGTACTATAATATTCCAGAGTAGGTGATTAAACTTTGGTGTTTCCTCATACGAAACAAAGCCCTGTGCATCAGTTACAGTCTATGTCTTAGCATATTCTGCACACCAATTATGAGACATTGCTATAGACTACAGGGTGCTCATAGTCACATACATACTGTAATTATGTCCTTTCTGCTACCGAAATGTACATATATGCACACAAACCCACATGGCTATTAACCCCTGGTATGCATGTAAAGCTGTGCTGCACAACAATACACTGGTTGCCCTTGGATAGCTAAAATGCAATTTTGAGGTCATGCTATTGTATCCATGAATGCTGTTGCTATTGTTGTTCTAGGAGGCATGTTTTTGAGTTATGACTCATGCAAGCACACACACAAGATGGACTGACACACCACCTGAAATTTAAACCAAAGTATTACCTGGCTACTTGCCTACATAGCTGTACTTCAATGCTCTTATCAAGGTAATAGAATAGAGAGCATGGAATGTGATCTATTCTTATGTAAGATCCAAATGATGTTAAAAAAAATAAAAACTTCAAGAGGAACAGCGGAGAAAACAAATA
This sequence comes from Echeneis naucrates, assembly GCF_900963305.1. NCBI lineage: Eukaryota > Metazoa > Chordata > Actinopteri > Carangiformes > Echeneidae > Echeneis > Echeneis naucrates. The sequence goes on from NC_042519.1 coordinate 16,173,541, forward strand.
TTTAAGAAGAAACATATTTCTTTCATCAAGCATCTTCAGTATGGTACATCAAGCAGCAGGTACTGAGGGAATTGTTTATGGTACAAATAGATGTATTAATCTATGTAAATATCTGTTTTTCTGTGGCTGCACAAGTCAGCTGCTGTGGGGTTGTATGGGATAAATGACTGGCATGGATGCGGGTGAGAGCCTTCTCATGTTTTATGGGCCTCAAGGGCACTGTAGTTTGAGGATGTCATGTTTATCCCCTATCAATATTCCATTACTGTGGAGAGCTGTTATCCGCATTAACAAAATCCACCCAGCGACCCCCCCCCCCCCCCCCCCACACACACACACACACACACACACACACAAGTGACTACTGTAGGTTAATAAATAAATTCCTGCAATTACTTTCACCCAAAAGCCACACAGACAAAATGCATACATTAAATATTCATGCATTCCAGCTTCATTTATAATTAAAGACACCACACTGTCACAAACATCTAATCACATACACATCACACTTAAAAGTCAAAATCACATAATTATAATTACTTAAAGTTTAAGACGTACTATTAATCATTTTTGTTACTTACATTTTGTCCTCAGCATTTTTTTGGTTTTCATCCCCTCTCCTTGTCTGAACAGTTGAGAATATACTTCCCCTCCTACACTTCCACTCACTTAAGCACCTAAACTCACTTCTCTTCCCCTCCTTTGTTCACATTCTGCTTCCAGGCCTTATTCTGTAAACCTAGGCTTTTCCACACATCTCATTCTTTATCTTTATGTATCTAAGGATAATGCTCTCTTCAGCTTGTTCTGATACAGTGAAACTTTCAAATCAAAATCAAATCAGATTTATTTGTATAGCGCCAAATCATAACAAAGTTACATCAAGGCACTTTACATATCGAGCAGGTCTAGACCAAACTCTTTATAAAATTAACTTTGCGATTGAGAACAAACAGTTCCAACTACGTCGATGATTTCTGCTGAACCTGATAGGAGATCTAAATCAGCATTTTCAAAAGCGGATAGATAGATAGATAGAACGCATGAACAAGTCCTCATCAGCAATACTAGTCCGGTTTCGGCTGTGTCATTTGCTGCAAATAATTCACCTCTCTCCTTCCCGCCCATTTTCTGTCACTCTTCAAACTGTCCTATTGAATAAAGCCAGAAACGACAAAAAAAAAAATCCTTAAAAAGAAATAATTCCTTGGATTCTATGGCTCTATTTTTGTCTCTAACCAATATAACATGTACAGATGTGGCCCTATTTACTGGGCATTCAGTAAATATGGCCCTGTAAAATCCGCAATCACGGAATCACAGAATTAAAAATGGAATTCATTATAAACAGATTAACACGGAACTGGCTGACATTTAGCATAAAAGTTTGTTTTTTTTTTTGGGGGGGGGGGTGGGTTTCGGAATAAAAAGGGATGTATCTGTCAGAAAAATGCTCCTGGGGGTCACTAAGTCACACTAAAAAGTTTTGACAGATTTTTGAGCACAGTGTACCACATAAAAGCACAACAGGAATTCACACATAAGGCGCACTGCCGATTTTTGAGTAAATGTAAGGATTTTAAGTGAGCCTTATTGTGCGAAAAAAACAGTAGTCAAACTTTATTTTTATTTAACAACATTTATACTGAGTGAGGGCAGGGCACACCCTGGGAAATGTGCGTAAGCAAATTTCAATATGCTCTTGGATGACAAAATTTATCCCACTGTCCAATTTCCAGGCAACTGGCAGAGTACACAGCAAATCCACATAGGGAAACTTAATAATCATACACGTAATGAAAGACAGACACACAAAAGAGCACAGCCTGCGGGGGAAGTGCAGCCGACTCTGTCCCTTCTTGAGGATGGCAGTGGTGTTGATGGACCAGTCCAGTTTGTCATCCGGGTGGACACCCAGGTACTTGTAACTGGACACCACCTCAATGTCAGCACCATCTATGCTGATGGGCAGTGGGGGAGATTTGGACCTACAGGGGTCTATGGCCATCTCCTTCTTTTTGGTGTTGAGGATGAGGTGGTCCTTTAAACTCTACTGACTGAAAGCTCTCACCAGTTCCCTGTATTCCCCTTCGCCATCCTTCCTGATACATGCTGTGACTGCCGTGTCGTCAGAATAGTTCTGGACATGACGGGATGTAGAATGGCACTGAAAGTCTGACGTGTACAGTGTGAAGAGGAATGGTGCCAGTACTGTCCCTTGTGGGGCTACTCAGGACTACCTCGTCAGGTAGTCTGAGACCCAGGTGGTGAGGTAGTTGTCCACCCGCATCTTTTAAAGTTTTCCCTGGAGTATGTGTGGTTGAATGGTGTTGAATGCACCCGAGAAATTGAAGAACATTATTCTGACATAACCTCCTGGTACATCAAGATGTGACTGAGCCCGGCGAGGCATGTACAGAGCAGGGTCTTCAAATCCAATATTCTCGTGGTAGGCAAATTGAAACTTGCCTTGTGCCTGAGTAGCAGCCTCTCCAGTGTCTTCATGACATGTGATGTTAAAGCCACTGGTCTAAAGTCATTAATCTTGACTGGACGCTCTACTTTTCAAAAGGCAGGAAGTCTTCCACAGGACCAGTGCCTTCCTGAACAAGCACTGAAGAGGTTTGGCAAGTTGTGCTGCACAGTCCCACCGCCTTACCAGGACGCAATCTCCTGAGCTCCGTCCTCACCTCCTCTGTTGTGAGGAACAGGAGATGGTTTGCAACTGCCCCAGGTGGAGGTGATGTCGCCCCTGCCGCTGGTGATGTTGCCACAGGTGGAGGTGGTGCTGCCCCCTGTGGAGGGGGATGTGCCACTGCTGTGGGTGGAGGTACCGCTGTCACAGGTGTAGGTGGTGCTGCTATTGGTGGAGGAGACACTGCATCAGGTGGAAATGCAGGTGTAGGTGGAGGTGCCGCCAGCACCAGTGGAGGAGCCACTGTCGCAAGTGAAGGTGCCCCTGCCACCTACGGAGGTGGAGGTGCCGCTGCCGCAGGTGAAAGTGGAGGTGCCACAATTTGGGGTGCTGCTGACAGGTGGAGGTGCAGATGTCACAGGCGGGGGTGCCACTGACGCAGGTGGCGGTGTAGGAGCCACCGTCCCAGGTGCCACTGCCGCAGGTGGAGGTACCGCTGTCACAGGTGGGGATGGAGGTGCGGCTGTCACCGGTGACACTGCTGCAACAAATGAAAGTGATGCTGGGGGCACAACACATAGAGAGAGTGAGGGCAGAGGGGGGGCTAAACCAGCTGGACCAGGAGCAAGGTAGGTGTCATTGAAAATGTCAAACCTATTGAAAAAGAGATTGACCTCGTTGGCCCTGTCTACTCCACCAGCCATTACCTGGCTGCTCTTTTTTACTATAGGCCGTAATGGTCCTCATTCCCTTCCACACCTCTCTGGTATTGTTGTGTTGTAGCTTGCTCCAAACTCTCCTTTGCCTGCTTCATACACCTCTTCAGCTCCTGTTGTGTCCACCTGAGCTTTTCCCTGTCCCCCTCTTTGAAGGCCTGCTTATTCTTGTTCAGGAGCCCCTCGGTGCTGCTGGTAGTCCAAGGTTTGTTTGAAATGCAGTGAACTGTCCTTCCAGGTATAACAGTTTCTCCACAGAAGTTCATGTAGTCCGTGATACAGCCAACCACACTGGCAATATCACAGACTGAGCCTTACTCCTGTGTTCCCAGCAGTATGGACCAATCAGTGTGCTTGAAACAGTCCCTGAGAGCCTCACTGGCCTCCGGTGTCCACCTCCTGAATGTGTGATTGATAGCAGGAAGCCTCCGTACACAGGGGATGTAAGAAGGCCGGAGGTAGACCAGATTGTGATCTGATCTCCCAAGAGGTGGGAGGGCTGTTGCACTGTATGCATCCTTGACATTCACATACAGAAGGTCCTGTGTGTGTTGTTTCCTCTCGTGGGACAGGCAACAGAGATGACGATAAGTGCATTCGGATGCTGTGACTGTATTTTTAAGACTACACTCATGGTAAGTGCGTTGGTTCTTTACAAGTGCCTCCAGTTCATCACACTTGTTGGAGAGTGAATTGACCACTCACTACATCAGTGTCCCTTACCTATCCTGTAACCCACAGTTAACAAGAGCACATCAAAACATTTTGATATGAATGACACCAAATTCTAAGAGCTTTGCCAGATATGGGCTCCATGTTTTCATGACACAAAAAACATGAAAAATGTAGAAAAATGTAGAAAAGACACTGTATTTTTATATGTTTATGACGTCAGAATAAGTCAAAATAATAAACTGTAGAGAAACAAATAGTATGATGAATACTATTTTTTGTGAAGTACGTGGCCTGTCATACCATTTTCCAAGACAAATGTGCATTTTGTACGATGTGTCTGCATTAGAAACTCATTCCCTGTACAGAAGCAATGCATACAGATTGGTAAATCAATAGTTTCCTCTTGGGCTGCCTTTTCAAAGACCTTTTTGGAAACTAATTTGAATCACGACTGATTCACATCCACATATGTTTATAATATACCCCAGCAATTTTTCAAAACCTGTGTGTCTAAATTAACATCGTATATGAGAGTGCCTACGTACTCCGTAACATCCTCAATTGTGTGGGTGTGTGTACAGATGATGCTGGCGTCAACATGTCTCGCAGCTTTAGTACATTTACATGCATGGCTGTATTTCTAAGGTTATGTTGCACTGTGTGCACGTTGCTTCATTATAATGATCTGAAGGTTCTCTAGTCTATGAAGTGACAAACACTCATTCCAAGAGACAGTCACACATGCACAAGTGTGAAAAGTGTGTGCACTTCCAACAGCCAGTCGCCATGGCACCCTGTCAGTGTCTGCCTAACAGTGTTGATGTGCAGTCGAATGTTAATATCAGGGCGTACTTTTTGAGTGGCACCTGACAGTCATAAAACCCACCCATGCTGGTCGTTGCCCTCATTTCAAGAAAATTGAACACCCCTTAATACTTCAAACTAAATCTTGGGGAGGGAATGTGTCGCAAATGAGGGACAGTAAAGAGGCAGAGACACTTTCAAATTACACACTGCCAACTAAATGGAATTTTTGAGAACAGCAAAAAGACTGTTGCATAAAACAAGATGTAACAAACTTTAGATCACGAGGTGATTTTGATGCCAGATTTGGAACTTGCAGGAGAAAAATGCATAACAAGTTGAAAGTGCTCCAAGATATTTGAACAAAGTTAGAACAAACATGTAGAGCTGGTTTGGTGCTGCCAACATGTTGGTGTGTCCTATGTTGAGTTCTTTGTGCTTTTCTTTTTTTCTTTTTTTTTTTTGGACAGGGCCAAGAAGAACCCCCAGTCAAAATGTCCAACAGTTGTGACATGGGTTTTATGTCACAACTTATTTTTACATTTTTCACCAACAAAAAAAATGTCAATTATGAGCAAAGGAGCTCTCTTGATTGTCAGTCCAAACTTTTGTAGTCTCCCATTTCATGTCACAGGCATGTTATGAATTTTCCAAAGCATTTTTGGTACAGGGCTTTATTATCTACTGATTCAACAAGGTGTGTGTGTGTGTGTGTGTGTGTGTGTGTGTACACAATAGAATAAATAAACCATTTATCAGAGCCTTTCTAACTAGAGGGAAATAATCTACACTCACATTAATCCCAATTTCCTTTATTGAGAAAGCTCTAGCTGATAATTACTTTCATTCAAATATATCTTCTTACGGCATACCATCTCTCCTCTTTTGATCCACACACCACAGATAAAAGGGTTAGCCATCGCTGTAGTGATATAGAGAATTGTTACCATGGAGATGATGACCAAGCTTCACATTTAGAGGAATTAAAGCCTCATGTTTCTTATACACTCAACAATTTTTTTTATGAAATTTGAAAAAACTAAAATCTTTCCAGAACATGTGAAACGACACGTTTTAAAAAGATCCACAACATTTGAAAGGTTGTAGCCCAAAGGTTTCTACAACTGCATCTAGTTGTCACTTACACCAGACTGAAAGATTCTGTGTCCAAAGATTAAGAAAAAAGAAGAAAAACAACAGAAGCTGAAGTTCATCCTTGGGAGTAAAGCAAACTCAAATTCAGCAAGAGAACCGATAAGGTAAGCGTTTTGTAACAGTTACTGTATTTCTGTATGAATTAGTGTGCTTGCCTTCTTCATTTTCTTACACGTAGAAACATCTTAAACCTTCTTATGGAAACGCCAAAGAGGTAAAGCAGAATTAATAAGGAGAAAAAAATGGAAACGATAGGGATGTATGAAAGTCTACAGTGAAAAGATGAGGAGGCAAATGTAGCTTCACTAATTTCCTTCCACAGTTCATCACAAGTAAAGAAAATTTTACCTACATATTTGCGTCTCAAAAAAAAAAAAAAAAAAGACTATTATTTTGAAAGGAAATGATGAATCTAAACTTTTAATGTGCTTTATTTTTACAGCAGTAGCAATCTTGTCACACACAGCATTGTAAGAGCATTGTAGCTGTTTTCACATCATGATTGCCAGCTTTGGAGAAATTATGGAGTTTCATTTATAGCAGCAATGTAATGGCAATAAAAGCACCTCCAACTAACCTTAGAGAAATTGCAGCTTGTAGAAAATGATTGTGGTCATTGTGGAATATTTAGTTTCCAACCAGAGAAGAGAAATTACCATATCATTCTTTTCTTTTTCATCTTGTGTTACTCCATGTTCTTCTTTCAATCGCTGTCTGTCTGTTCAGTACTCGTTTACTGTTAGCTTTTTATCCAGTCCACATGCCATCCACTTTTTCACAGTTAAAAATTGATTTGCACAGTTGGCTAACAGAGACAGTAACTCACTGTGTAATCATTAGTAGATGGGTATCAAAAAAACAAGTTCTTTCCCTGACTCCAATCCAAGACATTAAATATTGGTATCTGCCAATTAAATATAATCAAATCCCTTATGTTCCTCATCCATTAAAATAATCAGCATAGATTGTTCAATCATTTTCACTAGTTACATCACTACACTACATCACCTTCATATGAGGATGTGAAATGTAAAACACAAAACACAAAAAAACATGTATGGCTGCTAATTCTCCATTATCATAGGTTTGGTATCAGGGGAGAAAAAAGAACATCTAACCTTTTCTCCAGTAGTCTTTGTTGAAATATTCTCCTCATGCTGTTAGATTTCTGTGACCAAGACTCATCGAATAATGTGGCAGCAGGGGAGAGATATTCATTTCCTTCTAACCACCCAAAAAAGCTGCATGCTGGTTTTATCTTGATTTTCAGAATATACATACTGAATATCTGAGTATTTAATCTGTATCATTTTATTCTACATTCTGTCATTCTGGTGGTCAGTGTCCCTGCTGATCTGACAATCTGACTGAGGATATATCCACTTTTTCAATACCCTTTGAAATTTGCTTCTCTCGCAAAATAGCCTTCAGATCAAGAGATGTCTGAAAGACAATCTGTCCATAAAATTTAAGATAACCCCCTATTACACTTGGAAAATTATAAGAAAACTTTTGTGTGTGTATGTGTGTGGGTATCAGATAATCTCTTTCTCTTGGCAGACAGAAAGACAGAGAGGAAAGTGTGATCTCATTGATAGAAAAGCAGAGACAAATACAACCATTAATTTTTTTAATGTTATAGCAATGTTAAATAAAGGACACACATTCACGTTGCAAGTAGGTAACACTTTAGGTCAAAACAAATAGAAGAATTAATCCTGAATTTAATCTACACTTTTTGTGTTGTGCTTTCTGCAACTGAAATAAACATGGTTCAGAGAGTTCCATGCAACTGCTGCAGAAGTTCCCACCAAACTGTACAACTTCCTGTTTGGTTCCCTTTCACCTTGTGCCCAACTTATCCTGAACCAGCTGAATGGGTTTAAGCCTGGAAGCTGTGCTGGTGCTCCATCGTGTGAAGCCCCTTTTTCGTTATTATCTGCCAGTGTTTTGGGCCATTAACTTGCTGCAGTATAAGCCAGTTTGTCTTTGTTAGTCGCCCTTTTCTCACAGATCTAAAAGCCCTCATACAGTACTACTTTAATACTTCCTGCCCTGTAGCATTGTCCTGATAATGCACCATATTAATGGTTTGTTCCAAAACTGCTTTATTTGTACAGAGATAAAGCAACAAACGTTTAGGCATGTGCAAGAACCGTGTGCATTTACTTTCAAAGCTTCATTTACTTCAATTCCTGCAGCAAAGCTAGGCCAATTTCTTAATTCCTGAAAAACTGTTTTCAATTAAATTTGGATGGCTTTTCAGTTAAGGCATCGTAAAGTTTACCTTGTGCAGGTGGCAATATAACTTTGTCCTATTTAAAGTTATCGATTGGACTTCAACTGATTTGTGTGTGCGTGCTATGCCCCCAAAACATGTATACGGGAGGTGGGAAGTAACACAAGTTCAACCTAGTAAAATAACCAGATGCAACCATTATAAGAATAAAAAAAAGAACAATTTAGCTAAACCATCAACAGAAAATTTACTTCCACAAAAGGACAGGCCAGTCACCCGACCAACAAACACAACCACTCAAGGGTTAATCAAGACACGCATAACTGCAAAATGGGCCTCTGGCCCCATTTGTCATTTTCCTCAGGCCTTTAAAATTCCTGGGCTTGATATCCAAACCTGGACACGGAGGAGGTCAGGAAGGACAGAACCCATAAAGGCAGAGGAGTTCGCAAAAGGTCAGATTCACCACTGACTCCTCCCTGAACTCCACCTTTTCCTGCACATATGGTTGTTTTTCCATTTCTCAAATCAACCATGGCAACAGCTAAATGTAAAACTCCGCACAGAAAGGCTTCAGGCCAGGCAACCAGACACGCAACCTTCTTATTGTGGAGTGACAGCACTAACCACAATGCCACTGTGCTGCCCCCCATAGTTACAGTTACAAGCAAAAATCAAAGGATTTAGCACGAAACCAGTAGACAGCAAGAACACAGTTCACAGCAGGAAAACACAGTTAACAGAGTGAAGCTGAGCTTCAAGATGCTGGTTTGGGTCCGACTGGACTGTTTAACAGGTTATGCCATAGCCACACACTGACAGGATTAACTGTGATGTTGTGGACACACACACTTAATATGCAAAAATCTCCTGTGGAGGATGCAGGGATAGACAGCATGAATTGAAATGAAACAAGTTATGATGAATAAAATGGTTTCTCTTTTCAAGTTGTGCTCCCAAAGTTTATTTTTGTGTCCATGAGACAGAGTACTGCTGATAACAAACTGGTGGAACCATTTATTTAAAACCAGCCATAGTTATCAGGTTGGTCCTGAGTCATGAAACAGCATTTGTGTTTGTGGTGTTGTAAATAACAGTGAAATGTGTATATCTTAGTGGAGACTGTCACTGCGAGGACTACAGCCTCACACTGCTTCACTCATCTGCTGCATCTTATTGAAAGTTAAGTGGAGATGATTTCATAACGAAGAATGCATAGATGTCATGCACGTAACTCACTGTCTGTGGTCAGGGTCGATCATTTTCATTGTTAAACATCATTTAATCTATTCAAAAGCCACTGTTTTCTGATCATTCACTTCCAACTGATTTTATCTTTATAAAATGTATTGGCACGGACTGCAGGATAGTAAATTTGCAGTAGACTTTGTCTTTTAGTAAAAGAAAACACCAAACTCTGACATCAGATTTTTGTACTTGTTTACAGAAAGGATATTTTTACACGCTTTCATGCTTGTAATCACCAAGTAACAACAGTCAAATGGCAGTGTCTTTGTCACATGAATAGCCCCATTTCCAAATGGATGGCCACCAATTACTGATTTCTGCCTCAGACCAAAGTGCGTTTTTTCTCCCCATCACAGGTCTATAAAATCACTTTATTAAATTTGAAGAGGGCTCCTCAAGAGACCCTGGCCCACAGGGTACCTCCAGCCCACAATTTGGGGCCAAAATAATAATGCAATTCAGGTTTTTTAGTTTGTTTAGTTTTTTCCCCACAATTAAAATAACAAAAAAAGCAATACTGTTGATTTACAGTCTCAGTTCATATTTATTCTGGGCATGAGGTTACTCTGCAGCACACTGGCATACTGGTTAGCTCTACAACAAGAAGGTTGTGGGTTCGATTCCCAGGCCTGGGGCCTTTCTGAGTTTACATGTTCTCCACGTTTGCATCCGCCCACCGTCCACAGACGGTTAATTGGTGACTTCAACTTGTCCGTAGGTCTGAGTGTAGTGTGAGGGATTGTTCATCTCTGTGTCTGTATGTTGGCCCTGTGATGGACTGGCAACCTGTCCAGGCTGTACCTCGCCCTCACACACAACCCAGAAATGAGTTAAGCAGTAGAAGATGAATGGATGGATGAATGGATGGATAAGGTTAACTCCAGGGATTTGGAAAAATGGCAACATCAACAGATCAGCAGAAAGCTGCCTGTCTAGGCTGTTTTTGTTGTAAAAATGTTGTAAGGTTGTGCAAAAACAGATTTTAATCATTGCAGAATGATGCAGGTTGTGGAAATTTTGGCAGTCAGAGGATATTGTAAAAAGGTGCTTGGCTGCATTGTGGAGGACGGGCTCATCTCTTGGAGACTTCTGAGATTTTCTAGGTTCTGTGAATATTGTTTTGCTGATTGTATTGGTTTGTATCTTGTTTGGAAAATCTTTAATAAGACAATAATCATCATCATCATTTTGTCACATTCAGTGATGTTTTAAAACACACACACACACACACACACACACACACACACACACACACACACACACTATGTCTTCTATGTATTTTGGCTGATAACTGCCCTCCATATGACATGATCCTTCGTTAATTGAGATTTTGATCATTGTCACTAAACGTTCCTGTTGTGGGAAGTCTGGTACACTTGGCAGCAGTAGAGTCAATCCCTCTGACAGCCTCCGTGGAGTAATAGCAGGCATCACACAGAAACGAAATCTGAGACCACCCCGTTTGTGTTTACAGCTTTCAGAGTCATCCACGGGGACAAAGATAAACAAGATCTCCAAAAGTCATAGGAATAGTTTGTCGGCCTTATCCTCCTTAATTAAGTTGTTTTCTGATTGTGGATGGATGCAGGTGTCATGTACTGTATAGATAGTGTTTTACGAGACAAAATGTCAGGTAGTGGAAGTGTATAAAGTTTGTAATTAACATACTCTGATTCTGGGTTGTCTCACTTGATAATCTATGTGCATGGTTTCGTGTGTTGATGATTCCTTGGGTAATACTACACCCTAGCTATCTAAGCTTCAGAGGCATCTAGTTAATAATGAATATGTTTTGCAAATGCTTTAACTGTCCCCGTTAGGTAATGATTACATTCTTAACCACACACATAATCCCCATGGTTACAATGAAAAACAAACTTATTTCACATTTAATTATTTGTCTCTTTGTCTTTTCCACCCAATAAAATACTACTTGTCTGCAGAGATCACACCTGCAGTCAATGATCCCTGTGGATGCTTTTCACAACAACACCTGACGATACAGGGACATCATATTTTGGGATCATGTCCAGCTTGGTGGTAAGTTTTTTAAAGGTACTGTAGAGTGGGCAATAGTCAAGACTCCCAACACCTGGTAATGAACTCGATATTATTGGAGTCAAAAAAAAGGTCTTCACAGCTGAGCTGAACCAAAGAATGAGTTGAAACCTTGGTCATGAACATCTGGGGATTGGAATTCAATCTAAGTGTGATAGAAGATTATTTATGTTGCAGATTTGTGGGAGCTGAGGGACAAACTATCTCATCTCACATATCAAAGTGTGTTATCTGCCTCACTCCATCAAGCTGTCTACGAAAACTTTATCTGAGTGAAATTTTGCTTTCTAGGGGAAACAGTCTGTATTCAGGAAAGATTTGCACACCCATTCATAATACCAACATTATGCTGATTTGACTGACAATAAAATGGATGTAGAAATACAATCCACAGGAAAGGGCTTTGAAGAAAGTGAGGAGTCAACTAGCTTCAGTTCCTGTACTAGTATTCACGTTTCTGTGTAAATGGGTTAGGGTTAGGGTTAGGGTTGTTGTTGTTAGGGATGTTACTTAAATTGGAATTACTTTAAATGTGCTTACCACTGACGAAGTTTGGTGGACATCTACAGATGTGACAATGTAAAGAAAGCCACTCAAATATTCTACCTCATGAATGCTCTACTAAGATTAATATCTATCGAATCTTATCAGAATGGATTAGTTGAATAGGTCATTTCATTGAGTGGTTGAGTCAGACATTAAAAAGCATGAAAGTAAAATGTCTCAAAGAGAGCAGCTCTTTAGAATTCTCTAAGCTCTAGCAGACACTGTTTCCTCTATATACATTAAGCTGCTTAATAATGAACTAAAATTTCACATGGCTCGTGAATGTTCTTGAAACATAACCAACAAAACTTGAGCTTCCTACACCATTCATGACTGTGGCAAGAAGGTAATGAGAGGGACCGCGCAACCAGAAACAAATACACGTACACGCAAGAATCATTGTGCAGCAGTACAAAGTGTTCATGTCCAGCTGGCTAATCCAATATATTAGGGGTGTAACAGTACGCCAAAATCACAGTTCACAGTCAAAAGTTTGGACACGCTTTCTCATTAAAATTAATAGGAAAGCATGTCCAAACTAGTAGTGTAAATAAAAAAAAAATAAAAATGATCTTGTTATTTATCTGCTGTCAAATTGAAAACATTAAACATTACAATTCCTTGAACAAAATGTTTCTTTTTAAATAGAAACGTACCTGGGTCGAGGTAATAAAATAATAAAACAAACCAGAAAAAATTAAAAATTAAAAATTAAAAAATCTATTAAAGTGTGGCATGTAGAAAATACTGTAAGCATTTTAAACTTCACATTCAAACTGCTTTATTAAATAAAATACCTTGTTGGCTTTACTATGCAAATTGAAATAAACTTGAAATCTTACTCACATGCTTAATTTTTTTAATGGTAGAAAACACAGAAAATAACAGTGCTGACTCTGGAGGCTAAAACAAGTTGCCAGATGGGTCGACATGGCTTGTCTTTGCTTAGATGTTAGACTGGGTCGTTAGTTGTATTAATTAACTCAATTTTCTTGAGTAGCTCCAGCTCAGTGAGGCTGCCCTGTGCTACATGGCTAACAAGGTTGCTAGGATGGCTCGACAACATACAAGGCTTTGTAATAGTTTTCCGTCACCCTGAATTAAAAAGGAGTGACCAGTAGTTCCACTTTGCTTTATAATTGATAATATTTTTGGGATATTCGGTACACACATGTATTTGTACCGAACGATTCAGGATGAATACACATACCATTACACCCCTACAATGTACTGTGTCAAAGTAGGTAAATAGGTAGAGGTAGAATTACGTTCCATACATCTGGAGCGACTTAAGTGTTTATAGCCAAGTTGAATGAGTATGCCTTATATTATCATCATTCAGCACCTAATTGAATGCACTGCTGTAATATCGTCTCTCATATTCAATTACCCAGGTTGGACATCTACAGCAGTGCACGATTGGTATAAGTGTACCAAATTACTGACACGTATAAGAATACTATTCAATATTATGCACCTCTATGGAGTCAGCAGCTCATTTGATCAGATAAGCTGAATAAAGCTATTTGAATTTTTTTTTTTTATTTTGTACACAAAATAAAATAAGTAAAAAAATCATGTCATCAATCAATTAACACCCAAATGGCTCAGGCTATCAGAACTTATTCTTCCAATGTGCAAAGATTAAGAATTAATGAAGCAAAAAGTTTTGTTTTGTGCGCACAAAGGGTCACCACTTCAAAGTAATTTGGACATTAATCGGGTCCTTAGTCCTGTGCGTAACTATATAATGTTTAATTTCTTACTCCAGTGGGAGCATCAAATTTGATTTTCCCCACACAAGTATGCAAAAAAAGTATATGTAGACTGCCAGCTTATAAGATGTATGAACTTCAACTAATCTGGAGCCACTTTGTCCTACACACCTATCTCATTATGACAATTATATGAATATTCACACATTTCATTTCACTTCATTATTCAACCAATCATCCAGTTATCTGCTTTTCCAGAGCTCAACTGAAACACACAAGACAGGGTGCATATGAAGAATAACTCAACTGTAACTATTGTTTTCAGCCATTCAGCCAATAATACACAGTCATGCTGATCTAACATTGTGTACTTATGAATGCATGCACTTCCTGGAGGAGGGGGGGGGGGGGGGGCAAAAGGAAACACTTAACCGAGTTACAGATTTGATTTAACACACTCATCTTCTAGATTTAGAAATCCAATCTCTGTTTATTGCTGGCTTGTTGACTCCAGCTGTTGTCTGAAGACTGTAAACCAACCTCCAGATTTTATTACCAGTCTTTTACAGAGATAAACAGTCACTACGATGCTCTGCTTCATTTAAACCGTCTGCATTCATTCTGAGTATAGTCCGACATTTCTTTTAAATTTTAGATGTGGAGCAACCTGCAGCTTATTAGTGAAAGGTAATAATTAAGATATTCTTTGGCTTCTGCTTGATACAAACAGCCTAGCTGATGTCATCATCGTCAAGGTTTGAGTAGAATGCAAATGTGGTAATTCTAGCCAAATCGTGTAGCTCATTTCATAGTACCCTGTCAATCTGCCTACTTGCTGTGTCTGCAGCAAATCTGCCCCACTGAGAAAAATGGATTTAGGGAACTCAGGTAAGAATATTACTCTCTAGGAGAATAAAACTGAATCGCCAACAGGTGTTGTTCAAATAAAAGAAGCATCATGTTTGATCATATGTTTCTGGCAGGAAGACAGATAAGCCTAAAAAAAAAAAAAAAAAAAAACTGTTCCTCACAGCAGGGCCTAGCCCTGCATCTTTAGAGAGACACACACACACACACAGAATATCACATTCACAACAAAACATCCAAAGACAGTACTTGAACACACATATGCATAGATAGAAAACGAAATCCCCAACGACACAGATCTCCTTCACGCACGCATACACACACAGAAGCACAAACTGTATTAAAATGATGTCCTGGCACAGTGCTCCCCTCTCCATCTTGGTGATGGTTTCATTTTTATCTCTGTTCTGGTGATTTATTGGGCCAACAGACTGCTATTAGTTAGGTTAAAATATGGCTGTGTACTGAGAAATACTCGCCTTGATTGGACGAGACATGTTCTTCAACTTTCTTGCTTCCTGCAGCCTAGAAAACCCAAATGCTTGCAGCAACAAAGACCTACAGTACGTACAGTATGCACACATGGGCAGCATTCGGGCCAAAATTATAATCAAATTTCTTTCCCAATACATGCTTCACTATTAATGAGGAAGGGTAACACCTGAAGTATGACACCACAATTGCAAACAGTTATGTTCACATTCAATATCACTGAATGTAAACATAACTTGTTTGTTGACAAAAAAAACTCAAGGACTATTCAGTTTAAGATTGAATAATACATGAATACATGTGGGAAAATAACAGCCAACAGCATAACATTTACACCTCAGCAAGTCAGTAGTGCTTTGAAATATACATATTCTGCAGATAATGATTATCGCAGTTGCAGTTAGTTCTATGTGTCACATAATGATAACAATCTAAAATGAGATAAATGTGAGTAATAAAAGCACAAAGTACTGGCCTTTTTCCAGTCACAAAAGAGACTTATTTTTTTGTTACTGTGACTTTCCTTTATAACGACTAGGGGTTTTGCAAATTATGTCGCACTTTTTGACCTTCGAAATCAAACTGGCATAATGGAACCATGCAGGTCCCATCTTACCAAAAAGCTGTTGCCCTCCATGTATGGTAAGTTTCCAGTAAGTAACTTTCCAGTTCACTGGTGTAAAAAGTTATTGAGTGGGAAGTTGCAAAAAACTGATTGACATTCCACTCTCATTACACAGACCATGTGATAAAGTAAGAATAAAAAAAAATACTGAGTTATAATTGAATAAAACCAATTAAGCTAGATTTGACTATACTTGTCTAAAAAATGGCAAGGACCTCTGGGCTAAAAACAAAAAGAATCGAAAAAACAACTCATATCATGTTTTTTTCTTGTTTGGACCATAAATTGGCAGCTATGCAACTCAGCTGACTGTGACTAACGTTTGAGCCAAATGTAGATTTTTTGGCGCTACCCTTGTCCTCTCTCTGCTTCCTCAACCCAAGAAGAAAAATCTAAGTCTCTCAGTAGGATTAAAGTTCAATTATCTGCCTTAAACAGCATCTATACTGAGTAAGTTTACTATATCATGTGCTCAATGACGTCCAGGCCACAGCATATGTGTTACAAGTCTCCTGATGCCCACAATCAAGAGAAACATATAGTGACATCATGGTGAGCCACAGGAGTTTATATTAAGTATTTTCATTGGTATTGATCAGTAACTGCTGACATTCAATAATTATTATTTTTTTATGGCCAACGTTGCGTACTTGCTTTTCTGTTTGTGTGTAAGAGGCTTCACAAGCTGAGGTCTTGGAAGTTCATACACAATGTCAGCGCAAAGGATGCTTGAGTGATTCTGTGCATGAATGCGTGTGTGTGCTGCAATGTTAGCGTGCCCTTGGTGCCCTCTCCCCAATCAATCAGAGGATTGAAGGAAGTGTTACGTTAGCCCCACCCCACCGCCACAGCTAAACGAATTAATATTAATCAGGTATTGATTAAAGCCTTAACGCTCACCAGGAATTATTCACGTCATCATCCTTTCTCGTATTCAAGGAATTAGCCTATTCTGCCCAACCACATTGGCACGTTCCAGCTACACCTAGACTGCCATCCTTCCATTCCCATTTTTTTAGCCTTTTCCAGCCATGAAATTTCTCATTAACTCCTAAATATAAACCATCCATCCTTCCCCCATCTTCCCTCCTTGACTTCTGTTTCTTTTTTTTTTTCCTTGCATTCATTTCTCCAACTGACCCTCCTATTATGTGCAACCTGCAACCCCCCCAACCACCACCACCCTGTTTCCGCATTATTCTCTCCACTTATTTACGCAGTCCATCCAACCATCTCTGACCCCATTCATCCATCTTTACAACCTCTTGTTGAGAGACAAAAAAAATCTAGGCGAGGGAACAAAAAAAGAAAGTAAAAAGAGTGTGAGAAGGAGAGGATGGCATTTTGAATTAAGGAGAGCAGGACATTGGCAGCTCAATAAAACACAATAGCCCATTGTTCTTATGTGATATTACTCACCTGGGCAGTGATTAGAGAGAAGGGGGAGTTCAGAGTTAAAGAGAAAGCAGACAGAACATGAGCAAGAGAGATGCAAACAGAGGACAAAGGCAGCACAGAGGGGGGGAAAAAAGATCCCAGGAAGCGTAAGAAAAGAGGAAACCATCTGTCATAACATCAGGACATAAAACTAACTTATTCTTTTTCTCCACCCATTCCCATGACTGTAGCTCATCAAATAACACTGACAGACGTGAGGAAGAGTCATTATGAATTTTTGGGCTTGTGAAGCACAGAATACACCATGTGCTTAGTGCTACTTTCCAAGTTCCAAGTACATTTTTTCAGAATTTAACCAAGGCCAGTACCCCTCACCACCACCACCACCACCACCACCATACATCACAGTACCAATATTGTACCAGATATGACGCCAAATCATGTTTTTCAAAAATGTCCCTCTACACATAAACTGCAAAGACACAACTTTCCAGTTAAGCTTAAGAAAAGATTGTGTTCACGGCAAGAGAGTTGTGTTTAAAGTGCAGTAGGTTTAGGCAACTAAAACACAGTTAAACTGCATCTATTTGAATCAACTGGGTCTGTTTGTCTGCTCACAAGCACTGACAAAATGATTCTGACGCATGGTGGCTACAGAGGAAGCCTGCAGTTGTGGTTAAGAAGCCAAGAGTTAATGTCAGCACAAGAAAACTGGCAGCTGTCTCTTTACTACACAACATATCAGGTGAGCCAGCAGTTTTTTTATGAACATGTTTTTTGTTTTGTTTTTTTAAACATGATGTCACTCCTGAGGTTAAATGGCTACAATTTAAAAACTAACAACAGATGTAGATTGAACGGCAGATGTCAAAACTTTGTATGGTTCATATCATCTGATTTTCTACAAGTCTATTAAACTAGTGAACTTCTCACTTAGCCTCACACTAACTTAGCCAAACTACAATCAAACCCCTTTTTTCTAGTCCTCCAAGGACATTTTAATGGATAATTAATTGCATATTTTCCCACATGCTAGCTTTATCTAACCCTAACCCTAACCCTTGTGAGTGATTGTTGTACTTTAACACATTTGTGAATGAAAAAAATCTATTTAGCTGTCCTGTCTGACTTCAAACTGAACCTGTATTAATTCAAACAGATTTCATTTGCAGGAAAACAGCTGCAGTTGAAGAAATAAATAAATAAATAAATAAATCACACTTTAGAAGTTTCCCAGTTTCCCAAGATGGCAGTGAAATGTATTTCAGCTAGTTAAACTAAAGCAGCATTTCTCAAATTGTGGGGCACGGGGGTACATTTCGTCTCTCTCACTAGAGATAAATAACTCCCACTCACAAATCAAACAACTTAGCCTAATAATTCTATTCATTTTGTAGGTTACACCTGGTTAGTTAGAATGGGGGAGGTGAGATGTGACCTGGAACGATGGTCTGAAAAGTATGATTGACTTTGGCATTTTAATTGCGGCGAAACAATTAAAAAAAAAAAAAAAAAAAAAAAATACTTCCTCGAAGCAAAGGCAATGCAGGACGGTGGGCATTGATTTGACGTAGAGGATGGATGAGTAAATAATTTGCCATGGACAGACTTGTAATTCTTATTATGTTCACTTGGTTCTTTGTGTTCCCATTCAACTGAATTCTCATGTTCCATTTTTACTTTGATATCACAAATGGCATTTTGATTGGTGTGCACTTATTTTCTGTGGTGCTATTACTGGTGTTAATTTTTCTCTGCTTTAATGCAGTAAGGTTCTTCAGGTTCAGTTACTGTTGGTGTATTTTTTTTATTTTTTGCTGTTTTTCACTGCCCAGTATTTATTTGCGCTTTGTCTGGGATGCTTCTTGAATAAGAAAATAAAAGATATAATAAAGATCTAATAATTGGAAATTATTTCAGCATTGTTACATAAGTTTAAAAAATACAGAAGTGTTTCTACTCATAGGTCAGACCTGGGCATAGCCAACAAAGAGAACTCATGCTGTTCACAGCCCAACCCCTCAAAGATCAGCATAGGTCACATACCATATTTTGCAGACCATAAGGTGCACCGCATTATAAGGCGCAAAATTAATGAATGGGTCTCTTTTCATACATAAGGCGCGTGATAAAATATATATAAAGCAAACCAAAACAGTCAGGTAAGTTGTACTTGCACTACATAATTAGTTATGTAACGTTGTCTGACGTTGCAGCCCATATCCGACCAAGGACCAACATTAATACAACGTCCCCGTGTCACCTGGGAATGCTCCTACAATCCATCAAGCGGCACTGCTTCGTCACTTAGAAAGTCGCACTAAAACATTTTGACAGATTTTGAGCACAGTGTACCACATAAAATTGGTTCGAGGTCAGTAAGCACAAGAAGAATTCATACATAAGGCACACTGCCAATTTTTGAGAAAATTTAAGGATTTTAAGCGAGCCTTATAGTGCGAAAAATACAGTAATCATTCAATCATATGTAGTGCAGAAATACAGCTCGCAGCAAATGATCAGGAGCAAACACAACAATCTCCATGCAGATCGAATAACCCTACCCCTATCCACAAGGTCTAAGGTCAGATAATGGAGCATATCAACATGAAAACACAACTTTTTGGCTTCTATTGTTAAACTAATTGGTTTCAATATGCAGAGAGAAAGCTTGCGCACTGAATTTGCCAAATGTCAGCAACTACGTTTATAATCACTGGTTGCCAAAACTTTGTAAGTAAGAAATAAGGCTTTATCAATTGTAATTTTCCTTGAGTCTGGGCAGGTGGGACAGCTGTATTTTTTTGTTCGGCTTACTGATACTTTGGCTCAAACCTTTGAACATGAAAGCATACCTGGAAGGCAGGTTTTGGTCATCTTGGGTGTACAATACAGACCTACAAAGGTCCCTTGAGTAGAAGAATCTGTAATACTTGGTGCAATGTAATTACTCAGTACTCAGGTCTCTCCAGCCTGCAGTGTTGAAAGCTGGCTTGCCCTGCTGTTAATGCATAAGAACCAAGAGTGAAGAAAACAAAACTGTTCTATTGACATAATGCAGAAAACAAGATAAGTACAGCAGTTGTATAAAAGAAGGGAAAGGCTGAGTTATTTTCTTGGCTGCAACTAAATAACAAAAAAAGCACAATTTTATCCACATATTTATATCGCTACCATTTGATTGCTGAAATTGTATATTGTTCTACTACATGAGAAAATTAGAGCAATGCAGGGCCAACAGATACATCCACGTGTTCTCCACTCTCATCATTTGGATATCACCAGTATGCCATTCTCATTCTCAGAAAAGGAAACAGCTTGTCTTCTTTATTTGCTTTCATCATAAACCTAAAACACACAGAAATGTTTTACTAAGGATAAGCAATTTAGGTTAGAAATTTTTTCTTTGCTCAACCGTCTATAGCTCCCCCACCCCAAAAAAAGTTTAAGATGTTCTTGCTTTGATCTGGTGATTTAAGGAATCATTCTGAAAGGGGAGTTGACAAGGAAGAAAAGAAAAAGTGATGTCACTTCTCTTAAAAAAAAAAAAAAAAAAAAATCGACACCTGGCAGACCACTATAACTCTTCGAACGTTTTTCAGTTTGCAGGTAGCGGGGGTTGCTGGTGCCAATCCCAGCTCACATTGGGCGAGGGCAAGGTACACCCTGGACAGGTTGCCAGTCTGTCGCAGGGCCAACATACAGAGACAATCACTCACACTACACACTCAACCGCCTGACCCCCCCCATTCAATCCACTTTAACCTTTTCTTATTAATTTTTTTTTTTTTTTATTTCCAAATTCTTTTCAACTCCTCTGTAGGTATCGCCTCGGCTGCAGCAAAACATCATCAAGCAATTTGTAAGCATGGCTGTCTCCGTAAATGGAACCCAACAAACCCCCCTGAAAGAGAAACCACAATCTTCACCACTAATACAAATTTCAAATACGGTCCATCTGTTTTATATTAGTCCACATATATCCATCATTATAACCTTTTATCAATGAATATGCATATCCTAATACAAATATCTCATATGTCCACACGAACAAAAAGCACACACAAATCTTCATTCACCTGTTATTCAAACTTCACACACACAATCTGGTAGTTTTATAACCTTCCCTGAAAACACAAACAGTTTTAATGTCAGAATGGTTTTATACCTAGAATTGATGCATCCTATCTACAACTTAATTAGTTGACGTTAGAGCGAGCTCAGTCTGAGTCACTATAATAGAGCTGTAAACTAATTTTACCACTTATTCAATAGCAAAGCCACAGCCTGACATTCACATTTTAAAAAACAGACAGAGTCAGAGTGATGGTGTATAAACAGAGAAAAAGAATAACTCTAAATCCATATTAAAAAAGACAAGATGCAAAAAAAAAAAAAAAAAAAAAACTATATATGCATATACATACATATGTAATAAATATATCTATCTAAATATATATGATGAAATGAAAGAGAAAGAAAGACGTGACCAAACTGAAAAGAAGGAGGCAGAGAGTGGCTGCCTCAAATAATTTCAGAGGTAAATCAGTTCCAGTGGTTGCTTTCTGAAAAGTAGTTTGGCTGCTTGGAGACAGATGGTATCCCAGGACCAAAACCAGCACCACTGCAATTACTGCACCATAATTTTACTGTCACTGGTGTTTCTGGGTCTTGCAGTTTTGGAAAAGAGGAGCAGAAGCAGATGGACACACACAAGACAGCAGCTAAGAGCAACCTGGATTAATGTAAGATTACAGGTCCCAAGTGGCCTTTTTATTGTGAAAACTGCAGTTTAAAACTTATGTACAAAGACTGCAGAGAAGATTTAGTTGATATTATAGAATCTTTATGCATGCTCTGGTCCTATGTCAGCTGAGAGTGCCAACACTAGAATGGAGCATTTATGGCGGCAGTGTGGCGAATGTATGATTATACAATAATTGTGATAGCATATACACCTGTAAATGTATATACACTTAACATTTTGTACATTCAATATATTATGAAAATTTCCCAGCAGCATGTTAATGGGAGCAGTACACAGTATAAGCAGTCTGATACAGATAGTGATTTGTTTATCTTATTCACCGTAGTATTATACCATTTTGGATTTTTTCTAAAGAAATAAAGGCATTTTTGGAGAACTGAATGCATTCAGAGTGTTCTGATGTTTCAAACTAATTTCTATGTTTCAGCAGATCAACAACAAATTCATTAAATATACATTGACGTGGCTGATAATGTTGCTGACA
Source organism: Echeneis naucrates (assembly GCF_900963305.1). Taxonomy (NCBI): domain Eukaryota; kingdom Metazoa; phylum Chordata; class Actinopteri; order Carangiformes; family Echeneidae; genus Echeneis; species Echeneis naucrates. The sequence goes on from NC_042519.1 coordinate 16,195,969, forward strand.
TCTTCTCACACTCAGCAAAAGCTCAAGGCTGTTCCCATGTTAAACTGTACTCAAATCTTGTGTTAAGCAAGTGGGGGATGGAGAAAGAGACCTAATCTGAACTTTAAAGCTAAGTCTGAATCATAAACAAAACACTTAAAGGAGAAGAGAGGAAGAGCCAACATAAAGCCATATTCTCAGGCAAGTACTGAAAACATACATGCATTAAGCAGTGCAAAAAAAAAAAAAATATTCCAAAGCTGTTCACTCCTTTAGCTTTCTTATTGAACATTTAATGCCAATATTGTTGTTTTCCTCCCTTCATCTTCAAGGCTATAATGCACAAAGTCAATTACTGTGAAAGAGAAACAGATGCAGAATGTGCATTTAACGCAACATCTCAAAAACTAAAAAACACAAACTTTAAAAATAACTGTTCCCACTATTGTCAGATAAGAGAGATTGAAATAAAGAATGAAGAACTCTGACAGGAAGAGCAAGGACGGTAGAGTGAAAGAGGCAAAAAGTAGGGCAGGAAGGGGCCACACAAGACCTTAACAATCTCCCTTAAGGTTTTTCAGTAGCTGGCAAACACTACAAATCAGATCCCTAATGAATTTACAGGAAATGCACCACATTGAGGACATAAGTGCAACACGGTTGAAATCCAAATATTAAAAAGAAAAAAAAAAAACAGCCCAATGGTCCAAATGGTTGATTACTGCCCATTGCTGAGCTCATTTCCATTTTGATGGAATTGAGCTCTCCAGTGCAACTCTCTTTTTTTCCTTGTTTTTCTTTTTTTTTTTTGCAACTTGCCAGATACACTAATTAACAACATTTCCTCATTACGAGGGCATTACGTTTTCGTCAAAGCATATTTGCTGTTGGACATTGGCTGCATATATATAATTTCTAAGAGGCAAAAATAACTAGTTTGAAATGCAACAGTACAGTATGTATTTTTCAGTTTGTTTGTTTGGGTTTTTTTTTTTTGTTTTTTTTTTGACAGGAGAGTTATGTATGCTATTTGAGGCCAAATAGGAAACTCCTTACTATTACATACGTTGGCCTTTTTTTATGTAGCAAGTTTATGCCTGAGTTACTGTCAGTAATGTATTAAGCAAAAGAGAGACAAAGGGGGATGAGACTGCAAGAGCTGAGCCAAAACTTGAGAGCTAGGATGGTTGTTTCAGTCAAAGGATGCTGGGTGACTGCATGGCTCCCAGGGATTTCGCCTGGCTGTGAATTTAAATAAGGCCTACAGTATCAAGACAGAGCAAACCTGAAGGGGAGATGAGACAGAGAACAAACAAGGAGTGTGGAGAAACATCCAAGTGAAGCAAAGAAAAGTAGCCTTCACCAAGAACGTTCATGTAGGGACAACACACAGTTAGAAAGCTGATGCTAGGCTGTAATTTGTATCAACTATTTGTACGACTACCATAGATATAAGGGTGCAAACACAAATAGACACACAAATGTGGACAGAAAGACCAGCATGCACTGACGAAAGAAACACATCAACACTAATACACACAATAAGATATCACCAACTCCAGTGGGTAAATTTGCATATTACAAAATTCACAAAGTAAAACATAAACAGATACAATGCAGCTGTAAAAATGAAAGGTATGTCAGCTTGGTGTTCAATTTTTCTGTTCTTTATGAAAAAGAATAAAAAGACCAAAACAAGTGCTACTCCGCTGGGCAGCACAGAGACATAGTGGTTGGTGACCGTTTCCAATTCCAGCTCACACTGGGCGAGGGCGGGGTACACCCTGAACAGGTCACCAGTCTGTCACAGGGCCAACATACAGAGACAGACAGAAATTAACTCCCACTCAGACAATTTAGAGTCACCACTTAACCTAAACATACATGTTTTTGGACAGTGGGAAGCCCTGGGTACTCCAGCGGAAACCCTCCTATTCAAACACAGGGAGAATCCAGACATAAAGGCCCCAGGCCCAGGAATCAAACCCACAACCTTCTTGTTGTGGACAACAGTGCTAACCAGTATGCTGCCATGCTACCCACAAGGGAATAGTCTCATTATATTAATTTAATAAATTAATTTAGATTATTCCTCCTTGAAACACTTTGTTGACAATAAGCAATTGCTGTGTACCTGATAGAGTATTCAGGAATTAAAGCTGTCCAAACTGCCACTGTCAAACTGAACACAACTTGAGGCAAGTCCTGACAGTAGAGCTTTATTTCTTTAGCTCAGGAGTATTCTGTCACAAGCACACCACACACACTTATAACTTTCTAACAGCTGTATGCAGAAGTACTAAAAGTTTTTTTCTCCTTCATACAACTTAATACAAAATCATCATGAAAATCAATAAATAAATAAAAATCAGTCAAATGTATTCCAGTCACATGGCATCATGTCCAAAAGCCAACTGCATTTCCTTCTGGCCAACTCATTGCCCAGTCTGAGTCCTCAATGTCCAGTTCCTTGACAAATTGGCTCAGTAGAGTATTGCCAAACTCTGATATTTGTCCTGGCACATGACAAAACGCTGTCAAATCTTTATAAGCTTTAGTTTTGTGAAGGTACTGGGAGTACACTTTTAGATTTGAGGAATTTGACCATGAACTACTTCATATGAAATTTTTATCTGTTCTCATCTTTGGTTTCTTCTAAGGAATGATGTTAACCCCATCGCTGACCTCAATGATGCATGCTCTGCAGAGTGAGGCATTTTTAAATCTACACAAAACAACTCTTGACACTGTCCTTTTGGCTTGAAAAATGACAGCATTTTGATGCAAAAATCTTTGAATCAATGTATTAAATATATTATCGAAACGCTATGGTTGGATTGAAAGAAGATCACCAGTGTGTTCCTGGCAGATGAGGTTCAAGTCAGTTTGATTTGCTAACTACCAAATCATAACATACATTATCTCAAGGTGATTTGCAGGTTAAGGTCAGGACTTTGCAGTTCCGTTTCTGCCAAACTGTTGTTTTCTGTGCCTCATTTGATCTTCTGGCATTTTCTTCTTGTATGTCTTGTATATTGCATGCGTTTGGTTTGTGTGCAAGCTGTATAGAAATTGTTGTGCACCTCACCTTGCAATCCAACCCCTATCCTCATTTTGTGTGTTAATATACTTGTCAAATCCAGGTGGTGAGCTAGTGGATTAAATTGCAGAAAAATAGCTTTGTGTGTGTGCATACACCCAGATTTGGAGAATCTGTTGCAAGGTGCATAATATTCTGTGTTTCTTTCCGCAAACATTTCAGTGTGTGTGTCTGTATGCCAGTAGTAATGAGGCCATTAGTTACTATAGCACTGACACAGTCTGCAATTTTGTTGTCTTTGTATGACGTATGCATCTCCGTCTATTGTATTGTATATTTGAAAAATGTTGGTGTAAGTGATTAATGTCACAGTATATTAACACTATGAGCTGTGAACATGCTAAGAGGCTCTGTGTGTGTGTATGTATATGTCTGTGAGAGAGAATTTAAAAAAAAAAAAGGCTTGGGAACATCTGTTAGCTCAGTATGAGTTGTGGATCACCACACACCTCAGAAAGGTCACTCAGCAATAAATGGGCCATAAATTAAAGTGGGCACCACGTTTGTATGTGTCATTGTTTGAAAATTACAAAGTAAAAAAACGCTCAGAGCACTCAGCCTGTCCACGTATGACTTCGGAGTTGACGGCTAAATCATGAAAACCGTTGAACAGACCCTCAGAAGGAAAATGACGTACTGTGCATCAATTCTCTGCAAACCCGGACTAACCTTACCCACTAAATGCCTGAACATAACAGTCATCCTAAAAGGATTACACTGTAACAAACTGCTGTAAATTTACAGCATGATTTCAACAGTATTAACCTGTTTTTATAAAATATAGTGCTTTACTGTTAATACTAAAGAAAATCTGTAGCTACTGAAAATGTTTAATTTTCTTTGCATTGATGATTACAACATGTGCACATCAGGCTGCACATCATGCTGGAAGGATTTAACAACTAGCTAAAAAAGTTGTGTTGTTAATCAGATTTCAACAACTTGATTTTTAAACACTGAACACTATCATTTTTCAGGTGTTTTGTTGGCATAAACCCCAAGAGAGGCACCAAAACTGGACGAGGCAAAGTCGAATCCAAGAAAACAGACAAAGTCACAAAGAAAAAGACTACAACAGTCAGCCCACATGTGGTGTTCAGGAGACCATTTGAGATGGTGACGTTACTCAATCCCATTACTAATATATTTGTCGAAACACCAGTTTGTCTCAATCTTATAATTCTCTCTGCTTCTCCCTCTAAATGTCACCCACTTTTTTCCTTCATCTCTCACCCTTACAGAGTAGTCTGAATCCCACTTTTCTTCTCTCTCTCTCTCTCTGATATGCTTTATTCTCTCAGTCATCGTTTTACTGTTGACATCTTTTTCTTACACCTTGTATTTGTTTTGTGTTGTTGTGTTCCATTTCTGAAACTACACAAAGTTTCAATGTTTCAGGTTGAAATGTTATGGTTGGCTGAGGTGTTAGTTCATGGCTTGAGACATTTTTTTATTATGATAAGAGGGAATGAGGGGCACAAATGTTAGTTTTCTATGTGAGAAGTTGCAATATAAGTTAATTTGAAGCCCCTCTCTCTCTCTCTCGTTTTGACATATGTGCAAAGCATTTCTTTTTATTTAACACTCTGTTTTATTTGTACCATGGATATACCAGTAAAGTATATTTGGTATATTCAGATGTTACAAGATACAGGGCAAGTGAACTATTTGTTCTGGTAATCTGGTTTAATTTGCTAAACACTATCATATTTTTTCGCTATATTGTTAGTTTGAGTAAGTGTCTTTTATTGCACTATTTTCAACAAAAAGTAAAGGCATTTTGAGAGAGAAGGCTCTGTCTTGGGTTTTTGTCAGGACTCATTTAAGATGCAATTGTTCTGCATGTGAGGTTTTCAACTTTACTTTTAAATAAAAAGTTTTGTGCAATAAGATTTATTTATTGCACTTTATTGCAAGATTAAAATCAGTGATTATGTTCTTCATTCACAAAGGATTTTGTTATAGTTTTCCTTTGGTGCTTGTAGCCAGGTTCAAACTGATTTTGTGAAGCCTAGAATAAGTGAGGTCCATTAATGTTTTTCTTAACATAAGTGCCTTTAATCTTGTGTAATCATATGACTATCCCTGTGTATAACCAGTAAGTATTTAGGTTTTAAAAATGGTTTATTAAAATATATGTAAATAATACAAAGTAAATTGTCATTTAATTGTAAAATACTGTGAAAGTAATTTTAAAAACCTGTTCATTTTGTATTTTTCATTTACAGTGACAGTAAAAAGACATTAATTTTACAGTAACACAATGGCAACCCTGCTGCCAGTTGTTTACTGTCTCTTTTTTTCTTTTTGGAAAATGTCTAACAGTGTAGGGTTAAAGTCACGGGAGTATTCATACAATAGGTAGTGTGCTTGAAAGCAAAGCTAATGTGTTACAATGACCTCCCTGACTCGTCATTCATCAATTAAAAAAGGATGGACAGGCATAGCAGGCTAAGTCAGCTTCCTATTGCACTCACAAGGAGCTCACAATTTCTTGTGACCTTTAGAGTCAATGCTTTCTTTTACAACAAGCAGCAAGTCTGCCATTGGGAAATTTGTATTTCAACTACCAAACACAAAGAAATACAGGAAAAATAGAAAGAAATTTTCATTGACATTAAAACTGCTGCTGGTGGGCTTGTTTGAAATGTTGCTCAGTCACCACAGACTGGTTGTATCTGTATATAAATGTTAGAGGGCACATCAATCTGTAAGATAAGAACTCTGAACTCTTATGGAAGTCTCTCAAAACATAATAGTAATATAGTTAAATAATAATTCAAAACAAAAGCTGAAAAAAATCTGTAAGGCTAATTGCAAGCATGTTGTGTGGGCAAGATAAAAGGAAAAATAATATTCTGACCAGGCGATATCAATTGAGGATAAAAATAACATTTGCAAACCAATTTGCAAATAATTATGCTTTCCCTGACACTTCAGTTACAGCACAGCATACATTTTTTTCAGTCAGACACCAATCAGAACATACCAGTTACAATTACCATGCCTGATCAACTAATCCTAATGTCAAAAAACAGGGAAACTATAATCTTCCATCGACTGGGAAAACACCCAGTGCAAATGGAAAGGTTAATGAAATGGATGAGAGGCTATACCAAAACATTTATGAAAAAGGGACAATTAAAATGGTAAATATGACCTGAGTAGATGCTGGGAATGGACTCTATTACTGCCAGAATCAGGAATTGTATACGCAAAGTTTATGGTTATATGAAAAAAAGTCATTTTCGAGTCTATATTTATTCATTTTTAACCATCAAAAAAAGGTAGGAATTTTCTGTTACAGAATTAATTACATTCTCACTGTAGTCACTCTAGACTTCCAAACCAAAGCCAACAAAGCCTTAAGGGACTAAATACCCCCAAACACAGATGGCTTCTTGTAGGACACACACATAATCAAGTATAATCATATTGTGTTTAACCATACACACTCATTTTATATCTGAACCCGTCCCTCATTCACTCTTATCGTTGTGTCAGTAGCTGGGTCATTTGCCCATTAACCCCTGTGTGCCAAATCCCAAAACTCCACATTATGTAACAAATGCAGTTGGTTTCAGCACTTTCTCATAACATAAAAAATGATTTAATATTTTAAAGATAATTTCTAACCCTAACCCTTTACTCTGAAATCAAGAAATTCAAAACCAACATTTTGTAGGGTGAATATATTAAGAAGTTGTTTTGATTCAATTATTTTATAATTTTGATGAATGTACCAGTAAAAACTGACACATGGGAGCACTTTGTACTTTTGGACTGCACCCACATCAGTTTACACAGGACTTCTATTAACTTTAATTTTCCACACTCAAGGCTCCACCAGCATCCCTCAGTAGGCACTCAGGACACCCAGACTGTATAGCTTCTTTGGCCTTATGCTCTCCTTCAAAAACACACACTCCCTCAATTACACTCAAACGTACTTGCAGCCATAAATTACACAACTTCAAAGATACACCGTCTCCTTTGCTTTCAGCCACACAGAGGGAAAAGTTTAAACTCTCTCTCTCTCTCCATCTCTCTCTCTCCCCCTCTCTCTCTCCCTCTCTCTCTCTCCCTCTCTCTCTCTCCCTCTCTCTCTCCCTCTCCATGCATAGCAGCAGTCATTTTTCTTGTTAATGTAGCGTGTCGAATTTGCAGGGCAGTGGCGTGCAAATGAAAGGTTGCACGTCTCACTCGCTTGGCAATATGTATTTGATAAGAGCTGTAAATCAACTAGGGTAGCAGAGCTGAGCCTGCAGGGACGGACAAAACACATGTTAATGGAAAGGAGTGCTAAACTGGAGTGGAATACTGTATGTGCATCAGCAAGTGACAGACGGAGAGAGAGAATGTGAGAGAGAGCAAGGCCGAGTCAAAGATATGTGGTCACAGAGAGAGGAGTCTGAAAGACAGTCTGCCAAATAGGAAGTAGATGAGGTTGTGTTTGCCTGTATGGACAGTCAGAAGGAAAGTGTGTGTGCAAAGGAGGAGGAGGGACACAGTTCAGCGCATGAAAGCAGGGAAAAACAATCAACAATGCACGTGTCACTTGCTACAATTATATTAAAAGGATTTGCTTCATTTAGAGACATTTGGAATCTGAAAGTCTCATCAAATCCATGTCGGTTTAAACAGCTGTATAGATAGTGACTGTTATAGTAACTGCACCCAAAGCTTCTTCCCAATTTCCATAAAAAGCAGCAAGAATAAGTAAAAGCAAAAGCAGCTGAAAAGCTGCAAAAACCTAGTTACCTGGTTAAAATAAATTACAATAGCCAATAAAATTAAAAAAAGGCCATTAGCAGCTAACTCCACTATTTCAGTAAAATCAACTTTTGATTAATAAATAAAAACTGTGACATCAACAGTAAACCTTTATTGTGAAAACAAGCAAATTCATGTGTTTTATTTGTACGCATAATAGCACATCCATATGTACACAATTCTGTAACATGAGGCATGAGGGGACACAAACTCTGTGCCATTTCAAGGTGGGTTGTTTTGGGTTTTTTCTTTTTTTTTTTTTAAGAGATGGGCTATCAAAGGTCTTGGTGAGGTTTGCCTTTCCAACATGATAAAAGGTGTTTATTACAGTCTTATTGAGTTTAGTGCCTGCGTTTCTTTGTGTCTATATGCGTTGGTGAACCCTGAAAGCATAAAACAAAGTGTACAAGGTGTATTTACCTTAATGGACAAAAACACTATGTCTCTATTTTGGCAGGGTGAAGGTAATACAGTCATTACTGGGCTGCTTCTAAAATATCTGTATCATTATATAATAACAGCAACAGTCTCCCCATTTCATGCATGCACACAATTTCATCCTCTCTTACACCCGCAAACACACACAAAAATGCAGACAGAGACAGTTAACATAAATACTGACCTGTGCATACAAACAACTTATAAATACCTCAATTGTAACACAGAAAATGACACTACACATAGGTGTAAAAGTATTATAATAATTACTATTAATTTAATATTGATTAAAACACCGTCCTTATGCCAAATAAATAACTGTACTCCAACTCTTCTTTAACTGACATAGTAAAGTTGTTTCACCATAAAATCTTCTCAATTTGTGTCTTCTACAGTTAGAATATTTTGGTTCGCATATGGATAGAAAAGAAAGTAAAGATACAAATGCACTCCTAAGCACAACACGTGCACAGAAGCATTCAAACATCAGTTTTGTCTAGTGTGACAGAGGAAAAATGGTGTGATATTTGGAGAAATGGCCCACGGTTCTGTCTGACCCTTAATACTCAAAGAGTAATAAGCGAAATAAATAACTAATAAACTAACTTTACTTCTCTAGTTTTTCCTCGTGAGACTGGCTCCTCTCAATAGCTGCATTCTAACTGAAGTTTAAAATTGATTGACTGATGTGGCATCTGTTTGCCACTCTGTGTGTTGAACAGAGTCACACAAGGAGAGTCAAGTCCCCAAACCTGAGACTAGTTGGGTGAGAGAAAAAAGAACTAAATGTGAGAACATGTTCACATCCAAACATCTGTAACAATAGGGCTTTGGATGTAAAGAATACAAAAGCAATTAATCTATTTTATTTATTAATATAGAGATTTGGATGTAAATCTAAAATAAAATGTATTTGATTTATTAATATAGAGATTTGGATGTAAATAATCTAAAATAAAATTTATTTGATTTATTAATATAGAGATTTGCTTTAGCACTCATTAGAATGCAGATATGAATATACAGTACATTCAATACAAATTTTAAATGCAAAAAGCTTGACTTGAGACAACTCTTGTTCACCTGATGAGCAGATGGCTAAGGTTAACAAGAAGTTTTACCATTTTAGGATTTTTTTATTAAAAAAAAAAAAAAAAAAAAAAAAAAAAAATCACCCATCACAGAGACATGGACCACCAAAATGAGACCAGCACATCCTTGAATATTTATGCATAAATTGAAAAACATTCCTTGAATAGATTCCTCAGGTATCAAGAAAAGGAGACGGACTGAAAACCCCAAATTATATTTTCTATGGCCACAAAAAGGTTATGCATTTGAAAAAGCAGAAAAGGCACACATGTTAGAGCCAGAGAAAGGGTGTAGATACAGAAAGCAGTAGTATCAATGCTGCAGAGCGTGAGTTGCCAGTCTAACTGTGTATCTCAGCCACAGAAGATTGTTTTACTATTGTTTGCCCCAAACGAACACTTGATTGAAGCGAGAGCTTTTGATTTGACAGATGTAAAACAATGACGTTGAAGTTCATTAGTACTTTTTGTTACTTTTGTGGCTAAAATCATATCTTTCTTCCTGTGACGTCCATTAACCAGACTGGTTCCTGGTCTCAGGCTTCTCTGCCATGTGACCCTGACATTATGTAAAACTCTATAAAAAGTGGAAATTAGTCAACTTTTGTGCCATTCAAGTCTTAAAAATTTAAAATAAACAGAAGAGAAAAAAAATGAATATGGAAAGAAAAAGCCTCTCCTGCATCTTCAAACACACACTGAAGCATGAAGTCTGTATTCAGTCACCAAGCACGGCCAGAACAAACTTTAACACCTGCGGCAGCGCCAACACAACAGCTTAAAACGACCCACAACAATGACAACACAACAGCTTAAAACGGCCCACAACAATGACAACACAGCAGCAGACAGACTCACCTTCCTCCGTCAGGTGGAGGAGCTCCACCGGCTTCCTGCCTTCTATCTAATTTATGTCCGTAATGTCCGTTTGCTCGTCCACAGCACTTTGTCCGCGGCAGCTAACACAATCACCGGCTAACGCTCCGGTTTGGGCCCGGAGCGGCCTCGCGCCGTCACGTCACGTGTCGCAACGAAGTTCCGCCTTATCGGATTTTTGTCGTCAGCAGGTTGTTTTTTTTTTTACGTTTTTATTTTTACCGAGGAAAATACTCCGCAGTTCAATCAACAGACTCACAACCTGTGTGTAGTTGACCGAAGTAGGAAAGAAGAAGATAAAATTGAATAGATGTAAATCAAACAGGGCAAAAGTCTTGAGGGGAAAAAGGTAAAGAGGTAAGCAACATAAATAAAAGAAAATGTAATTATTCTGTCTGTGGTGTTAGGAAAATGAATCTCATTAGTCTTTATTTTATTTGTTTAACCAGTCAAGTGGCTTTATCAGAAAGATGAACAAGTGGTACATTTTTAATTTATTTAGCTAATTTTTGTTTGTAAAAAAAAAATCTAAAAAATAAAAACCCATAGAATGCTCACAATAAAATATATGTAGATGGATTTAGAAATTTTCCGAAAATCTTACGTTATTCAACATTTGAATTATGATGATTTTTCTCATACAAAGATTATAATTGTCTAAAAAACTGCGAGTAAGAAGATTAGCTGAGTCCATACGCATCATATACATCCACAAGAGTATAAGGATAATTCTAAATTGAATAAAAGATGAGGACTAGATTGAGACATTGTATAATTTATATTTGCCCTATATTTGCCCATGCTGTGATAATTTCCCCTTGCTATTTGGAATTATTTATCTATATTCGAACCATTTTATAAGAGCAGAGCAGAGCCTTCTGACAAACTGTGGACTCTGAGTCACACGGTTGTGACTGACCAATTCAACATCAAAAAATACACAATTTTTGCACATGCGCATACATTTTATCTGGTTGTCAAAACCCACTTTTCACATGTTTCCTCACCAACAGGACAAGCCTTTCATATGCCTCTAGGCTATAAATTCAGTCAGTGCTGTAGATGAATGCCATCAACAGCACTGAGTCAAGCTACATTCAGTCACATCATGCCTTTGTACGCAGCAACTCTATTAAGTGGCAATCTTAACACAGCTTTGTACAAAGTCAAAGTTCATGAGACTGAAAAGAATATACATGCTATAGTCAACGTCGTTGCATTCTCCATGTATTCATTTAGAATTGGTCAAACCAATTGACTGACCACAACCCATCAGCTGCGATGCACTGGAGATGAAGATTTGTGCCAGTCACAAAAGACTCATTCCTTCCTTTTGCATAAGACAGGTTTTCTTTACGCACTTTGTGAGATGGTGGGCTGTATGCCACATGGTGATAGAGGCACTTAAGATCAAATGTAAACTTTATCATGGATATCTAGTTTCATACTTATTCATGGCAATCTAGTTGGCTACAAAGCATTATCTTAATTAACTTTTGATGTAAATGCCTCTCTCCATCATCACAACTCCCTCTGGGCCTCTAAGCGGCAGCTCACAGACACTTGATAATTAAAGCCCAGACAAATTTAGCAAGGGATCGCCAAGGATCAGTTATACCATGAGGTATAGTCGTCAATTCATTTGTAAGAGGTTGGTAGCACCTTCGGCAAAACAGGCAATAATGTTGTGTTATGTGAAATCCAAAGACAAATACTGTAACTCGAAACTCAGTCATGAAAATAACTTTTCATATTGCAGTACAGCTGCTGCAAGGTGGCATTGGTTTGGAAACTCCATCAGTGTAAATCAGTTGCAATGCGATAAGCGCTGTTGTAAGACAGGCATGCAGTGATGACATATTTGACTATCGTTCAATGACAGCACGAGATTTCATTACATATTTCATTACATATATTACTGTTGTGATTAGTGAAGTGTTATAAGACAAATGATCAAGCTTTTAGTTTTTGGTTACGGGTCTTTATTGGTCTCCATGAACCGTATTCGAACAATGACAATAGCAAAAGAAATAGAAATTAAACAAAAAAAAAAAACCTTTACGATTCGTGTCCTCTAGCACCTCTTCTACCTGTAGCACGTTCAACTGCTGTTCACATCTTCATCTCATTATAACGACATAACAACCATACACCATTTAAAGAATGTGAGTACTTTTCTTACAAGAGTATATATTTTATTTTCGTGATCTGGTGGTTTCTTGGCACCGTCAGTTGACACCACTGTAGAAATTCCATGCTGTTTCCTGCTTCCCTGGTGAACTACTGCTGTGCATTGGCTTCATCTGGGAACAGTTTGAGAGAAAAATGGTTCATGGATTTGCAAGAAGACAATTTATCTGGTTAGTGTGTGTTTCCTAGGTAGTCTAGTCACTTCACTAGAGTGTTATTGCAAGACAGGGTGTGAGAGAAGACTTGAGTCATGTCATAGACTGGCAACCTGTCTGGGATTACCTTTATCTCTGTTTTAGGTGGGATGGATTAAAGCCTGCCTGCAGCCCTCAAACAATAAGCTGTATAACTGCTGGATGGAGGATGGACAGTGGCTAATTATTCAAAACTATGATAATATCTGAATACATGGCAGAACAATATATCCAGATGCTTAATGGAAACAATCCCTACTGAGTGTATATAGTGCAACAAAGCTGAGTCTATCCAGATTTGTTGCAAAACCAGTTATATTCATATAAAAGCCTTTTACATTGGTAAAATAAGGTTTGAAATAATACAAATGTTTATTGAAAGTTTAAACTAATGATATTTTTTGACCAGTTAACTACTGCCTTCTGTTGTGGGGACGTCGTACCAGCACCCGCGCTGGTTAAATATTTAAATGGCAAACTAGTTAAATATGAGGAGAACTCTGTAAAAGACATATTGCCAGAAGGTATGAAGAGAAACGAAATTAGCACGAATTTAGACACAAACCTTTACTATTTAGTTGCAAACAAACAACCCTCTGACAGTGGTAAAGAAGCTAAATGTGTATGCTCTTAAAACAATTCCTCTTGGGAACTGTGCCAAGGTTCAGCAGTAGTTTAAGCAAGCATTAAGTTGCAGCCCTTCCACAGTGACTATGTACAGTTGGTTGGACCTCCTATCGTATCAAACAAAAGCTGAAACGTCTGCAAAAGAATATCTCAAAACTAATTTTGTAATTTTTTTTTTTTTTTTTTTAAGTTGACATCCATACAATTTTAAAATGATACATCAGATCTCACAGGCCATAAAGTATAATTAAACTCACAGTTCTAACATGTTAAGAGTGATAAGGTTTTTCATCTGAGAACATTGCTACACTAAAACCTTGAGAGGCTATTAAATTTGTACCTGTTTGAATTCACCTTTCACACCAGTCTTGTTGCTACGTCAGAATAGGCAAGATGAAGTAATGTCTGCTTGCTCAGAAAATACAGTATTGTCCCCATCGTCAGCCAAAAATATCTATTGCTTTGGTCGAGGCTGTATAGCCCATATAGTTCCCCATTTCAGAGTTGCAGGTTATTCATCTATCCAAAGTCTCTTCTCTTGCTATCCTTGCTTATTTTTCTCAGACCCAGCTATACGGGTAATGATTACAATGTGTATCTTTTAGGATGTTACTTGTTTAACAAATGAATGATAACAGTGATGCTTAGTTTCAGCAATCATCCAGATTCTGCTTTTGATTTCACTTGGACTTGCCCCCTGGTAAAAGTTTTCACATTTGATTTATTCTTTTTGCTGAAATGGATCTTCCTGATTCACTCTCCTGAAGCAATTTTGAGTGTGATACAAGATGGATTGCCTCCATTTTTAACATCTCATTATGGAGGTAAACTGATTCCTACCCTGTACAAAGACAAGAACTCATTCAATACTTCCAACAAAGACAGAAACATCTTTAGAAAAATGAACCAATAATAATCACTTTCACATTGTGGTGGTAGATAGTATTGTGTACCAGATTTGCACCTTAAAATGTACAAAATATCACCATATTGTTGCCTAGTGACCTGCAATCTTATTCACAAGCACTTTGAAGCATGTTTATTTATTTACAACATACAGTGTACTCTGAAACAGGAACACATTTATAAATAAATATTGCAGTCTTGACAATCTTACAGATCTCTCTTTTTTTTTTTAAATTGTCAGTTCTTCATGACTCGTCACCTGAGCTTAACGAAGGTGAGGCAACCTCTGCCTGTTCCGTCTCCTTCCATTTATGTACCCTCTTCCTGTATGTGCTATCATTCGCCAGCAGGTCTTCAGTTTTCAGTCTTTGCCCTTGGCCTTTCATTCCATCCTCACCCTCTCAAATGTTAATTTAAATAAATAGATCTCTAGAGGAAAAAAAAGAATAAGAAGACTCATATATCCTTAAAATCTTAATAAATCTTTGAACCAAAAAGCTACAGTTAATTCTTCCCAAATCAGGAAAACAATCAGAAGAAAAAACATTACAAAACATTCTATTTATCAAAAAGGACAAAGAAAGCAAAAAGAAAAAAATATATATGACATGTTACGATAACATGTTTCATGAACCCATATCTATCCGTTATTCAAGAGACACTCCATTATCATTTGTATTGTAATGCCATTCAGAATATCCTGTTAGCTCCATGTATAACACTGTGGGTACTCTGGTCTGTTTTGAAACCTACATGGTTTCTATTTTAAATAACCCTCAGTACTGAGTGTTCCTTTGGGCTTTGCGAAGCCCAGGCAGCGTCCTTTTTATATGAGTCTCCTCGGTCTGTCCCATTTACAGTTTACAGACAGTATTTCACAGCATTTCACTGTGTACTTTAGTTCACAAAGTTTCTACTGCTGTCCAGTCAGACACGGAGATGGGGCCAGGGGATGATAGGATTGGTTCTGAATACAGGGAGAAAGCCTCAAATATGGCTAATGTCCTTTCGTGTTTGTAATTGTGCAATATTAAATGCCTCTGTCTTGGATCCAAGGGAGAAACAGTCTTTTGTGTGACATATCATTTTCCAGCTCTTTACACATTCTATTTGAGTGCAGTCCTAGATGGGCTGTAAAATACCCAAATTTGTATTTTGTGTACTTGGAATATGAGATATATATATAAAAATATATATTCCCAGATTTTACTCATGAGCTATGCCAAATGGAGATCGGTCATGGGTTAGAATAGGAACATATTGTAAGCAGAGTTGGTTTGCATTTTAATACAAGATCTCTTGATAATCAATCAACAGTGAATACTGGCAATAAGTACAGAAGACACAGAAGACAAGTCAGGACATGAAGTCCTTGTCTAAATGTATAGTGGCTTAATAATGTTTATCCAATAACATACCCCGAATTTGCTGTATATTTCAATCCTTTACTGTTACACTAAAAATAACATTCATGACAAATTGTGATTTTATTATTAATTTTAATGCTAACATTTTCAGAATAAATAATATAAAATCAACTTGTAATGTTTATTGTTTGCTACCATTGATTTCAGTGTGAGCTAGTGATGACAGTATGCTTTCCATAGCCCAAGAGGAGCTAAAAAAAGCATCCCCTGTTTAATATCTTTGCCACACTTTATGCCCCTTTTGCTGGTCTTATATTCATCTCATTTTCCCTCCCTTCATCCACTGCAAAGGCATTACAGGTGAATTATACTAATTGTCCATTCTCCCCCGCCTGCATTCATCCTCTGCCCCTCCATTTCTTAGTCTTGTTCCCATCAGTCACAGATTGTCTTGTAGTCTCTCCATGTAGGTTCTGATTTCAGATTGCCCCAGGTCCATATCCTGACACACCCACTTGATGTCATCCTCGCTCCCGTTGGTTACCAGGACTGAGGAGTTGGTATACGAGCCACCCCCACCCGAATTTTCATTGGGAAGAACAGTGGCAAAGGACGTAAACTTGACACGTTTACGTTTGGCAGCTGCAACTGCAGCGGCAGCCGTGGCTCGGGGGGAATTATTCAAATGCTCCATTCGACCAGTGGTATCTTTGCCACCAGTAGTAATTGCTGAAAGGCACTGATGTGGTTCTGGGACGGAACGTGGTAAGGTTTGTCCGTGGGTGATGCCTCGGTGTCCACTTGTGCCACTGCTCCCACTAATAGTGCCCATGCCTGTGCCCATGCCCATCACCAAGGTGTTACCAGCCCCATTTAGCAAGTACTTGTTCTCCTCGTACCCTCCTTCATTCCTGTCAATGATGGTGGTGCACTCATCTGGTAGACCACCCTGACACTGGTCAGAATGGTCAGCTAGCAGGTCGGCTTCATTACCAAGCCACACCCAGTCGTGGGCATGGTTCATGTTTCCCCCTGTCTCCAGAACGGGGACTTGCTTGTGACGATACCTGCAAGCAAAGACCGATAATTTAGTACTCAAGAGCACTTTTGAACATGTGTGACTTCAGGCTTCTTTCATATTTACAACAGACATCACTTAATTTAAAAGCAGAAAGTCATTCACTTGCAGACATATTTGCAGAAAGACAATTTAATGATTTTGATCATGCTTTAAAAAGTTAAAAAGTTTAAATTTATTCAATCTTATGAACGAGCTTAAACAAAAACATTGATCTGACAAAAAATAAGCTTTGTTGTGTAAAATTGTCCTCTTTTGGTCAAACCTACATGAAATATACATTTGGACCACAATTAAAAGATTTTGATATGACTTAATATTCCACACTCAGCTATGGTGTAAATGGGTGAAAGCCTTTCAATTTTGAAGGCTTTTCAGTATTTGGAAAGTTTTACCTGAAGGCAAAGCTGACACAGTTGATGAGGAAGACTAGTATTGCCAGACAGAATACTCCCAGAAGGGCGTACATCCCAATCTCTAGGTCCGACAGGCCTCTTGTAGTGTGAGTCAGCTCACTGTCCCCGGTCCCTGGTACTTCCACTTCAGCTGGGTAGCTGCTGTAATCTCCTCCTTGGCCGGGGCCGCTGCCTCGGCTGCTGCTGCTACCACCACTGGCAGCTTTACCACCTGAAGCACGATGGGTGACTGTGCTCTTCGTTGTCGTGCTTACCTGGTGAGATAACATTCATTTAAGCTGGACTTTATTTGTCACAGTGTTAATGTTATTTTCTTTTTGTTAAATCACGCCAGAGATTTATCTGGTTTGATTTTCCCCTTCAACCCTGCACAGTTACCATTCATTCATTTTTTTTCTCCTCACCTTCCTCATGGCTCCCTCTTCTCGATCTGCTGCAGCACTGTTGGACTTCCACTCTCCATCCTTTGTTCTGTGTTCACTAGTGCTGTTGTCCAGCCCATCTTCCTGTCCACCTCTACCTGCTTCACCTCTTTCCTCACTCTTTGCACCAAACTTCACAAACACATTGCCAACTCCAGAGGCCAGCACACTCTTCCTTTTGGACTTCTGACAGGTCTCAGAGATGACCATCTCCACACGAACCATTGGACCTTGGCCCTCGCCTTCTGCTACAACATTTGGCCAGTGCTGTTCCTAATAAAAAAGAGGTAATATTAACATTTACAGACACATGGGCCTTTGATCGAGTTATGACAATCTGCAAATGTTTATTTTCTACATTCTGTAAAATTTTCACAGTAAGATATCATTTTGCACTAATCAAGCAAGCTGCTTGTACCTGATTGGTTATGGAGATGACACTCTCATCCAATGAGACAGCTGAGAGGAGGAAGTCCTTGGAATCATAGATGTCAAGTGGAGTCACTGAACCGTCACTGTATTGTATCCATGCACTGATCACAGCTTCCTGAATGAGAAAAAAAAACAAAACAAATCAATACAAATATAAAACTAGATCACAGAGTCAAAGTAAGTAATTTATACTTAAAACAGTGTAATGTCTGCACTTCCAAATGCTACCTTTGAATTTTTTTAATCACCATTGCTGCATGTGTCCTTGTCATTTCTGTGTGTTTGTGGTTTGTGTGCGAACACTCGCTTAGCTCTGCTTCTGATTGGCTTACCATGAAATTTTACTCTCTTAGCCAATCATCATCACTTATTATGCGGTTGCAGTCATTGTTTATTTTTTGTGTGGTTTTTTTAAGTCAATTATAGACTTAGTGGACTGAAGTTTAAAAGGTCTAGTATAAGTGCAGTGCATTACTTGAAATGTTTCTCTTGGATCTGCACTCATTGGGAATATTTGTTAACCTGTTAATATACTAAATTGGTCTTCTTAGAGGGACATTCTGTCTTTCTCCATGGACCATGTCTTCCAACACAATGAGGTCAAAGGCACAGTGGGGAAAATGTTCATTTGTCTTCCTATAGCAGCAGCTCTCCTCGAAAAAAAGCGATTGGGCAAAGAATGTATTTTTCTCTGTCATTAAGTGATCCTGCCTTTAGTAATTTCCCTTGATAGAATGTGTTGCTTTCTTTAATCAGAACACAGAAAATATTGTGCCGGTATATAACACCACAAAAGCCTTCCTACAAAAGTAATTAAGTTTCAACGTGAAGAAAAAGACTTTGTCTCTTTCTCTCCCTTTACTTTCACATCAAATTGTTATTTCATGATGATGTTATTTCCTTGGACTCCCTCAACCCCCCACACACCCCTTACCCTTTATCCTCTTTCATTTTTTTCTCACCCCATTTTGTTCTCTCCCTACAGTCGAACCAAGATGTAGAAAATATTTGAACAAAATATAGCATCAGCTCTATATTTTCATCCTAATGAGCTGCTTCTCATCCAATTAGCCCTCAGATAGAAATTATAACATGCAGTTTTGTTTTTGATAAAAAAAAAAAAAAAAAAGAAACAAAAAGTGAGGGAGATGGGAAGCTGTGGGAGTGTGAGGGATAATAGCTTCCAATAGCGTGATAAAATAACCCTTGGCAGTATGATTAGAGTCAGGAACAGCTTGTAACATGGTAACCAGCACGGTCCCAACACATTATGCATGTGAGTGTTGGTGAATGTGTATGGTGTCTAGGTGATTGTGCTGTAATGTGTGTCAGAACAAAAGAACAGATGATTAGAAAAGGCATAATTGCCATTTATTTGAAAAGTTTTTATTATAAATAAGCATAGTTTTGTTGCTCATGTACATTAGACAAGTGATTTCAATTGACCATCGTTACAAAATGAAGAAAATAATTTTAGAATTGTGTTATTTTAATTGGAATGAATTGCACAAGGACAGGACTGTAGTTAAACCAAAAACTAAAATAACACTGCAGACCCTTATATGGTTGTAATTGTAGCCAAGTAGTGCTAAACCCTGGAAGTTACACACTCCTAATTAGAAACTGATTATGGACAAGATAGCAGCGATATGATGTCCACAGCAGAGAATTACTGTTTAAAGCGTAATCTATGATTGCAACCTCGGAGGTATTCTTAGAGAGATGGGAAAAGCTTAAGAAATGGGCCATCAGTTTGTGTGTGTGTCTGCATCATACAAGCCCAGAGGCAGTGAGGTGCTTGCCTATGTTTATCATGTGTTGGCATTCTGAAAAAAAGTACTCTGGGTGGATATGAATGTGTGTGTGTGTGTGTGTGTGTGTGTTTGGATGAACCTATATTGTCAGCTACCTGCTTGGGCGTGTGCAGCAGGTCAGTAGCTGTAGTTGTTAGCTGGATAGCTTGGTAATTTCCTGGACTTGCTGTCATACTGAGGGACAGAGATGCAACCAGCTGGACTCCCAGGTCAGTGATGGTGACCTTGACAAACACGAAAAACTCAGTTTAACTTTTACTTGTTACTATTTTGTGACAAAAAAAGTCAAAGAAAAGGCAATTATCAAAGCGACAAGGTTAGTGAAAGATTGCCAAAATGTACCAAAATATTTCTATAAAAATAATTAAGATAAACATTTTTTAAAAACTAAATTCAGCGTATTTTGAAATATGAATAAAGTCAGAAAGTCAGTGGGGAAACTAAGCAGCTGAACCAGTAATTAAGTATAGTGCATTAGCAAAATTAAATTTAAGGCGCAGTATAACAAACAATGTTTATAAATGGCAGTTTATGAACATGCTAAGTATAAAAGTAGACCTTAATTTAATCATATCTTATAATCTTTTAAAATCACCAAATCACATTACCTTCTTCCATGGTCAGTTTCAGTACCAAGGTTCAGTGTCCACTGGGACGCCTCTAATAAACATGTGTTTACTTGCTCTCTGAGTCACTTTGGATGTTATTTCTATTCATTTTTAGGTGACTAAGTTCAATATTGTCCCACTGGATGCCATCCACAGGATGGGATTTATGAACACACCATCATGATAAGTGCCAGTAAAATGGACTTACATCCCAAATACGTAAAACAAAGCAGTGCGTTATTTCACCTTGTCATCCAAAACGGTGACAGTCTTTTCTGCAAGGATGGAGTCAGACAGCGGAGACAGAACCTGAAACAGAGACACATAAAATGACATGATGTTCAAATTTAAATTAAGTGAAATTTTTATGAACCGAAATGAATCTTGTTCTACATATGCACATAAACAATTTCATCCAAAGGCAAGTTCCTAAAAGCTCTCATTAAAAATGCGCACTGTGTGACAGCTGTTCACTTCCTGCTCCAACACTCAATGTCTGTTGGGTCTACGCAACACAACTGCAAAACTCCATGTAGAAAGAAATCATGGTACTGACAAGTTCATTGTTTGACAGGTGATAAAATGTTTGTGTATTGAAACTCCCCCTCAAAAAAGCTACAAAAAAGATGTGGTGGAGAAAATTACAAGTACACAACTCCACAATACTGTAGATAAGGAGTGCGTGACAAAAGGTTTTGTTGTCTCAGTGATTATTGCCTTAGGGTGGCAGTGACGTGTGTAACACTGACGGAGGAGCAGTGAAAGCTGGTTAACACCACCATGCTTTGGGAAACAGATCGACACCATCTGTTTAAGTTCAGAAGCACAAAATAGACACAAAGCACACACAGTCTCAGTGAGGGAGTTTTGTCTGTAGTTTTCACAGGATGTTTTTCATCATGTCTTCAACTCAAATTGTGATTTTCATTCATTCATTCATCTTCTACCGTTTATCAGTTTCCAGGTCGTGGGCTGGAGCCAGTCCCAGCTCACACTGGGCGAGGGCGGGGTCACCCTGGACAGGTTGCCAGTTGTGGCGGAGGCAAAACCACAAAACCCTTCTTGTGAGAATAACACTAGGAGACTTTGGTATCTTGATTTTTATTACATATCTTGCAGCAAGTCACACTGAGCGCAGATCTCTGTACCAAGGAATGAGGAGTGACCCCTTCCTGAAGCACCCAGTAAAAATGTATACGACGTACAAAGAGGGTCAAGGCTGGAGTATCTGCAGATACCTGTTGTAAAAGGCCACGATGAAGTGCAGACCACGCTTCCCTTGTGCTGTCACATTCCATTTCAAGGGTTACAATAATAGTGAGTACTTTCCCGGAGTAGATACGGTAACAATTATGATTATTGATGATCAACCACTCACACCTACGGGCAATTTAGAGTCACCACTTAACCTAAACATGCTGTCTTTGGACTGTGGGAGGAAACCCACGCAGGCACTGGGAGAACATGCAAACTCCACACAAAAAGGCCCCAGGCCTGGGAACCAAACCCGCAACCTTCTTGTTGTGGGGCAACAGCGCTATGCTGCTGTGCTGCTCCCGGTAGTTTCTGTGCCTGAAAATGCTAGATCTGAAACACTGCTGCTGTCATTTCACATCTCTGACACAATGTAACACACACACAACAGAAACATGCCCACACACACAGACACACACAGTGTCCCATCTGCCTGCCAGCTGTGCTCCACTGTGACAACACTCAACCAAGACAACTTAGCTTAAACAAAGCACAAGAACAAAACCAAAGAACTAAAAGAGGGTCAATTAGAAGAGAACAGAGAGCGCGTAAGTGAGACATGTTGAGTGAGAGAGAAATAAAAAGAGTAGGTGTCAGAGAGAGAGAGAGACTGATAAATAGAAGAGGACAGAAAGTGACAGGGGGCAGAAGAGATTGGGGTACAGATGGAGAGAGGGAGCAGCAGACAGACAGTGATAAAGATTAGGAGCCCCATGTTGTAGTGTACTACTTCGCCCGGCGACAGGAGGACAGGCAGATCTGATTGGTGTACAAAGAAAATCTCTCACTGAACGGATCGGGCGTCAAACTCAATCCCGCCCTTAGCGAGGCAACAAAATACAATGATTGACAGCTGTGGAATTGCTCGTCAAGACAGACGGAGAATAAGACGGTGAAAAAGAGAAACTTGGAGGGAGAAATGGGGAGAAAAAAAGAAAGAAGGGGAGGAAAGGAAAGGAGGGACTGGAGGACACAAAGCTAGGGGGTAAAATTGAAATGTCAAACATTCAAATGATGGCTGTCGACTCACTGGAAATGCTGAGTAAATTCTCTCCTGGCTCTCAAACAGAGCACAGCTGTGTGTGTGTGTGTGTGTGTGTGTGTGTGTCTGTGTGTGTGTGTGTACACACGCACAGCAGTCCCCAGTCAGATGGACCCAAGCACACTTTCGGCTGTTCCCTAAAATCCCCCCATTGCTGCACTCAACTCAATGCCAACTCACTTCCAACGCTCACAACACATCCTACAGAGCAGTCATGCCGATGTGCACCGAAGATGAAATTTGATCGTAGATCATGAAAATATAAAGTTTAGATATTTTTACACGAAAGGTATAATAGGACAGAATTTAACAAAAACTCTGAGTGGGGTGTAATTAGTGGTCTTGCCTTGACTGCTACATAACAGGATAGCAGTAATGTAAGACAGTAAGCCATAGGACTGTCCTCCACTGTCACATTCAGTCACAATAGGACAGCTTATTGGAATTCAGCAACTGCACAAGTGTGTTCACTGTGTGCTAGTGCAAGTGTATGTCTGTGTGTAATTGCCGAACATCACACTGGGATGTCAGGGCCAAATCCGACAGTTAGTTGTGGCTAATTGTATAACGAGCTGGCAGGCAAGGCTTATAACTGTGAGAGAAGGGGAAGAGAGAGAAGATAGTGTTTACATCACCGAAGTGCTTACGGCTGCAGCACGAGTTGGCAAAGTACTCCGTGCTTCACATAATCATACATTTTCAGCCATCTTTCTCGACACTTGTTGTCCAACATGTGGTAAATAGATTGTCATTTTTGCGTGAGCTTTGGCTGAAAATCCTTAAAAAGGCAATTCAAATCCTGATGCGGGGATGTATTGTGAAGAGTGAATGGTTTAGACCAAAAGTGAAGAGCCTCTAAATTTTTTTTTTATGGTTTGCAATGTTATTAATTAGTGTCATTATGTTTGAAAAAGTCTGGAAAGCCATGTGCAAGAGAATAGACTTTTTTGTAGTCTTGAGCAGAATAGAGGATATGTACCTGTATAGTGGTGATGCCCAAGTCACGCCCAATCAAAACCCGTCCATCTATCAGCCTGGCGATGCGAGGATCTTCCACCTGTGGGGCACAGAGACTCATCTCAAAGCTTCATTGTTTTATTTACAACTAAAACCTTTTAGGTCTTTTGTGCATGTATCCTGGATTGGTAATCCATAAAACTGCTCTTTATCTATTACTCAACAGACATCAGTCCTAATGCTGAAAAACTCCAGATACATTTCACCAAAACCACCAGTTTGGGAAACATACTTTTTTACTTCAACCGCTCATGTTTGTGTGTTTAATATAGATGAAGGATCTAAATGTGATGATATATAGAGAAATATCTTCCTTATTTCTCTTTTAGGTTCAAAACACCACAGCAGCTTATCTATAACTCAAAATACATATTTTTGCACTGATTAACGAAAGTAGATAGAAAGTGCTCTTTCTTATTATGCAGAGAGTTAGGCTACCTTCACCCTTATTGTCCCAGATTAGTCAGCTAAGCTAATGACCTCCTGGCTTTAACTTCATATGACTGTTTTTCCTGAATGTGAGAATTGGTGTATTTCAGTGCAGGGCTACCTTTAGCTGGTCCAAGACCAAATGGGTAATATCAGCTTGCCAGTCAGCACCCAACATATAAACCATCTCTCCTCCTGGGTCTGAGGGTTCTGCAACAAAATGGGTGAGGACCCGCACCAAGGCGTACTGGTACTGAAAGGTCAGGAAAAAGGCACATTAGACCTTTATTCTAAAACATACAATGACATCAAATTCCCTTCAGCGGTATGTAATATTAAGATGATACAGCAGTATCTTAAAACAACTGAAACTAAACATGACACGTTGCAGGTCCCATTTCATTCACGGTATGTAGTGGAGCAACTCTTGCCACTTTCTGGGATACTGGCATTAAAGAAAAGGATTACAGAAAGCTTTAAAGTGTGATATGAAAAGCAATCACATAATACCTGTAGGGTGCAGCCTTTGCCCTTCTTCTCATCATCCTCATCATCTTCACTGTCTCTGGTAGGCCTGGTGAATAAAGAGAAGAGGAAAATGAGAATGAGAGGGAGGAACAGAGGGAAGAACAGAGGGAGAGATTATCTGCTAATTAAATGCCACTTGTATACTTAAAACTTGGCTCCATGTAATCTAGCGTGTTATCTTAGCTACAAGTTGCACTCAGTCAAACCAAGGAGACTTTGGTTTTCAATCCAGCTACAATGCTTTCAAACAATGTGGTTGTACATGTCCCACTGAAAAACACGTAACTGACCTTGCACTCTATACATTAACATTTATTGCGGGTGAGTTTTTCATGAACAGTCCGAATAGACTACTGTAACTTCTCTGAGAAATAAATGTCCCCCATGAATGCAGCCCTGACTTCACTTCATCAGGTTTAAACCTTTAGTGGGGCTTCTCATAGATATATCTGTAGGACAGATCTAACTTTTATGTACCAAGTGATGATTACAAGGGAACAGGCACAGCACACAAATTATGTCTCAACAGTGAGAGGCAGCTATTCTTAAAAATCACGCCACAGGCTCTGTATTTGTGTTCTAACATACTTAAAATATGAATGTCCCAATCCCCTGCCCGCATGAGTGGCCCAAGGATCTACACTGAGAGCCCATGCCTTTACAATTTACGCTAACCGTTGGGGTCCAATTATTCTCTCTTAAGGACTCTGATGTTCAGATGGCACCCAGCTGTGCCTGACGTTCCTGCAGAGTAACTCCAATATTTCTGTGCAGCTCTCATCTTTTCACACTGACATAATTAGCTAGATAAAGGAGAACCACCTTTAACCAAACCTGCCCAAGTCTGAAATCTTCCCAGCTATCCCACCCAGCCATTCTTTTCATCTTGACACCAATATTGCTTTTCCATTGGCTACTTCAACCAGGTTAGCATGAGACCGCATTCCTGCTGCAATTGAAGCAAACAAAACCTTGAAAGTTAATGTGAAAACTTCCTGTTTAAGGCCGCGTTGGAGCAAACTCCAACGCGGCCTTAACTCTTAACTCACTGATATTTTTTTAGGCAAATACTCTGCTGCAGAAAGTGGTAATGTGTAACTTGAAAAAAAATTACGAAACAGCAGTGAAAAACAGACTAATTGGTCAGAGTATCTTCCAAAAGCAAGGACATGAAAAAAAAAGAAAAAAAAAAAAAAGAAAGAAATTCATTCTTAACCTCCTGCAAGGTTATTTAAAACTTGCATTTCCTGTTTTCACACACACATAATGATAATAAGAATAATATGAAAAGTATGCATTTAGTGCAATTCCAGAGCGGACGCAGCTGAATAATCACCCTCAAAATAAATAAATAAAATGGATCCAAAAATGCTTTGAAAGCACTATCGGTGCTAAAAAAGAAAACCTCTCTCCTTTGCATCTTAGTTGAGGAAGGACTCTATCTTTCAGTTTCATACACAAACACACACACAACTAAACACATATTACTTTTCCTTTGCCTCCTTCTGTGTAATATCTACAACACAACAAATACAGGCAAAGCCACACAGGAGCATACATACACAGGGCAGACACACACCCATGTATGCAAACACACACACACGCACCAAGATAGAGACACACATAGTGTGTGTGTGCAGGTTTCTGAGTGCGCACTAGTTGGTGACTATCTGAGCAGAAATTGGCAAAATTGAAAAATAGGCCTAGCAGAACAGAGTGGAAAGACAACGACAAGATGGGGAATAGAAGCAACACACATACGTGCACATGACCACGTAAGAATGCACACACAGATACACTATCACACAAAGGGGCACAGAAGCATTAAAGCAAACGTGCACAGACAAAACATGGAGAACAGTAGTAAAGTTTTTTTTAACATGCATATTTTAGCTGTGTTGCAAGTTGATGAATATTTGATGTTATCATAATTTGAGCCTTATTGGGCGCTAACTGTGTATCTAAATGAGCATACTGAAGACTATTTCTCTAAAAATCTTAATTTTTGTAAATCGTGAACACATATTTTGCCACTGTAGAAGATTCATTACATGCTTCTCACATTAATGACAAATACATACATTTTAGATTGATTCTTTCTTCATATTCATAGAATAGAGCAGGAGAAAGCAAGAGAGTATAAAAAAAGGAAGACTCATTTTGCAAAAAGCTCCATAAGTGAACTGTTGCCAAAACTGCCTTTATTGACATACACCGATACACCGATTGGATCATCATCATTGGAAAGAAGGTTCTCCACTATGGAGAGGTAAGGAGCTGGCTTGGCTCTACGACAGCCCAGGAGAGATTTTCTGACCCAGCAGCACTTTGTGGCAAGTCTGACTCCAAAGCCGTCAATGAAAAGAAAAAGAAACGCCTTCTGCTGCACAGGGTTAACTATCTTTGCCTTTAATACTCCGGCAATATTGCTAGCATAACCAGATTTTAAGAATATGTCCTCAAGTTAATTTAAATGTCTAGGAGATGTCAAGATAAATGAGACAAATTTGATGAAGGGAGAATCAAAAGGTGTAGTACAGGCTGGTTTGGAAACAATCCAACGTTTTCAGTCTCATTGTGAGGCAGAAGAAAAATTTATGTTCTGAAAGTTTATATGCTTCTTATTTATATTGTCATTGACGTTCCCTCTTTTTCTTCCTATTACACCTTTACCCTGCTTCCTTCTCTCACTTCAATCACATACAAAACAACACAGAACCATCAACAACCTTCTGCATGCACATACACACAAGTATGATCATAAATGGACACTTGAGTGGAAGCACTGCAACTGATCCATCCACCTGCATGATTTCACTTTTGAGAAAGCGTATGTGTGTTTAAATGACTGAATGCTTCATTCAGTGGCAATGATGCTAAAGCTATAATAGTAGTCATCAGTACAGCCTGGCAGGCCTTGACCTCATAGGAAATTATGGACTTGCTGGAATGATATGTGCTCTCAACTGCACCATTCAATAAACAGTATATCAAATGTGCACACATGCACGAACGCACACGCACACGCACGCACACACACACACACACACACACACACACACACACACACACACACACACACACAAACACGTACATTCAGACTTTGACTTGCTTCATTCAGACTTTTCTCTTGTGCAGAAACACAAATATTTCACAGGGAGTTCATTTCTTGTTGTTTCACATGCTGAAAATTCTGTTCTTTTAGTTTTAAACACAATATGTGATGACTGACTGGCTTCTCAAGCAACAGAGGTGTGTGCAGCAAGAGCAGCAGACTGCTCTAAGCCAGAATACATGTTTGGGTATGAGAGGATGAGCTTGTTTGATTGTTTTTGTTAGTCATTTTTGTGTGTGTTGCCACAACATTGGCTACACATTTGAAATATACTGTTTTGTTGCAGCTTGTTAGATCACTGGGCATGTTTACTAACAGTGCTATATGTGAAATTTGAGCAGCAATTATTCTTATTATAGCTTCTAAATAAACTTGTTATGCAGCACTTAATTAAAAAGAACTGAAGACATTTATTTCCATATAATTTAAAAAGTGAATTACATGCATTTTCTTATTTTAATATAAACTACATATTTCACTGTATGTTTCTCATACCAATTCTCTCAAGGTCAGACAGATGAATCACCTCTTGTTTGTGATAATCGGGACCCTCCAGCCTTTGACCTGGCTCAGCTCAGTATCTGACACATCAATCTGCAGAGGGAGTTTGGGGACCCAGACGGTAAGCTCCAGCTGAGCAGAGAGGTGCAGGTAGGTGAAGTTGACTGCCAAGGACTTCCGGCCACGCATCTCTTTACCATTCACCAGGACCTGGTCACAGCTGGGGGATACCTGAAGAGAGGAGTGAAAGAGGATAAATAAGGAGATGGGTTGAGTTTCGACCAACATGCATGCGGAGTCTGACATTTTTAACTGACCTTCAACAGACCTGAATCAGTGATTTCCACGGTAACAGATGCAACGCTGTGTATTCCTTAAACACAGACCCGGGCCAGTTTTCATCAGAACATGTATGCTCTTTCAAAGCAAATAAGATATTTTGTCACTGATTGCTTACATTTTTATTCATTCTGTGAAGTACTTTGGTACACTGTTTTGCAAAGTGCCCTATAAAGAAAGGTTAATCGCATGCTTCTGCAATTTCTTCCTGTCACATCAGTGGCATTTTGAGTTTGTGAATACCCACCACCACTGTGAAGCAACATGTTACTCTTTGCAGCCAGTAAATCACATTCATTTTGAGACATTAGTATAATTACTTTGAAGACATAAGACCACCCATGAGAATTCTGGCACCATTTGCACCGCATTTTAAATTTTAGTCCACTGGGTCAAAGTGTAGATTCGTATATAGAAGGCTAAAGAGCAAGTAGAAACACCCTGATAATAGGAATTATAAAATAAAATTGTAGTCTTAGACTGGCATTGTATTATCAGAGACAGTTTGCTATTAGGAAATACAGATACCAAAACCAGAGTCTCATTTTTATGGTTATTCTTTTTTTTTTTAATATATATATATTATCAGATGTTTAACAGCACAATAGCTTATGTATTTAACATGAGGCAGCCACAGCTCAGTTAACTTTGTCTACATTGGTGGAAACTACGCAGATTTACTTTAGAACTAAATTTAGAAGAGTTCAAAGGTACTTGTATTATAATAATAAAAACTGTGCTGCAAAACTTTATTTCTCCTTTCTTCTAGGCCCATTAATCACCAAACAGGGGAGAGCAGAAACACACATTTACCATTTTACTGCTGAACAAATACTTTTTGATAACTGTACTATATTTTGCTGAATTTATATCAGAACTTTTAATGGAGTGAGCTTGTCAGTGCAACATTGTACAATGTAATCACATCACAAACCCAAGTCATCACAGTTCCACCCTTGCATTGCAATGCATGCGGACATTGGTATATCCAAACTACAGTACAGTTGATGCAGAGACCATTTATCAGAGGGAACAAACACCTTCATCATTAAATGAGAGCATCATAACTCGTCTGAAAGGCTGAGGTTTACCAAATATTTTACATCATATTCTTAAAAGAAAATTATGGAAATGCAGATATGTAGTTTGCAACAGTCATGAGTGGAGACAGTAGATTATTATGGCTGTACTTCAGAAAGTTGACATGCTCTCACAGACGGTGTGACAGGCAGAACAATGGAAAAGCCCAGATTTCAGTCAGTTTCATTTTCACCCTTCTCATTTGCTTGACTGTGTGACTGATTGATTTGACGTTTCTTGGACAAATCATCCCACATATTTCAACAATAACGGATTCATATGAGGAGGAAACTAATCATATCCAGTGTGGGAATAATGTGATGGTGCTAGCAATATATAGATGTATACAGTAGTTTACATTATATTAAATCAGCAACTTGCAGCTACCTAGCAACATTACTGCTGATAGTTACCGAAGGGTGGGATTCATTTTCGTATCCTCACAGCCATAGATATTCACCCATTCCTGGCATCTACATAATTTCTCTTTCTTTGCCTTACACTCACTCCTCCCACTCTGATTTATTTCCTTTTTAATTCTCACACCATCTTTCATCTCTCCATGATAGATAAACCATACACACTTTATCCCAGACCATTACAAACACTCAGTAAAAAAAAAAACAAAAAAACGTTCTTACCTTTTTTGTACATACTACAGTGTGAAAAAGAAAAAAATATCAATTTTTTTTCAACGGGCAACCCTCTGCATCACTTGCTCTGTTATTCTGCTGAGCCAAATATCTCTTTTATATGATAATTTTAGCTGTCTCTTCTTCAATATTTCTTTTGCCTTGCCCTTGTCTCATTGCCTGTTCTATGGATCTTGATATTTTTATCAGGATTTAGTGGAAATGGAAACAAAACCAATAGTATCATGAATACTGGGTTAAAAACATTCAACAAGTCACAAGGAATAAAGAGACTAAGACTATTTACAGAAATTATCTGTAGAACTACTTCAGTGCTGTACCAAATACATACACCATGGCCAATTTGTTTTTGTTGTTATAAAAATTGATTTGTGTTTTGTCTAAATACACATTGAGGATGTAAATGTTTGCTAACACTTTGTGAAAAATGGAAAAGAAGAATGTAGGCCAGCCAAATACAATAAACGATGATAAGGGAGAGGTTAAACACTCCACAACTTAAATTTTCTTTATTATTCAATATGAATAACAAATTTGGATACACACACGCACACACACACACACACACACACACACACACACACACACGTATTGGCTGGAGCATGGCAGAGCAGATTTTCTAATAAACACAAATAAACACGGAGGACTGTTATCCACTTTGTGTGGAGTGACATTTTTTTCTGGCTGCTCTACACTTTGATCTAAAAAGAGGTTAGCATGTTGTATATCAGAGCTAAATCCTTTCCTACACCTTCTTTTACCTTTTAATTTCATTGAGTTTAACTTTTTTTTCGTTTCGCTTCTGCTTCCCCAACATAAAAGGAAAGATGCCTAGCCCTTCTCCTTTTGGCCTCCTTTTTTCAATTTCTCTTTTCTTTTCTTTAACTTTCTTTACATCTGCCTCAACATCCACCATTTCCCCTCTTTGACCCCTTTTTTCTCTTTTGTCTCCGACCCGCCCTCGCTCCCTCATCAGACAGTCTGCCTCTTCATCTTCCGCTCTCTCTAAAACTTGATTTACTGCTTGTTAACATCAAAGGGATGTTAGACTGTTGGTGCCTCAAACTATTTCTCCAAATCATTTTTATATTCCAGGTGTAAATCAGTGTGAAAACTGCAGGCTTTGGTTTTCAATGAAGGTATAAGACAGCAGTAGTTAGAGGATTCCGCTTCAACTACCAATGGAGAATACTTTACAGGTTCTTGTTATTTCCGCAACAAGTTTTCTGAATTACTTTTGCTTTACGGCTGAATGCCCCAAAGGCATGTTTTAGAGAAATCAAGTTTTATATGAAAAGTTTGAGGAAACTGTTGTTTCAGTTTTCAATTTGGGAACACAATTTTTAATTTACAAAACACTCTACTGCCCAGAGATGACATCTGAATGACAAATAACAATACATGTTGGACAATTACATTCTATATAACTCAAGATTTCTGCTTTATATATACACAAATAACATGGTGAAAAGTTGGTTTTCTATTTTAACAATTCAAGAATTGTGTTAAAGAAACATGTTATTAGAAGAAACAACAACAGCAACTACATGCTACTTTGCCAGCAGAAAATGGCGGACAGCTAGCTAGTGACAAATCCATCACCTTTAACAGTCCTTCAAGACTTAACAGAGACCAGAAACAGTGATAACAGGACTTATATTCATCGTGCTAACAGACATAACTCAAAATGAATGCTGATGTTGCTGCCTGATTGCTGAATATGTTAAAAGGTGCTAAAAGTTAAAAGGTGATGATGTGCTGAGTTGTGATCTCAGCTTGTTTTTGCTGTCCCCAAGTGGTCAAAGATCAGTCATCACAGGTTTCATACCAGAGCAGCAGAGAGCCTTTGTTAAAGGGTAAACAGGTTACTATCCTACATTAGATGTGCTATCCACTTTTCCTTTTTGCACCAGGGGAGGGCATTTTCGTTTCTGGCAGCTTCATTGCTTCATTGTCTCGTTTTAAATTCTTATTTCTTTCCAAATTCTTTTCCTCCCTTATTTTTAGCTCCTGTTAAATGTATCTTTAAACTTATCGTCACTTTCCTGTATCCTTTTCTGTGTGTGTGTGTGTGGGGGGGGGGGGGGCTGTAAAGAAAAAAAAAAAACCCAAAATAGACTCAGAAGAGATGCCAGACATGGAGAAGACGTGGAGATGGAAACAGAGTAAAGAAAGAAAAAACACTGTCTGATTCAAGACACACACACATACACATAAAAAGCATCCACATGGCTCAGGAGATGGCAGGGTAAGTACCGTTGGAGAGGAGGGTGGCAAATAGTAAATAACCAGTTCAATCTCACTGTTTGGTTCTTTTCATTGTCATGATTTGAAACGGTCCTTCCTGAATGAAGAACACCTGTTTTTTTTTTCCTACTTATGAATGAGGCATCTGTTGTATTCATGAATCAATCTAGATGTACAGTAATTATTAAAACAGCTGGTCAACTAAATGTTTCAGTTTGACAGAGCAGAGGAAACACAGCTGACCTCACATCGTCGAGTGTCACTCGAGAAAGAGAAGCTGGATATTTGCTAAGCTCAAGGAAAAATGGTGAAGAAAGCTGCGTTGGCCACTGGACCTGTTGCGAACACACCTTTTTTCCAGAATGCCACTTCAGTTCATATTTACTTAATCCCATCTCAGATAAATGCTTCCCCCTCCTTTCTCCGCCCTGAGTTTCCTCCCCTCTCTCTACCTTCTACAGCACTTGTTCTCCTCTTGTATCTTCTTCAGCCACTATAGGACACAGTGTACACAAATCATTCTGCTCTCTACTTCAATTGTATACGCAGCGATGCCCTGATTACAGGCAACCGTCAGCTTTGATGTGGACTGCTGTAAATTCATTCAATGTGGCACTTTTGTTTTAATCATGTGTCACTGCACAAAGAGGCTGAGACCATTTGACGAATCAAAAATCAAAGTAAATTCCATTGAGTTATGATTGCTGATTTTCTTTGGTATCATAACCGTTATTGTAATAGCAGAACACAAAAGCTGTGAGTTTTAGTCATGCTGACAAATTCAAATTCACACGGTGTAAATTGTATAGTTCAAGGTCCCATATGTAACATTCAGAAAACCCTTGCAATCACAGACCGCTGGTTGTTATTTTATGTGAACGGCAGTAAGCATCTTGTTGCTGATGAATGTCCTCTAGCTCTGATATGCCGTTGGCTAATAAAAGCAATGGGCCTTCACTAAAACAACGTATGGAGATAGATCTGACTGCACATGAAGACATTTTGTTCAACATGCTTTATTTATGCATTTTTTTATTTTCTAAGATTGGATTTTCATGGGTAATATAATTTGGACGACATGTTCCTTTGTCATGCCGTGCCGAGGTGGGGGAACGTTTTTAATGTTAGCCGACTCCCTTTTCCGAGCTTACATTGTTGCACACTGTTGGCCGTATGACTGACTGTATGCTAAAAATTGAGCTATAGAATAAGTAATGACTTATGTTATCATCTTGCAGAGTTTTGATGCTGATGTGCAAACATAACCATCAGAGACTTAAATTGTTTTGTCATGGTGCAATCAACTTCTGGCTTTAGCTCCAATGTTTGTGCAGAGTCAAGACAGTGATGATTTACCCGTTTATCTCCCAGCAAGAAAGTGAATAAGCTTCGTTTCCAAAATTTCAAAAAACTCCTATAAAATAAATGCATTAATAACTGTTGATCTTCTTTCTATCTGTCTGATAGTTATTCTGGCAAATATATAAATAGAGAACCACAAACACATTGATTTGGGTATAATAACTTTTCTGACGAAATGGCTTCATACATCAACGTTGTGCTCTGTTCTGTCACAAAGGATATTAGATTAAATATTAATGCTTCCCAAAGAAAAACACAGCAGAATAAAATAGAAACTTTAGGCATTAGTTTGTCCCTGTGGAGTCTGAAACAGCTTCTAAATACGAGAGACCAGTCACATTCACTTTGGAGAGAGTGGAGCACAAACATTACATGACAGCTTTAAATTCAAAAAGCCCCATTAAATATTGTTTAAAAAGAGTCCCTGGAACTCTTTAAATAATAAACACAATTCTACAACTATACCCTTAAAATTCAATCCACTGTCACACATGTACACACAGGTACAAACACACACACAGCAAGTATACACAGAGACTTGACCACAGACAAACACACAAAGATACAGAATCTGACATAAACACACACACAGACTTAGAACAAGTGTATTGGTATTTTTCCAAGTAAACAGCTGAGTTGGAGGTTTGAGGACACTGAAGAATGGATTTAATCTCTCTGTGAAAGTGACACACACACACACACACACACACACATACAGAGCAGGACAAACGGCAGCAGGAACATGAAGGAAAGCAAAAGAGGGGGAAAAAAAATGGAGGACAGAAACCGCAAAGAGAAACCGGCGAGAAAAAGTAGCAGAGTAGAGAGAAAGTAAAACTGTGGATCTCAGCAGTTAGGACTTGTTGAAAACACAAAGGCCAGAAAAACTGTCTTCACCATCATCAAATACCACCAACAGCACCACAACAGTTGTACAACCTGCCAAAACTCCAAACACACAATTGCTGAAAACTTTCCTTACCTCTCAGCAACAATTCAAGCAAAAACTGACAGAACTCAACTCTTTTGCTCTTTTGCTAGAAAGATAGAGCTGAATCTGAGTCACATTTTTATGACTTTAAAATGAAAGGGTGATTGTTTTTAGATGCAACTGGGATGGTGGCACATCAGATATTTTCTTTATCACAAAAGCTGAAAGAAACCTCAGTCTCTCTGCATTTTTGGTTCTTGACAAAGGTACAATCTTTGATTTATAATGCTTTTCCAACACTTAAAATGGGATATAATGACCCAGATACCTCAGGTTTGCTGGTGGGCTTCGTCTCGAGGTTAACTGATACTCGTTGTTGTCTTGATGTGACATGAATGAACCCCTAGCTCTTCTAATAACCCCACTTCCTGCTGCGTACTGGATAAAACCACCTGCTGCTATTTTGGCACCATCCCCGAAAAGGAACCTTTGCTTGTTCATTGAATGTCAGACGTGCAGACAGCTTGTGGAACATTACCCTAATTTGTTTGTACCACTGTTGTCGCCAGGTATTTGTTATTCCTTGAATAAATATTGCACACCACACTGAAGACTTTATATGATATTAATATTACATCAAATTCAACTTCTCTGAACTGTGAGGATCCATATCTTGACTCCCTCTAACCAATTCTGCCAGTTTATAGAAGTATGAGCTTTTCTTAGCCAAAAATAAATAAAAAAAATAAAATAAGAATAAAATCTAAGAATCGCAACACTTTACACACTTTTACTCAGTCTGAGTTCTTTTGTTATTATCATTTTTGCCTTCTCTGTGGTGAATGATGGACAGGGGATGACATCCAGCCAAAGCTCATCGGTTCGAACATGTCCTGGTGCGATAGGGCTAAGCCTGCACGGATTGTGCTTGTCTGAGCCGCCGAGGTTGAGCTTTACAAATATTCTGTCAAATCCCACAGTTCATTGTGCATCCTCCTTACATTTTTTTGCAGCTATCAATACACTTGGTGAAATGTGCTGAAAGCCTAGCACTAATAATAAATGATGGTTTGAGGTATCATTAGGCCTGCACTGAGTGACATCATCATCCACTGGGCACTCTGAATGGTTATACACTGACCGTGAAATACAAATCTTCATCCAGGCAAGGGGAGGAGCCGGTGGTTGAGGCTTTAAGGCCACTTAGATTTGCCCACAGTGGCCCCACTGGCTTAATTAGCATGAACTCAATTGCCCACTCAGTTCTCCAGCTACAACAAACCCTTTATCCCACCAGCGCTGTCCTGAAAAACAGTTAATTCCGACACTGAGGAGGCTCAGCAGTGTGTCTCTCTGTTCCACATCCAACGCCTCTCTACCTGCACAAGCTAGATATACTTCACTTAATAAAATCTGCAGCCAACACTGGCCGTCAATGGTATGTTAGTTAACAATAACCAGTTCAAACAAACAAAGTGGTATGCTGTAAAATCAACCGAAGCAGGCAACACAACACACCGATGTCTACAACAGCACTACAACCATCTATCTTTATGCTATTAATATTGTTAGTGGTGCTTCGGTGAGATAATTTTTCGAACAAAGCGATATGGGCTAGAATTTTTCTGGTTGGTGCCTGGAGAGGCAGGAGCTGGAGGGATCAGGTCTGGATCACATGATTATTGTCAAAGCTTTTAATGTCATAAGCTCCAGCCTGGTGCACCTTTGTGCATCTTAACCATTAACTGTGGGCTGCTGTTAAATTTCTCCATACTGTGTTTTTCTTGGTTTATGATGCTGCATAAATTAATACTCAGAGTACAGAATTAGCTTTTAGCTTCTTATACTAGTTTTTGTTCCTTCCTCTGCAGCCTACTCTGGAGTCCCAAAACTCAAACACCCACTCAACTCCATTTACCGGCAATCTCCCCAGGCTGCTTCATTTATTTGAATCCATATTCATCTCCCTTCAAGCTAAGTGATCAGTCTGAATTTACAGTTACTTTTCTCTCTATCTCTTACCATCTAGGATTTCCCCTATTAGTCTTTCTCTGGTGTATGTTTTTTCTTTTTCAACGCAACACCATCCATCTCTCTTACTCTCTGATTTCATCTTGCAATCTTTTTCTCTGTGTGTTTCACACTCTCCCTCCTTCCCTCTATGCCCATTTCACTTGTTCTTTGCCTCAGGCTATTCAATCCATCTGACTTGAAGAATCATATCATCCAATCAGGGCCCACTCAGTAGACAGGGGCGGGCCCTGAGGGACAGACTAACCAACTCTCTGATGGGATTAGACCTCCCACCTGTCCGTCATTTCAGAAAACCCACTCTAGGCTGGTTGCCTTTGCACAGCGTTTCATATGGTTGTCATTTTGGTGTGGGATTTGCTTTTCTGCTATTGTGGATACATGCACATGCACACACAGACACACTGCCCCCACTGGTCTGTAACCCCATACATTGATATGATGGTGGATATGGGTTGGAGCATAAAAATACACACACATACACACAGCATATCACTGAGCTGAGAGGGAGAGAGGGAGAGAGGGAGAGTGCTAGAATAGACATGAATAAAAAAAATATTGGCCAAAATAAGTTACAATGGACTGAAAAGAATGGAAAATGAGAAGTCAACGAAACAACCAGCGGATGACACCGCAAATCCATGAAAGCTAAAGGATGAGAGAAAAAATGAAGGGCTGTACAAAAAGTTAATGGAAGCTGAATGATGGCTTTCCGTTTAATTGAGGGGGGGATTTTTAGAGTTGGAAAAGCTGGATGAAATTTGGAGTTTTATGGTACCCTGACATTTCACTGATATTTCAGATTGAAATCATTAACTGCTAACACATTTGAGAATAAACAATGTCCAG
The DNA here is from genome assembly GCF_900963305.1 of Echeneis naucrates. Lineage (NCBI taxonomy): Eukaryota > Metazoa > Chordata > Actinopteri > Carangiformes > Echeneidae > Echeneis > Echeneis naucrates. The sequence goes on from NC_042519.1 coordinate 16,233,658, forward strand.
CAGATTTGCAGGTTTTACTGGAAATGACTTTGGACTTCATTGTCACATAGCAAATGCTACAAGTTTTAAGCTTCCAAATTTTATGACAAACTATATTGTCAACCATATTTATTGGAACAAACATTTTCTGATCTTATAGGACAGTAACAATCAGCAAAATTGCATATTTTGTAAGCACCTAAACATTAGACGTATCTAATCTCCATTAACATAGCTACAGTAACAGACAAATGAGTACATTTTCAAGAAACCATCGTTGACTGGCCTCCATAATTCCTGTGGCCACTTAGCAGGCTTTGCGTCTTGAATCTAAGCAGAATGTAAACTGAATGTTGTCATCAACCTCACAATGGTTGTTAACTGCACCTACGGTGTTTTTGCATTACTTGAACGTTTTTCTTATCGTCACTTTATCATTATCACTGCCACTTTATATATTTTTTTTGTATTTTTGTAGTACTTATACTCCTCGTTTCTATTCTTGTATTTTTTCCACACCTGTGCTGCTGTAAAGACAAATTTCCCATATGTGGGATAAATAAAGTGCTATCTCATCTTATGGAACTAGTCTTGGAGATAAAAAGATATTTTACTATTATTGTTTATCATAAATCTTTTAGCATTACGTGAGACTACAAGAGAATGCATTTCTTATGAATTTTTATATTTCATGAAATGATACATATGCTTAAAGTAACATAGTGTCCTTTGCTGACATCTGTAAAGCTTAATTGTAATTCGCAGGATATTTGGATGGAAAGAGTAAAACCAGGAAAGCATGAAATAACAGTGGCAGTTGAATCGCAATGACAAAGAAGACGATGACTGGTTTATTTGTTTTCCTGGTATTTTAACAGATATAACAAACAGATTTACACTGTTGTTCATCCCTACAGCCTGTGTTCACTACTACATTTATCCTCTTGATCATACTCTGCTGGGGCTGTGGACATTTGGGGAATATAAATTATATATCCCTGTAACTGGATCTGCCAGTCAGGAGCAATGTAACACAACGTCAGTGAGAGGAATTGTAGAGGTTGCATTTTTTTATATTTGGAAATTCACTACAAACACTGACAAATTTCACTGCCGGTTCAAATGATGCACAACCTTTCATTCAGATCAAATGACTAAAAAGGTTTTTATTTTTTTATAATTTTTAAAGTTTTCCCTCACTACATTGTTTCTCTGAAAAACAATAAAGAAGAAGTTTAAAAGCTCCTTTTCCTTCTAACATATGTGTCTTTGAGTCTGTGAGGTCTACAGGGCTTTAGGAAATGTCAGGAGAGTTTTCTTTGTGTGGGTTTATACTTGTGTCTGTATGTGTGTGTTGGGGTAGTGCTTCCTCTTTTTTTTTTTTTTTAGAAAGTACCCAGGCCCTGTGTGAATTAGTATGCTGATTAGCATAGGGATATAAGTCAACACTGGCCCCAATACGTCTGTTTGTATGGCCTTATTGTGGCCTTGGTTTATGTATGTGTCTGTGAGTGTGGAAGGTTTCTTTTTTAAGTTTCTGTATTGGGCTTCCACAATATGTTTTTCTGCATGGAGTTATCCATATCCATAAAACACTAAAGTGGAATCTGAAATGTGCGGTGATGTCGACTTGTGCCTCAGAAACCTGGTGGGCTGAACGTGAGCCAGTTAACTGTGTGCCTGTGGTGAGTATAACGCACCGAGCAACATGCAAAAGAAAACTGCCACTTTTGGAGGTGTGGCGGAGACTGCAGGGACGAAGCAATAGATGTTGACGGCCGGTTCCCTGACAGCCAGTCAATTCCATTTGTAAAAAGACAAAGCCTATCTTGAATCATTTTATTTCACTCACTCACTCACTCATCTTCATCCGTATCCAGGTCACAGGGCTGCTGGAGCCAATCCCAGCTCACATCGGGCCAGGGGCGGGGCACACCCTGGACAGGTCGCCAGTCTATCACAGGGCCAACATACAGCGACAGAAACAAACAACCACTCACACTCGCATTCACACCTACAGTCAATTTAGAATCGCCAGTTAAACTATCTTTGGATGGTGGGAGGAAACCGGAGTACCCAGAGGAAACCCACACAGATGGGGAGAACATGCAAACTCTGCACAGAAAGGCCCCTAACCTCAACCCAGGCCAGGAACCGAACCCACAACCTTCTTATTGTGCGGGCGACAACGCTAACCACTACGCCGCCGTGCAGCCCCATTTTATTTCACCTTTAATGTAAAAATGTTTATTCGACTAATCTTTCAGAAAAAAAACAAAACAAAACATATACTAATTAACAACTGCTTGAAATGTAAACTTAATCATGTGAGACAAGCCCGCAGTAAAGTCTGCTATTTGTTGGACCAGGTTCTAATCATCCTGGTGATTATCCTGCTTGTACTGGGTCCGTTGTTGCCCTTTCAGTTTGACACTACGTGGTAGGATAACATTTAGTCAGGGAAGCTAAGTGGATGTAAACATCAGCTGTGTAATACTGGATAGGCCAAACGCCAGACCTCTGCGAAAGTGTCTTAACAGTCGGGCCTCTCTGATGTTAAAAGCCCTGCAGCTGAAGCTGACTGAGTGCATTAACAAGACAATGGTGCAGTGGGAGATAGAGCACAACTGCAGCTGACAGTCTTTCCCTCGCTCTCTCTCTCACTGCTTCTCTCCTCTGTCATTTAACTTCTCAGCTTTTAAAAAGGCTGAGCTTAAAAGCAGTTGCAGGTTAACATGACAAAGGGGGCCATATGGAGAGCGAAGCAATTTTTGGAGCTAGAAACAACATCAAACTTTTTTATTGATGAGAAATGACAAATGTGGTATCTTTAAATATTTGTTTCATGATGTGTAGCCCGTTATTTATCCATATAAACAATCTATTCTCTTCGTTCAATGTGTCTCTTATTTTCAAGTCACAGCCATTTCAAAAAGCCACATGACTTTTGGCTCTTTCACAGTTTTTCATCATCCCTCCCTCTCTCTGTGCCTCACACACTCACCTGTCAGGTTTTGTTTGTACATCTTTTTTGGCACTCAACTAGTGGAACAGACAACACACACACACACACACACACACACACACACACACACACACGCACAGTGTGTGTGTTGAAGTGTTTTGAATAGCAAGTTAATTTGCAAAGGTTAACACTTCATGATGTAGAGTTAAAAGTTCAAGTTTATTCACTTGAATGCAGACAGTGACAGTCTAATGGTTTAATACATGTTTTTCAGATGGCATGGCATTCCAGTAGCTCTGTATTGCTCTCTCTTGCGTAGCCACCAGTCCGTAAAAAGTCATTTTGACTTGGTGTGGTGGAACTCAGACTGTTTAAGAAGAGAGGATAAGTTACATTTCATTTTCCAAACATCCACCTTCAGCAGAGGTCTGCAGCTGGACCAGTCTAACAGGCCCTGACGGGTTCGATACACTGCATTTGGACACCTAAGCATCAGGAGAGGTCCAGTGACAGATGATTTGAGCTCTGAACCTTCGCCAATATTTCTGATGATAGAGGCACTCAGTGACAATCTTGGAAACATAAGTGGTGGCACTGTCTTTGATGGACTAGGCAACTAGTCAGAGGTTTTATTTCTTGGTGAATGCGCCTGCTGCTTAACTGATGTTCGGTACAAGCCAGCAGCTGCCTCACTTTTTACAAATAATGATAGACAGGCAGCTTGCTTATAACAGCAGACGGCACTGCAAACAGTGTCAACTGCACGGCTGCGCATACGTGTGTGTGTGTCGATGTTCGGGGCTAGGTTGAACGTCAAGCTTCAATTACAGGAAATCCTTTATTTTTTATTGTACTGAATTCTCTCTCAAGATTGAGGGAATTTAAATCAAAGCACAGTGATTGACTTGTTTATAATTATTGCCACAAGCATTGAGGAGTGGTGACATACTATTTTTATTACTGAAAAAAGCTTTATTTCTCTTCCTACTCAAATCTTCCTTAAATTTGTGGTGTGGGAAGATGCAGAGCAAACAGCAGTAAGATCTCTTTTCTTATTCTCATTAAAGGAATAATAATAAAGAATAAAAACTCAATCAAGAGCGCTATAAATATATATAAATATAAATGTTCGATTAAAGTGAGCTAAACCTTAAAGGCATAGTATAGTTTGCAAATTGCCATCCACAACATAAAAATAATTCACAGTGGTGCTACTGCAGCATTGTGAAAACAAAATTTCACAAATAACTTAAAATGTCTATTTAGTGTTTTTTCGTCAAGTACATATGGACAGTAATCATTGAACAATGAGCGACAGAACTATAGCCAGGAGGAGCTTGTGAACAAACACAGTCTGTCTGTTCAATCTGTCCAATCATCATTTTGTCATCAGCCTGTGCACCATAATGCAGACACACACACACAAACACAAAGTTGCTACTCAAATCTTATAGACACTGAACTTTTCTATTAAGGCTCCATCACTATGAAGACTGGCCGTGCACAGGGCACATAGTGATACAAGTACGTGCGTGTGACACACGCGCGCACACACACACACACACACACACACCTGAAGAACTGCTTGCAGCAACAGTCAGGGCTGAGGTGTCTGAACCTTCCATTTCTGCCAGTGATGAGGCGCTAATGCACTGAACAACATGGCTCCCTGAGGGAACGCAAAATGGAGGCGAAGCAACAGCTGCCAAAATGTCAGACCTAAAGATGGAGGGAGTGGAGGTGGAGGCTGATGATGAGGAGGGAGGAAGGTTGTGAGGGTGAGAAAGAAGAGAGGAGAGGGCACAGTGTTGTTGGGAATAGTTATACAGAGTTTTAGTTCTAAGTTCTTTTCTGAGAACTTTTTGTTTTTTCTGTTTATTGGTAGTCAAACTGTCCTCTTGACCTTTCACCTTGATTAAGTGAATCACCACCAGTGTGTGCGTTTGCGTCAACAATGTTTCTAGGTGTAACACCTGGTACCGTCCTGCTTCAGTTATCAATAGGTGGATGTGTTAATGCGATCGCTGCTGTGTATTTTAGCAACGGTAATTAGCAGCTAATTAGTTATTGATTGAGGCCAAGATATTTTATGGAGGTGAGAAGATGACTGTGACACAGGGCACAACGCGACACCTCAGCCATAATTCACCCTTGCTAAACACACAGACACACAAACTCTTTCTTTCTAAACTAGTTGTACTAGTTAAGGGGATGAAAAGTACGCATTTTGGGCTTTTATGCCTTTATTCAGACAACAGTGAGTAGCTGAGGGGCCGACAGGAAGTAAGGAGAGACAGGTGGTTACAACTTAAATTCTGTTTTGAATATTGTCCATTTAAAGAATATTAGTGAATGACCAAACCGATCTTTCATCCTACTGTGCAGTTGGCCATTCCTTCCAGTCCTGCTCAAATAAAAGATGTAAAAGCAGCAGGAAGCAGCACATGGTTCATGATTAGTTGCTTCTCGAATTCTTTTTGTTTCAGTGTTGTTAGTGAGATGAAAATTGTACCATCATATCACTCTTCCAGAACATGACAACAGTTTGTTTTTCCTACCTGAAGTTGTGTTATCAAACCTGCTCAGATATGTGTATGCAAGCTGCCAGACAGTTCCAACACTTCAGCTGATGAAACATGACACATCTTTGGGGTCATTTTGGAAGGAAAGGCAATATTCATGTGAATATTCATTCATCTTCCACCATTTATCTGTTTCCAGGTTGTGGGGGGTGCTGGGCGGGGTCAACAGTCCATCACAGGACCAACATACACCACTCACACTCACACTCAGAGCAACGCACAATTTAGAGTCACCTATTAATCTAAGCACGATGTTGTTGGACGGTGGGAGGAAACTGGAGTACCCAGAGTAAACCCACGCAGGCACGGAGAGAACATGTAAACTCTACACAGAAAGGCTCCAGGCCGGGAACCAAACCCGTGACCTTCTTGTTGTGGGTGACAGGGTTAACGTGAATGATTGAAAACAAGAGTAAAGAAGTTGCTTTTGTGGGAGGAAAACTCAGACGTAGTGGATTGTTCAAGGTCACGGTGACATGTAGTTGAGTGAAATGAAACACACTAACTCACAGGAAGCTCTGCAGTGCATTTAAAAGTATCAAACGATGTAACGTAAAATATCCAACATGCTCAGATACACTGCTGAGCTTGATATCATTTACTTTAGTGGAATTCTAAATTGTAACCCTAACCCTAACTGAGGCAGCCTTAAGTCTGACTTCCTACCTGCCTTATCATCTGTTGAACCTTTTATGGGGTGGAACGGGGGAACATTCAGAACTTTTCTGAATGAACAACAAAGTCCCTTCCTTCAAAAGAACTCAATCATGGCAGGTTTTAAAAAAATAGTTTTGGACTTTCTCAAGGTCACAGCTCCTATAGATATACTGTATGTCTTTAGGCGCTGCTAATGGTCCCATCTGATGTTGAGCACTTCAAATCACTATTTCCTAAGCCTGTTACTGCTAAATGGAAAACGAGTGACTTTACGTGCACGTGTGCGTGTGTGTGCGTGCGTGCGCGTGACCTCTGCCTTTAATCCACTTTCCCCCTCATTTCTTTTCTAGGCTCTGAAATAACCCTGGTCACCTGGCATATTCCCGCTCCTCTCCTCTTCTACCCTGTCCTCTATTTGTCACTTCCTTTTCCCACATCCACCAACAATCACTGAAGTAAACGTTTTTTCCTACTTTGAGTTAACTGTAACCCCTTTTTTATTTGATGGCATACTCACCTACTCTCATTGTCCCCAAATATTTTGTGTTTAGCAATGAAGGAATGCACCCAAATATGCTGTGACACTGAGATGTAGAAGGGAGGTCAGAGACCCACACAAATAAAGAGCAGCAATTTACTGTTTACACGCAACACTGAAAGCCTTTACCGGTTTTTCTTTGTGAGCCCAGGAAATATTTGGCAGTACTCAGAATTACACAGGACTGCCAAGTTCCTCCTTAAATATGAAAAATAAATAATCCCAGTTGAGAGTAATTGTGATCTACTCATATGGATTCATCAGATTAAAAAATGATGGTTAATTGATAGCCTTCTTCAAAAATAAATCTCTTCTTTTTGCTTGCCTGACTGTATTTACACCTGGCGAGTAACTTAAAACATTCAAGATATGATTAATTTTTGAATTTATCTGCTTTAATCAGCCGCCAGGCAGCAGCTCTAAACTATTAATTCTGTAACAAATTGCAGAAAATCAATGTATTTGCCAAGAGCAATAAATGCACAGGAATGTCCTTTTAACGTTGATGTATACATGCATTTTTCTGCAGCGACCTACAGAATGGAGCCAATACTAGCTTGACTTCAGATTCAGTGCAGAAAATGTTATATAGTATATCAAACAGCACACTGTATTAAATACATATGTAGAATTTGTTAGATTGTAGTACCCTACAGCTGCATTTAGTCAGGGGTAAAGAAACATAAGCAATGTAAGTAGAACAAGATGTAAAGACAATTGCTCTGACTGAGATAACATCAGTTTTTATTGGACGTATTTAGCTCCTCAGGCTCTGAGTGGCTTTAGGACGTTCGATGACTCGATGTTCAGAACAAACAGTGCAAGTAAATTCTTACTAATGGTAAGGAACCCAGAAATGTCTAGCAGGATTGTTGTTAAAATTGGAGGGATACAAGCGTTCAGTATCACAGAATCCTGCTCATCCCTTCTTTTTTTTGTTCACTTACAAAATTTGATGCGGCACCTGTGCTGACGAACACATGAATGATTACTGTGAAGGCAGAGTAATTGTCAGCGTTCCAATAAAAGAGAAAAGGGACAATGTTTTTTTGTTTCATGTATATGTTTTTAAAACACTATAATGTTGCTTAACTAAACTTTAATTGCCATCTCAGCTTGCACAGATTTCTCTCACAACCCTCTCTGCCCTGCCTGCCCTGCTGTCTTCTTCCTTGCAGGTAGCGGTGGGGGCGTGGCCAAGGGTCATCAGGGAAGTGGCAGCACCTGAGCTCAGTGAGCCTTTAAAAGCTCTGGCTGCTCACTGCTCCTTCTCTTCTCCTTCCTGAGGCAGCATGTGGTTTTGTTTTGGTATCTACACACATGCATCGTTTCACTCGTGCACTCGCCCAAACCGCTGACTTGACTGATTATGCATGCCGTGTTTAGTTAGCTTCTTTTTCTTATGTTTATTCTTCAGTAAATAAAATCCTTTAATTGTGTATTTATCTCCCTCTTTGTCATGGCCGTGCGGGCCGGTTCATGACACCTCGTGTCACAGTGTGACAGTTCAATTAACCTTTTTGACACCTACAAATACAGAACCATGTTTTTATTGCTTCAGAGGACATTCCTTGTTCTGATGCCCACCAATGCCCAGTAGACTTACTCTTACCTGACTCATAACTGTTGGATTACCGCACGTCCAAGGACAAGCTCTTTGTAACAAGGTGTGGAGGGAACAATGGGATCCATTTACTGTTATCATAGACAACGTTGGGTGACTTACACTTCCCCTCATGAGAGAATGTGCCCAGATGCACCTTGGGAGTGCGACTCCAGTGAGTCTTTGCAGATCCGATTCTCTGTCTCATGTTCTAATTTAACTAATTTTCTTGCTGTTGGTTTTTATAGGTCTGGTCCTACCTTCGTACCAACGTTTAATGGAAGTACGTCAAATTCACAGTTCCCTCCCACATGCACATTTACCCCTTAAAAACCCCCAATCCACTCTGTTTTAAAAGTGATGTGCCCCACCACCTGCATTGACAAGAATAGCTTCATGACCTTCAGAAACCAGCATCCATTTTGATTGATGTCCTGATATCTCAAACTATGATAAAGCATTTATCACACAGTCCCACCGCTACACAAAAAACTGTGGGACATCATTCAGGCCCAAACTTTAACTCAATTAAAGCCACAGGATGACAAACCATAAGCCAGATCGATGCAGAGGGAGTTACAGGTACAAGGTAAAAGTCAGGTGTGTTTATCAGCTGTACGGTTCACTGAACACCGAAGCATCTGCAGAACCCACACCGAAGACAAACTGCTAGTTACACTGCAATCTAATTGAAATGGGCAGATAAATTAAACTTTGGTTTAAATGTTAGCGATATCCTGTAGAAGATACAGAAATTAGAAACACACTGAGTCTTTCCAACACCAGAGACGTGTATGTCTGTGTGTGTATGTGTGTTTCGCTTTCTTTTTTGTGTTCATGGGTGCATATATGTGTTATCAGGAAGATGTGTGCCAAACGGCTGGTTCATTAAATGGCACACAGATCAATTGTTAACCTGCGTTGGATTTGTCTGAAAAAATGCAAACACACCCTCCATCACTTGTCTCCTTCTTTGTCAATTTCAATTACTGATGACATCACCAAAGGCATGATGACATCTCCACACGGGCCAATTAATGTTCCGACCTCTTGGGTGTGCCTGTGGGATGTTTTGTGTGTCGATGAATGTGCAAATGACTTGCAGAGGTGTGGAAGTGTGTTTGTGTGTGTCTGAAGTATGCAAAGTGGGTATAAAAGTGAAAAAAGTTAGTTTTATAAAGACCAGGTTGGGGGGGTGGGTGGCAAAATAAAACCATCGATTCATAAGCTGAGCTCAGAAAGACAATGAATTAGATTTTTTTTCAAGAGACTTTTTATTTTCAAAAGATCAATTATGCAACAGACCACTACTTTGACAGCTACTTGATTGTGTTTTGCTATGAAGTTCATAATAAATTGAATAATAGAGCACTTTTATTTATCACCATTCATGTTGCTCTTCAAAGATTGTTTGATATTTTTCAATACGTTTACCTTTTACAGTTTTGAAGAACACCAAAACAACAGAAGTTTGACAAGTGACCTAAAACAACTTGTGAGTATCAATCATCCACAGCAGAAAGCCACCACTGAGTCAATATTGCCTGATTTGGTGATTAGTTGCAGCTTGCTGCTGTCTATTGTGGAAAACAAGAATAATAAAAAAAAACAAATTCATCAAAATAAATAACTTAAGTAGGATTAAGAAAAAAATGGTGCCCTTTGTTGCCCTTAACTTCAGCTAATAGAAGATATGAGAACATGTTAAAAGTTGCTGGACAGATTTGTTTATTCATATTTATGTTTGGAAAAGTGCTTTCAGAATTCATATTTTGTGTAAATTGAATCAACGTGCACTGTAAAAATGCTAAAACATCTATTGAAGAGTGTGTTATATATGTATGACTTGTTTAGGAGTTGAAATTTGAAGTTTCAGGCTTTTCACCTAACTTAGACTGGCCAGTCTGGACAGTCACTTGATTCCAACTCTGGTGACTTGTAATGTTAAACAGGTAGGATAGAACAAGTGCATTCTACGTTGTGTTGTGCTGTTTACAGCTATTTATACACTGATATTAATTTGGAACATTTAGTTCTTGATCTCAGACAAAAGTAAGATAAGAAGATCGTTTTGATTCCAGCTGATGGGAAAACAAGACATTGCTGATTAGGATCAGATGCAGTTTGCGGCCTTGCTGATGTAAGTCACATTAGCTGTGTATTAGTGTAATGTTTCTGCTCAGTGATCTGGGCTGTAACCTGGTGTGATATCATCTAGTGACAAATTTGTGTGTTTTCTGAATAAAAAAAAAAAAAATAAAAAAAAATCCTCTTTGCACATCTGAATTCTTTCCCCTGCATCATTGATCTACCCCTCATCTTCTCCTCATCCCATCTTCTCTCTCACCTCCTTGCTTTTTCAGAGCAAGGCTTTGCGTGAGGTCAGGATAATGCTGCTAATTTGTGTGTATGCGTGTGCCTGTCCCCTATCTGTCCCTGCTTGCTGTGACATTGGTGACCTACAGATACTGCTGTGTCAACAGTGGCAGAACACACACACACACACACACACACACACACACAGAGACACACACCACAAGTGACAGCATCTCACGGGAACTCAACAAGCTAGTTTACACCGACAGAAAATGAGGTTCAAGGCAGGGAGGGATGAAGGAGAGGAGAGTTATTATCTATGTAGTACATCACTGCTGCATATGCTGTTGTCGAGGATAAACTGGCTTAACTGAACAACAAGAACGGCGTCAGTGAAATCTACAGCAGCACGCAGCTGCCAGTGACAGATTCAGCCGGTCAAATTCATCTATACTTAGCAGTGTGCGTTACCAGGGCAGAGCAGGGGGTCTCAGCGATTCCACCTGCAAACATTTATTTGCCATGAGCAAAAAAAAAAAAAGTTGGTTAATGAAATGCAGTATGAAACCAAATGTGAACCCTAATATTCCTTCAGCTTACAGCTTCTCCTCAGACTACTGCTGAAGGACACATTTGAATCTCCATTCATAGAGGAGGTTGGTGCGGCATCTAACATGGCAGACTGCCATTGTGTTTTCTCATTCACTTATTTTTTTGAAACCTCGTGCTCCTTTTTTTTTTTTTTTTTTTTCCTTTTTGCATTTTTGATGGAAAAGGTCCACAAAATTTGACTGATTTTTGAACTGATTTTAAATGTCCTTTAAAATCATGCACCGTACATCTGAACGTACGCTCCAGCAGCAGAAAAACTTCTGCATGAAGCCAGTGAAGAAGTGTGGCCTTAGAGCCACAGCTCAGGGCGCGACAGTCCTCGTGGTGTGATGCCTGGATTGTACTTTACAGCTGTCACAGTGACTCACTGGCGGCTTCAGCTACCTGGAGTTGTGCCCCATGGGTATCATTGCCAAACAGCTGTTTGTGTTACAGCTGTGTGTTTGACTGTGTGTGTGTGTGGGGGGGGGGGGGTGATGTGGGGAAAGGGAATATATCTCAGCCCAGATGTCAACAAACAACAGTTTGCTAACACTCAGTCATCACATGCACTCTCCCTCTCTGCTCCTCACACAAACACAATCAGTACAAAAGAGGACTCAAAGTTGTCAAACTGCTGATTCTATTACAGTTGTGAATTGAGAGTGAGTCGAATCCCCACTGTGCTGTGTTGTACCAAAGTTTGACACAACTATTTGCTGTCCTTAAATACATCTACATTGATTGATTTTGTTTTCCCGACCTGACACGTTTTGGCAGGGAAACGTGTCTCTCATTTGATGGATGCTGTGGTCCAAAGCAAATTTGTTTCTTTGGGGGAAAGGCCTTTTTGTATAAGTACATCGCTCAGGACGTCTTTTCTTCCAGCCAAAGCCTTGGTTTTCACTATTAAAGGCTCCACCTTCCAACTGCAGCGCAGTCATTTCTTGCCTTTGCTTTGCCGCCCCTGGACCTGAGTGGCCAGATTTACAGTGGCAGAAAAGGAAGGCTGGTATTATTCAGCCACTGATTAGAGCTGTTTCTTAAAGTGTATCCTGACTGAGTGTGAAGTGGATTTTGGAGGTGCACTGATTGCATCCAGGATCAATGGGAACACGTTGTGTGATTTATGCAACATGAGCTGAACATGTCTCCTGAACTTTTCGGGCGCACAGGACATCACATATAAATGCATAGATTCAAGCAAGCAGGTCTTCCCTAGACTCTTTAATTTACTTTGCTTTCGTTCATACACACAGTGCACTAACATTACATCTATCTGAATTAGTTACTTCCATTTTCACTCTGTTGTTATTGATCGTACTTAAACAGCACCACTCCTGTTGGCTTGTACCAGGAAATTGGCTTCATATTGAAACTGTCACAGCAAGGGTGCATTTCATTTTAGGCCCCGAGGGCACAGGGAACGCAAGGCGAGAGGAATCAATCTTCAGGCTCTGCCGTCGGCTTGTTTCTGTTAAGGTGTTGTTTTTTTTTTCCTCCTCATCCTTTATCAATTACAATCACAGCTTGACTCTATATGTTGCTACTAATGTGGCTTTGAAAACTTAAAGGTGGCTCTGCATTGTTAAGGAACGTAAAGGTACCCTGCGGGGTTTAGCTTAGATGTAGCTGTAGCTCACTGATCAAACAATAGTTATTCTACTGACTTCACTGTTTAACTATTTAAACTTCACAAAAGAATACAAATGGTTAAGTTATAAAACAAATTTTTGCTGATATTGATAAAAAGATTGGCTATGAACCAGGGTCATTACATTTTGGTTGGTTAAAGGTGCATAAAAAACAACAATGAAATAACCTCAGACAAAAAAAGATAATATATGCTGAATTCTTACGTTCAGATGAGTGAATAGTCCTGATTCTGAATTGTTTTCAAATGACATTCATTAAAACAGAGAGTGTGAAAAACAAAAAACCAAGAAAACACCAGCCAACTGTGATAAGTGTCTTATTATGATCACTTGGAAAAAGCGAATTAGAGAACAGCACAAATCCTCAGCAGGAATTACAATGATGATTCAAGATGAGTTTCTCACTGCGTAAAATGCCCCCAATTCAGCTCCTCACATTATTGTCACTCCCTCCCTTTTCATTTGATGTTTTGTCTGTGATGTTTTTAATCCATATTCCACATACCTGGCAGGCCACAACTGAAGCCTTTCTGTTTGGTGTCATGCCCAATTGAGCTGCGTGACACGGTGACTGTTCATCAGATCGCTTTAGTTACAGTAGGAAGTAGGCTACGCTTCTAGTGAAGTTGTGGTGCGTCTGCATGCATCTCTGTGTGCACCTTTAATACATACCTTGACCACGTCCACATCTGTTGAGCTGCAGGTGACAGAGTCGTCCACTTCTCTCACCTGCCCATCGTTTTCCACAGTAACTACTTTTATGGGTATGGCGATTCGCCGGCCTGTAAGAATGGCTGTGTTCACAACTTCTGTGTCCTAAGAAGGAATGAAAAAGAAAAAAAACTATTATGTCAGCGTAATTGAAATACTAAGCTGTGGCTATCTTATTCTGAATATGTACATTAAAAGATTGCGATGTCCTGTGACGCTGCTTTCTTTTGTGTTTGAGCTGGGTTGGAATGCTGGTGGAGGAGGCAGTGGGAGAGATGGGAACAATAAAGAGAAGTCAGGAGCAAGTTTTTAAAGGCAGAGAGGTTGCAGAGAAGGGAGTTATTACAAACCTCACGATTAATGCAATCAGCATGATTACATTTGATTAGTTCCTCCTGACAAAATTAGCACAGACAAACCAGCACAAGAGCGCAAACCTCGAACTGCTGTGTGCCTGCGTCAATCTTGATGATTTGGCATCAGGTTTCTGAGGTGACATTTTATCACCTCAAATACACACACAAGCCTGATTAGCAGGGTCCACTGAGGATGGGAACTGTGTGTGTCTGTGTGTGTGGGGGTGCTCGGGTGGGTGTCTAGTAGTTGACTCTGGAATGAATAAATAAATGTGTTTGTATTAAAATTGTACAAGATTAGATGAGATTAAACTTCGGAGAATGAGTGATGAGTAAAAACTGTGCACACTACAGACACAAGATAAATGTGACTACGGGATGATGGTGACAGAGACAACAGCAGCAGTGCTACCAGCAGTGTGTTTCTGTCAGCATGAAATCTGTTGCTAAAGCTACTTCGGGTTCCCCACCGGCAGGGGCAGGCAGGGGAAAGAACAAGCCCTGAATAAGTGTGTGTCAGTTCTCGTAGCTAATCTCTGTGATTACTTTTTGATGTGTCTACAGAGTGAGAACTGTTTGAATCTCATTCTTATTTCCCTAATAGTTCCCTTAGATAGTTCATCTTTGGTTATTGCACCTGGGCGTAATTTAGATTTAGGTTTTAGGGTGCATTCATTCATCTTCTACTGCTCATCTGTTTCCAGGTCACAGGGGATGCTGGAGCCAATCCCAGCTCACACTGGCTGAGGGCGGGGTCACCTTGGACAGGTCACCAGTCCGTCACAGGGCCAACACACAGACAGACAGAGACCAACAACCACACATGCACAGGGAGAACATGCAAACTACACACAGAAAGGCCCCAGGCCCCAGGAATCGAACCTCTGACCTTCTTGTTGTGGGGCAACAGCACTAACCACTATGCTGCCATGCTGCCTTTAGGGTGCTACATACTGATATAAATATATATTTGAATATATTATAATATTGATTTAGGTTGTTACAAACATTCAACATTCTTCACTTCATCTAAAATAGCAGAACAATAATGTAAAACTATTTCTGTGTTCACTATTGACTTGGGTAAAGCACTTCAAAAACATCAGCAACAATTTCCTAAAGCATCAAAAGCAAAAATAATTGTTAATTGTATTTCACAAATAGAACATCTGATAACAAGGAACTCTTAAGATGAAAACTAACCAGTAATTTTATCTTGAACATAAATGTACAATAAAGGAGTCTGAAATGAGCGATGAACTGTGTTTAGTCCAAATCGCTGAGGGGTACAGTACAGTAAGGGTGAGCACAGTGCAGTAAAAAAATAAAGCAGTTACGCACTGACTTATGTGCTATATTTTTACACCAGGGAACGAGGCAATTTGCTACATGGCTGCTTTCATTTTCCCCATATACGCACAAACACAAAAACACACTAATGACATTCACAGACGCATTGTGTGTCCTGTATGTAAAACACCACAGACAGATACATAAACAGTGGAAGACAAAGAAGTAACACACACACACACCGGAGAATGTACATGTACATACACACAAAGAACACATGTTCACAAAACACTATCAGTGTTAGAGTCTAAACACATGTGGCTGGTGACACGTTTCCCAATACCCCAACCTTCTCTGCCATACACAGCAATGTGACCTTTACTTAATAAGATCTCGCTCTCTCTCTCACACACACACACACACACACACACACACACACAGCAACAGACCCTCTTAATCTTTATTTCTCTTAGTTTCCCTTCTGTCTTAGATTCTGCTCAGTCTTGCCTAAAATCAGAAATAGATGCTATAGATACGAAACACAAACAGAAGACGGTTGTGCAGGTTGAGGGTGAGAAACAGGTGATGAGGAGGAGGAGGATGGGAAGAAGAGGGGACAAACAGGATTAAAAGCACGGAAAAGATGAAAGAGGAGAGGAAGATGAAGGGCACAAAGAAAGCAGACATGCAGAGAGAAAAACAATAACTTAATGAGAGGGTTCTCCTTGTGCCTTGAGGGGAGGAAAGCAGATGGAGGGATAAAAAAAATCAAAGAGGAAGAAAAGAAAAATGAGAGCAGATAGAGATAAGAGATCTACTTTGCTCTGTGTTTTTGTTGATATGGAGCCTATATGTGCATGTTAAATTGTACGCATGTGGCTCCTGGGGCAGTAATCTCATGGAAGCCATATTACCACAGATGTTTACACCTCTGCTAGTTTCACCACTGATGAAAAAAAAAAAAAGATGTATAATTATTAGATAATTTCATATACCTATCCAGTTAAAACGACAACACTTCGGAACGTCACATGTCCTTGGAAGTTCATTTGCTTTTGTCACCATTGAATCTCTGTTGTACCTTGAATACGTTTCTGCAGTGTGTGTCAGTGTTTTAAATTCTGCAGTATTTTGTGAAAATGAGATGGCTTCTTTCAGGCCTTAAGACACCTGCATTTAAACTGACAAAAATTTGGGGTGAATTGATCCTTTTCTGATGGATTTGGCACATGAAATAGATTTGTTCATGGAGGTATTTTTTAGAGAAACACAAGAAACTTGTGCGACAAAAAATGGACCAGACTCAGTGATCACCTTCCTAGCAACAAACTTTCACACTGCTGTATGTTCCCTACAGATAATATCCAACCAGGCCAGTGAGCGGTGATAACTATCATGTCTTTGGGGTCATCAGGTGGGAACCTCCTTTCACTGGTGTTTCGTCTAGTTAGGCCCACAACACCTCCAGAAGGCTAGACCGTGAACACTGGCGTCCCAGAGTCACCCCCTAATGCCAGCCATCACCGCTCCTCACACAAAGACAACTATCTCAAACAGCACTACTATCACCTACTCTGACCTCTCACCAACTGCACCAGTGAAAGCGGGGTGGGGATACAGACCCTGGTTCAGGTAGGGGGGAGAAATAGAAGAGGTGGAGATAAAAGTAGGGATGGGATACAGACCCTGGTTCGGGTAGGGGGCATGAAAGTGTAGAGGGTGCAGGAGGTGGAGGCAATACAAGCTGGTCCTATACTCAAACAACACTCCAACACAGGCCAGCTCACCTATACTAACTGCATGGTGTCAAAGAGGCACAAACACAAAAGGAACTATCTCAAGCACCACTGTCAACTACTCCAACCTCTCACCAATTGCACCAGTGAAACCCTGGTTCGGGTAGGGGGGAGAAATAGAGGAGAGAGAAAAGTAGGGATGGGATACAAGGTAAAATAAATCTATTCAAACTTTTTGTGTTACAGCCCAACTTCAGTGAACCTTGACACACAAGCTGCATTGACCCATGAGGGGGTGTAAAGTATAAACAGGTCCACAAAAAGGTGGGGTTTTTTTTTTCAGCTAAGAGAAGAGACACAGTAATGACAAAAGGTTTTCTGTGAGCTTATCATTCCTTTAGCCACTGAGCCAACAGGCTCATGTACATTATGTTGTCAGATGTTCCTGTCACTTCAAAAGCTACTGAATAAGTTGAAATGTTGCAGTTGAAAGAAAAGAGAAAGAGCCACAGAGAGCAATAGTGACTGGCTGTGTGTTTTAGTTTACTAACTAACCCCAGAGACAGTCCAGCATCACTGACACTCTACAGCCACATATTCCACCTACAGTAAGTGTCCCTTTGGTGTGTCTGGGCCTGAATAGGACATTTAAATTAGCACAAGACATTGATCATCTATTAGCATGTGTTAATGTGCAGCAACCGATCAATGACAATTTATGCAAAATAGGTTGAAACTAGCCGAGTTTGATGACACAAAGACATAAAGGCAGGAAAGAACACAGACATAATGTCAGTATAACTGTAGAGAACCATGCTGTATTGGATTCCCAGTGAGACATCATCCTCAAACCCTCCAATGAACATTTAATGCCTTTTCCAAATAAAATACTGACTTGACTTAAGTGGCACTTCATTCAACAAGGACACCATCTTCTCAAGTGCCTTATTTAGCATCATGTTGATAACAAGGTGAGTTTCGGAGTGAAAATAAAGATGGATGGATGGAAAATTGCATAGAGCTGGAAAAAAGAGGAAGAGAGTAGACAGGAGAAAATGAGACAAAACAGAACAAAGAGAAATATTAAAAGTGGTGGAAAAAAGAACAGATAAAAACACAGAGTGAAGAGGAATATTAGTGTGAGAGCGAAGGAGGCAGAAAGAGAGACAGAGAGAAAAGGAAAGAATTTCATGCCTGTCCAAGGGAATTATTAAGTGGCTCGTCAACACGGGCTCCCTACTGCCTTCAAAAGCTGCTTCAAACTGCACCAAGATAAGCTCAGAGAAAGTGTGGGGTTGTGTGTGTGTGTGTGTGTGTGTGTGTGTGTGTGTGTGTGTGTTGGGGTGGGGGGGGGTCTAATGTGTCAATTGTTCTGATCTATGCATGTGTTTTTGTGTGTGTTCATGTAAATTCCCACAAAGGTGTATGCATATGTGTGTGTGCAAGAGAGAGATGTGGGAAGAAAGTGCAGCAGAGGGATGTGTGTGTGTGTGTGTCATTGTGTGCATTTTTGTGCGCACATATGCATCTGACAAATACATTTGTGTGAGCATGTTGTAGTGAGAAACTAAGTGCAGGAAACAGCCTCTCTCTTCTGTGAAGCTTATCCGTGCATATTTGTGTGTGTGTGTGTGTGTCTGTGTGTGTATGCATGTGCTCTGTAAGGTGTATGCAATTCCAAGTGAAGCAACTAGAGCAAGACCACCAACACAGGAGCACACACACACACACACACACTCAATGTCAAGCACAGATGCGCACACAATGTTGTAAAAGAGTTGACACAGTGAAAAAACCGGAGCTTTCTGCTCCTCTGTACAAATTCAATTCCAACTGTGACTTACAATAAGAGTATGTAAGCAGTTCTCTTTCCGTCGCTCCTTCCTCTGTTCTTCTATCTCTCTCTCTCTCTCTCTCTCTCTCTCTCTTTTTGCAGACACATATACGCACAAGTGCATGGATTATTTCAGTCAAAATATCCAAGTCCCATCTAACCTACAGTATCGCTGTAGTTCCACCAAAGGCACAAAGACATTTGCCCACAGACACACAAACACACACACCAAACACATCTACCCTCAACCTCAGTTTGTGTTTACACCTTAAATTGACAAAATTCTCATTTGGGTGAAATTGCTTGGAACATATGACATCTATGTCCTTTTGCTCTCACTGTGACCTTTTCCTTAAAATGTGACGGGGCAAAGGAAAAATATGTTACTTGGTACTTCTGCTGCTCTATTCAAAGATAGTAGTACTCTGTAGTGCTGTTTTTTCATCTTCTCCTCTCTTTTTACATGGAGGTTTGACAGATTCTGTTCTTTCATTTTGAACATTGTTAAAGAATTTAAAGATTGATTCAAAGAAGTCACAGTTTGTTCAGCCTTTTGCCTGCCCATACACTGAGACAGGAAGTGTGAGCACGTTGGGGACAATGTGTCAAATTAAAAGCAATCAATCAACCCACTGCTGCCACTGGGTGACACACACATTAACATCTATCTTCCAATAAACAGTAAAAATCGTCACCAAAAGATTGAGAGACTAGAGACAACAGGAAAGTAGTTAGCCCATCTATTGACATTTTGAGCAATTAGCAAAATGGACAAATTGTTAATGGGACAACCAACTGGATAATTGTCCTTTTTGCTAAAGATTGGGGGCAAACATCCTGCGTGTACACGTCTGCACACGTGGGAAGGGGCAGTCCGTGGAAGTTGCACTTGTCACTGCTGCTGATATTGGCATTTCCTATGATATACAAGTAATTCTGTTGATCTCTTCACCATCAGGGCTGTATGAGATCAAATGAGAGTGGGAGAGGGGCAGATTAAAGACTGAAGGAGACAAACATGAAAAGATAGAAATGAAAGGAAGAGATGGAAGATGAGAGGGTTATAAGTGATGAGAGAGCGACACAAAGGTGGATTCATCATTAGCAGGAACCTTGCGATGTCTTCTGACAGCAGCAGAGATGTACAAATTGGCCAGGGCTTAAATGATAGTCTGAGTGAGAGCCTTGTAATAGGATGATTTGTTAAGTGTTTGATCAGGGTCAAAGCTGTGAAATACGTGATGGTATGTTCTTCTGAGTACATGTACAATACAGGAATGGGCAGGATTATTAAGAGCGAATGTACTTCTATACTATAAAGACAAATAGTACAACAAATGATATTTTTTCCTTGCTCCTGCACTCTTTTCTCTCATAAGAGAAGAGTTAATAGGTTGGATGAGAGAGTGAATGCGAACGAAAAGAAAGAAAGAGCATGTTTGAAACTGTGTGAGTTGGAGCTGTGAGAGAACGAGAGGTGGACACAGGGTGGTAGAAGACACGCACATGCACATCTGTGCTGAGAAGCCACAGCACAAAGCATTTAAAAAGAAAATAAAACATAAAACATTAATTAGAAAATAAAGTCAGTGAGGATATTCATGTTTGAAAATCAGATGTTCATCATTCAACTGCTCCAAATGTCCACTTTCACTGAGGTTATTTGAAGTCAGGCTATCTTGATGTACTGAAAGAAACTTGGTGTACTTGATAAACGTGTAATTTCAATCCATGTGTAGAATCATGCATGCTGAACCAGTAATTTAGTCAAAGTAAGTCCCTCATTCACACAGTTACTAAAAAAATCCTTCGGTATCAATGGAGTTCCAACAAAAGCAGCTACATGTGAATAGATGACGACAATGACACTAAAAGCATATTTTGCACACAAAGGTTCATAAGTAAAAGGCTGATGCGACATTAATAACATAGTCCTAACCTGCACGAGATAGAAAATTAACCTTTAACATTCAACGTATAAAATTGGTTGAAGGCAGTTCGCTGCAATTGACTACAGACCCCTCCAACACATTAAGTGTGTCAGACTTTCTCTGGGTATGTGCGCACACACGCTTGAGCTGTAACAAGAGAAAGGTGGAGAATAAGTTCAGACAGCACTTGGCGTACTGTCTAATAAACTCTCTGCACACCAACCGTAAGTCATTGAAACATTCATTAAATCCAAACCACTGTACTTTTGAATGGCTGTCTGGTTAGCCTATTATGTTGCCATGACTAATATTATTTTTATATAATCATTGGAATTGCCATTATTATAGGCACTTTCTACATAAAATACAAAAATAAAGCGATTAGCCATGAAATTAATGTCTTTTGTAGAAATTTGTGTGAAAAAAATTAGATACAGTAGATAAAAATCCCTCATTGATTCTTTTTCTGAGACTTGATTTGGAAGATTATCTGGATATTTGTGTTTCGCCTGTTTGTCTAAGGTTGCAATTTTTGTTTTACTTTGAGGCAAAAACCACTGTGCCATTCGCACAATATTCCTTGTGTATTATTATATTTTGACCAGTGATCTGCTCACTGACTAGGCTGGTGTGGTGCGAGCTTTAGTGATTTAAAACCGTGGAAGAGGATACATAGCATGTTTAATATCTGGGAACATCAGGGAACTCCCGTCATGTGCTAAAACTAATGCTTTTAGATTCTTAATGGACTTAAGCAGATTGAAGGGAAGTTGATGAGGAGGAACTATTTACTGTTCAGCCCTGCTCTCCTCCGCAGCCGAGGACCGTACAGCCTGGAAAAACACTACTTTATGATCTTCATCTTCATTATCATCCATACTAAGTCAAGTATTCCTGGTACAAAAAGACAGCAGGAAATGAAGCTCAGCCACTTCCCTGAGGCGAGTGATTAAAGTTTAGGAAAAGAAAAATGAAGCCTTTTGACCACTTCTGGATGTAAAGGCCCAGGGACCCATCAAACATTTACATTTGGTTATTTTCATGGTGAATAGCTGACAAGTGGCATGTAGTGGTATGCAGCACAACCGAATGAAAATGCTTTGACACATGTTGGGGTTTATTTTTCATTACTTGTGAGTCTTTCTCAACTTGGCGAAAAGTCCTGGAAATGGCTTGTTTGTCTTTCCTTCTTCTATGTCTGATTTTGTTTGAGGCCTTGTTAAAGTAAATGAACCTTGACTTGAGCTGATATTGTGATTCAACAGAGCAGCTGCCCGATGCCACAAAAATCAATAGTGTTTACTAAAATAATTAGACGCTGGCTCTCTAATATATAAACTGTTGTATCATCAATATCACATCAACTCCTCACGTCTTCGAACACAGGGTGTACCTAAGGGTGAGTTGTGTTTCTGATAAAGCACACTTGACCCTCCCTCCAATCCCATCCTGTCAACAATATCATTCGCTATTTGCATGTCTGTCAAACCAAAGGCACTTCCAGACAAATGTTGCCACAGCAATTGTTATTAAAAAAGAGATTATTTGCCTAAATACTGCAATCAAGCAATGAGAGGGAAATGGAAGAGACATTAAGAAACCAGACACTGTGTTACTTTTAATTTAATTTGGAAGCATTATTTTTGCATGATTAATCAAACAGGATTCCTGTGATAAACAAATGAATCCCTCCTGTGTCGTCTCTCTCTTCTCTATATTCAACGACAGCAATAAAAACTTATTTTTAGCTCTCTTTCTCAGCTAACCCGATCACCTCCCTATGACACTTCAATTTCAGTGCAGATCAGTAACAAATTGGTCTCTGCCTGTTAACCTGCGGACTGTTTTCCTGTTTACGTCGATCCCTCTGCAGGTTCTGTTTGCTTGCCTGATCAAAACTCTTCCTTGTTCCAGACTGAAGTCTTCAGGATTCACCAGCAAGGAGCCTTTTAACCCACCTGGCCTGCTTGTTAAACTTCCTTTTGGGTCAGTGCCTCATCTACCCAAACTGAGTTCTTGCTCTAGACAGCAAAGGAAGTAGAAAACTAGTTTTTTTGTCTCAACATCTGAGGGAAACACTTCTACCAGAGAGGTTGTCAAATGTCATTTTCTGATTGAAAACAACAAATACCCAGTTACAGTGCCTGCTGACAATACTCTGCTGTGGTGTGCCCAAAAAGAAAGTCCTAATGTGAGACAAAAACAGACGGAGGAATGGAAATGACGAAGAAAGAAGAAAGCAATGGGAATGCGCTTTGAATTTTGAAATGCAGGTGAGGGAATAGAGTCGATAAATGAAAAATGAGAGAGCAAAAACTGTACAAATATTGGAGAGGAGATAAGCGGAAGGGAACTGGGGACAGGGGTATGGCTGGGAAACAGGGAAGTGTGAACACAAGAGGATGATGAGGTCTAAATACTGAAGAGGAGGAGGGGAAAAAAGGAGGAGAGAGACCGATGAGGGAGATGACAGCTGGGCGAGCTGCCTAGACAAGATAGAGGTTTTGGACGGAGTGTGTATGTATGTGTGTGGGAGAGAGAGAGAGAAAGAGAGAGTGACTGTGTGTGTGTGTGTGTGTGTGTGTGAGAGAGAGAGAGAGAGAGAGATATGTCAGGGATAAATGGCTATTATCACTATGACAATGTTAATTACAACCAGACTATTAAGCCCGAGGAGTGTCGTCTCATTTATTTGGCTGCAACTCAGCTGTGTGGGTGAGTGCATGTTTGAGTGTGTGCCTATGCCATTTTTTATACTTGTGAGTGTATAAGTGTGCGTGTGTGTGTGTGTGTGTGTGTGTGTGTGTGTGTGTGTGTATAATAGCATCAAATCTATTTGTTAGACAGAATAATTACTTCAGGCTTTGGCCAAATGCTGAAATGTTTCTTGTAATCTATAAGACTTCAGAGTCACTGAGCGCGAGCCAAATCACGGGGAGTTATTTTAAGACTTTTATGACCAATGTTTTTTTTCCGCTGTGGAATCAAAAGTTTCAGCAAAATTGTGATTTCATTGCATTCACATCTGAATGCCTCAGACTTTGAGCTGTAAAATAATGTAGAAGCTGTTAAAAAAGTGCCTAAAAATGGGGGAAAAATGAAGAATCTGTCATGTTTATGAAACATATAAAAATCTTTTAGTCTCGTCTCCTTGAAATTAAATTTATGTACACTGTTTTATAGGAAATACAGCTACAACAGGATTACATTTCTTTTTTATTAATGTCATACATATATGTCCTTGATTTATCTAGGTTGATACTTTACAAATAAATAAAATTACAATTAAAATACAAGAAGAACAGTGATAGATTTTGCAGGACAATACTTTGAATGAGGATGTATAGAAATGAAGAGCTGGTTGAATATTAAAAAACCCCAAATCATACCGTGTTCAACTGCATCGAACTGAACCCATTATCCTCTGCTTAAAACGAAATCAAACCACAGATGTGACTATAACAACTAACCTAAATGTAAAGGTTTGACATTCATACTTTAGTCTGTGTCGCTGTCAAGTCTGTCTTCTCGTCATTTGTTGTCATATTGTCAATATCAAGCAGAAAACATTTGATCTATTTTTCATATAATTATTACGAACATTGTGCCGCGCTTAAATGCATATTTCACTCCCACACATGATTTCACAGCAGCTGACAACACATATAGCTTTGCCTTGCTTTCTCACCTGTTATTGGATATAGTTGTATGAACCAGCGTGGCGGCACAGCATGGTGTATGTAGGAGTGCAGGTCTGATGCCTGCTGAGGCCGGGCGTTGATGGGAGGGCGGGTTTCAAGGGACTGCTAATCCTTGTGCGACTAATTCAACCACACACTGTGTGATGAAACAAGTCCAATTGATAACTCCAAGGTAATAAGCACCCAGCTGGTGGGTGGACAACGGTGTGAGACTGTGATTGTATCAGGAACCTCCCAAGTGATAGTCCAAAGTGTGTAGCTGTGGGAATTCAGGCCAGAGCATTGCTACAGAGGAGAACTCACACATGTGCACTTTTCCACAGTTACAAAATTGACTTCATCTCCCTCACCATGAAACTTCAGTTATGAGACCAAATATTTTTAGATTTTTTTTTTTTTTTTTGCATTGTCTGCAGGTGGGTCCAGCTTAGTATTCACTATATGACAGGAAGCAATACCACTGTATGTATTAGACACATAGAAGACTGGCTTGCACCCACACCTGTCACTGTGTTGGTAGATTAAGAGTCACAGGATGAGAGTAAAATGGTTACTGGGGAGGCAGCATAAAACAAAAAGGATGCAGGGTAGCTGGGCTGAGTGGTGGAAAGAGCTGGCTCTGAGTGGAACCAGATTAGACTCAGTGGGGGCTACACACAGAAAAAGGCAGAGACCATCTTAAAATACTAAGATGGTCCACTTCATTGTCCGAGAAACCACAGCAGTGGATGGTTAATCCATCTACGAGGCTGGATGGAAAGACCCAGAAAATCATTAATCCCCACCACCATCAGAGGTCACAACTCCTCAACTATTAATAAACTAACGGATTAATAAAGTATTTCTGATTCATCATGCACCTCCTCTGTTTATCACTGTCCCATGACTCAAACGCTGAACCTGACTTTAAGTAAGACTTTTGATATGACTGGACATGGCTAACCTACTCTGGTAACACTAGCAGCATTTAAAGCAAAATATGAGTTATGATAAGAAAATGCTGTATCAATTTCCACATCTGCATTATTTAATAATTTCCTCTTAAATTGGCCATTAACTTTAGAGCGGGATAATCTACCAGAGAAAAATATCAAAGCTTAAAAAAGTACAAAGTGCAGTGTTCTGGCTGTTATTGCTACTTCAATCAAGCTTTTTGTTGCACAGTTTTTAGACATTTCAATTTATTAATTAATTTATTTTTTGTTCAATTCTAACATTTTTTACTTTTATTTTTTAGGATGTATTTCCCCCTGTTAACATATCAATATGACATAGCAATTATCTTAAACAGCTAATGCTAATTTGAGTCCAACTCAGCAAGGAAGGTCTGCTGTAGTTGACCGTGGTAAATAAAGCTAAGATCGAATCACAGCTGTCTGTGAGGTCGACGGATACTTCACATCACACCCTCTGGGTCTGTTGTCAAGAGAGGCGTTTAGTAAATCTCTTCACCTCTCCCTCCAAGGTCAAGCCGTCCTACCTACCTGTCTGTCATCATTGTAATTGCAGCTACTAACGAGATGCTAACAAGCCTTTGGGGGTATGTGGGGCTCAATCACTCAGTTGCTGGGGCAATTATCGCACGGCTAACCTTCTCCCTTCCTGACCCACTGCGAGCATGGCAAGCAAAGGTTGAATTCATGAAAAGACACACACAAAAAAAAAAAAACACACTCAGCAGCAGGAGTGCCAACATGGGAAGCAGGGATAAGTGTTCTTGTGGGGGGAGGTTAATTTGCCGGTGAGTTTTACACGCACTGATAATTGGGACACAGAGACAAATACCGTTCCTGGAATATCAACGATACACCCAAAAATATAGGTCGGATGATACTGACTGTTTGTGAAGGCTTACAGTGTATTGCAATACTACACTATACCAACTGTGCTCAGATCGTTTTGACCCCAACAACAACAAAACCTCGGTTGTTCATGTCATAGATTCTATAAGAGCATTCTTCTGAGATTCTGTTCAATCACAGTCACATAATTTCAGCAGATTTGACAGCTGTCCGTTCAGGCTTCATGCTCTTGTGTCCTACCTCATACAGAAATGCCATTTTCATGAGACAGCTTTTCATTATCATGGTGGGAGTAACAACTTCGACAATGGTGTTTCTGTCACAAATAGATGCATATGATGAGCATCAATCCTCAGATAGGCTGTGACACTTTCAGCACATGACAATACCACCGTCACCAGCCATAAGTCCAGCCATGAGTTACTGTTGCCTTTTGTTTGCTCCAACCGTAACTGTTCTCTTCTGAGCCTTTTTTGTTTTTCCATAGAAATCTGAGTAAAGACAGCGGTTTGCATCAAAATCCGATTAGATTTTCCGACACTCATTTAACTGATAAAACACATGGATGTATGGAAATTCATGTATATGTTTGCTCATGTTTAATTTTTGTTTGAATTCTTGAAGAAAGCACTAACATGACACCTAAATAAAACATAAAATAGTGTTTCCAGCTCTAATATCTTTAAATTCTGATGAACATACTGCAAAAAATAGATCACATCACACTCTAGTTAGATGTAGATCCGAATTCCTAACTAAATGATGAGGGGTTGCACAAAAACCTCACGATTAACAAATGTATTACGTTTCATCCTTAATTTTTAGTGATCCAAAAATATAAATATATATATGTGGCACTTAGGGCAAGTCAAAATTGATAAAAGCATCAGCTAAATGTCTGAAACGCAAAATGTAAATGTAAAAAGCAGCTGACATTTTGCTTTCCTCTTCACATATTAATGAAAAGCTGAAATGCAGAGAGGGATGGGGATTGGAGTGGAGAACAGAAATGGATGGATGGAGCTGGAGACAGGAAAGGAGGCAGATAGTGAGGGGGAGAGGGAGCGAGTGGGGGAAAACAAGAAATTAAATAGGGGGGGGGCTCAAAGAGGAGACAGTAATTTTAAGTAGTGAAATTGAGAGAGGGAAAGACGAAGAGATAGAACAGGAGGGAACAGGGATGAAGACATTTGGCAGATATGAAAGCTAACAGCCCATCCAACCACACACACACACACACACACACACACACACACACACACACACACACACACACACACACACACACACACACACACACACACAGCTCCAGTAAAGATCCCAGGGAGAATTGCACTTTCAATTTCCAGAGCCCTAATTGCATTAGAACTGCCCTGCTCTTGTCTCCTTTCTCTCCGTTTCTGTTGCATGTCTCTCTCGCCCTTTTTCTCCTCCTCTCTGCTGCCCAGGACTTCCAAGGGACTATTACATGGAGCTCTGTACTTCCACCCAGCCCTTTTCTTTCCCTCCATTTTTCTCTCTCTGTGGCACCCTCGTTCTATCTCTTTCTCTTTTCCCCTTCTGCACCCACTTCTGCCATTTTAGCTTGTCTAATTTCCTCCTCCACATGCTTCCCCTTTCTTTGCCCTCTCTTTATTTCTCCATCCTTCTTTCTCTTGGACCACTTTTTTTTTGCTTCTATCAATTACTCAAACCCCTCCCTCCTTTTTCTGTCTTTTCTCTTTCCTGCCTATGTCGATCAATTTAAAATCTCCCCCTTTGCCTGTCTCCTTACCCTCTTTTTCCAACCTCTCATTCTGCCTATTTTAAACTAGTGACCCCCCCCATGTCTCTTGTCGCCAGTCTGTTTCTCCCCCACTTCTTTCACTGGGGTAATTCCATATGACAGAGAGTTTGAGCTAATTGGTTTGGAAGGATATTTCCTTTAATATCTATCTCCACTCCCCTCTCCTGAGTTTACCTGTCTCTGTTTATCACCTGCTGGTTTATTACTATTTCTATCATCATTATCATCTTATGGACTTATGGGTTGACAGTTGTAATGTTGTAAAAATGTTTTAATGCAGTTGGTTATTGAAACCCCTCGTAGCCACCCTGGTGGCGAGACTCTCCTCTGCCCGTTAGATTGCTGCTGGTGTACACTTGAGCACTGCACTCAGTCTCCAGCCGCTTCAGTGCAGCTGCTTTAATGGCCCATGAGGATGTCGTGCTTGGACTTAGCAGCTCCCGGGTGGGATTAAATGTAACTGAGCATGAAGGAGATCTGTTCTCAGTTTCTGATTTGGCTCATGAAAGAAAAAACAACACCCCCCCCCCTTAAGAAAAAAATGCAAACAAACAAAAAAAACAAACAGCAAAATTCTTCTGGTGGATCTTGTTAGAAATTGGGAACTTTTTGTCTTCCTCCGCTTCTCATTCTGTCACGTGGCAGATTTCATTCAGGCTTTTCATTCCAATTACAAGCTACAGCGGGTGGTTCCACTTTTTTTTTTTTTTTTTAAAGATTCACATAATGGAGGTATTTAGTAAAATTAAAAAGCCGTCACATGCGCAGCACTCATTGGCACATGATGACTTATCCTTCACCAAGGAAGATAATATTTCTGAGAGCTATGGTGATGTGCTATAATCTCCATAAGGGAGTATTTCTAATGGAGAAAATTTGAGAAAAATTAAGTCTTTGTTTTGCTTGGTGACCATGCCACCTCTGGTTAGCACAGTAATTTATTTCGATCGGAACAGCACTTCACTATTTTTTCCTGTCTTTTACCTGCCTAAATTAGAGGCAGCAAAGATTAAGTGTTCCTTCAGTGAAGTAAGACACAGCATGTGTTCCTTTCAGTCCCACCTTGGAAAAAAACGTGTCTGCCCCATGCAAAATAAAAAGCAGCAGTGCACAGATGAAACAGACGTTTGTTTCGATACAGGCATTTATAGCAACAAAGAATATAAAAATGATCTTTTGTCGTAACCAATGTTTTCTTTGCAAAGTAAGAAAACACAGTTTTATAAGTATTTTGTTCAGATTATTGTACTGACTGCAAAGCAAGGAGGGCTTTTTTTCCTCACAATACTAAATACAGTATACATACAGTGAGTGACAAGAGGTTTGTTTGAAGCCGACTGATATTTGCATTATATCAGGCAAATGTCTTGTGCAAAGTTTAAAGAGGAGCTGAAGCTCTTTCCTCTCAAAAATAACCATCCAGAGCAAAATGTCTCTTTAGCTTGCTTGTCTCATTGACTTCTGCTGCCTCAAATTTTTTTTGCCTACATATAGTTTCCGTTACTGCTTTTGTCATTTTCTAACTTCTAAACTTGTTTTTATGGCTTCTCACATTACCCTCTCTCTTTCTCCCACACTCTCTACCCCTGCTCCCTTTTTACGCCTCTTCCTGTTGACTGATTGGAGCAAACTAGAGCCGCTTGGTATGGAAATGAACCTGGAGCGCAGGACATGCAAGTTCTCAGTGACCCAAATACATACACATTCTCAGAATGTGTCATATGTGTTGATTAATTGGGGGATTCAAAAAGTGGCAAGAGGCGAATACTGTAACTGGAGAGAAGTACGGGGTCATGGGTGAAAAAAACAAGGATGAAAACTGGCTGTCTTTTCTGCAAAAATACAAGACACAGCAGTGAGTAAAATCGAAGACTTGGAGGTTAATATCCAGAATCACAGAGTTAAAGTAGTTAAAATATATAATGAAAATGCCGTGGAAATGTCAGGGAGTCACTGAACACCGTATGGGTCCTTGGAATGAATATGAAGAAGCAGTGGATTACAATTTGGTAATTGCTTTGAAAATGTTTTTTGTCTGTCGCTACCACATAGAAACGTGAATTGTCAAAGGCCCATACTGTTTTCTTACTCTGGTTAATCTGGTCTACAGCTTCACAAATTATTAACTGTACTGCTGGGACTCACTCCACTATGTGTTTCTTGATGTTGGTATAAATTAGGAAGGTCAGGTATTTCCACCATTACAGATGAAAACACCCACACAACACACACACACGAAACAGACCAATGGACAGAAAAGGAGAAAGAGAAAGAGCGAACTGGGAAAACAAGAGAATGGGACAAAAAGAGAATAAGAGAAAAATGCCACTTTCAATAAACATACAGGGCATGAAATTGCTAAATCTATAATTGAGATTGAACGCTTTGCATTTGTGAATGTTTGTGTGTGTGTGCTTTCATCAACACACTGTTCCAACATACAGACTTCCTTTTACTGAGAACCAATCCGAAGAGGCAAATTGAGGAGTCACACATAACAGCTCTGCCAAGAGGCCTTTGCACACACACACACAAACACACAAGCACGCACGCGCACGCGCACACACACACACACACACACACACACACACACACACACACACACACACACACACACACACGCACACACACACACACACACACACACACACAGGGCCCATTGAGAAGTGAAACTCTCAGGCATCTTTGAGCAACAAAGATAAACAAGTGTTCCAATTAAGAATTAATCACAGAGCAAAGCCTCAGAGAGAGGTGAGACTCTGTGGAAGACGAAAGAGGGGGGAAGGGATGAAGACAAGACGGGAAGATGGAGAGAGGAGACGGAGTGAAAAATAAGGAAAAAACTGCTTAAAAATCAGAGGGAGAGAGAGAGGACAAAGAGGTGTGTGAAAGGTGTCGACAAAGCCAGAAACTGAAAAAGGGAACAGAGTGATGCAAAAACAAATTCAATGTTAGAACTACACCTCCCATTTTGCACAACATTCGATGAATACATACACAAAAAGTGTAGAC